>NC_136643.1:2513345-2868345 GCF_949748355.1 Melanostigma gelatinosum | reverse complement strand
ATGCTTTTGCACTAAATTATTGCATATGACCTCATTTAAAAAGCAGCAGCAGAGGAGCACGCTGTGGTGTCTTTCCACCCTTTAAGAACTTTTACACTCTTGTGTTTAATGGCTGCAAACGCTGCACAACCCATTTGTGAACTCAGTAGTTGCTTTTTTAAAAATGGGAATAAAAGCAACTTTAAACTCACCGAAGTCCAAACTCCAGAAGTCCTGCGAGGATCCTTTCATGTCTACGAAGCCTCCGTACAGCAGCAGGGCAGAGCCCACCACCACAGCGCTGTGGGCTTTTCTGTTGGTTGGCATCTGGGTCTGAACACATGAACACACAAATATACTAGAGTACTGAGAAAGCCCCGGGTTCTACACGCACCAGTGACACTACGCTCATCTTCACTCTTCATACTTCATTCTGACGTCATGTTTCTGTATTTCTCTTCTGTAGATGTGATGTGGTTCTCGGGGCTGTTGGGGTCCGTCGATGTGCACAGGCTACACCTGAACACATCCTGCTGCCTTCAAGACAACCTGAGCTCAGAAATCCCTGACTTGCCACTTGAATTGCCTCCAAACTTGTAATGATTCCATCTTTGTACAGTGGATGCTGGTGATATTTACAAGTCATTTGAAGTTCATACAAACATGTCTGTGGCCTTTGTGTAGATGAACATGAAGTGACTCGTCAATGGAATGCGATGCCTTTCTTTCTGATCATGTTATCGTGTGTGATGAGAACATTCAGACGTTCTGTGAGCAGACCAGCAGAGACCTTCAGTACATTCTCTAATATGTCTACAAGTGCAACACATGCACTTCTTTTACTTTGTATTTAAAATGATGATTGTCAGAAGGCAGACTGTCTCCGTATTGTGCTGCTGCTTGTAATCATGGTCACAGTCTGTGTACCTGAGGGCTCGGCTTCCCCTGGCAGTGCACCCACTTCAGCTTTGCTGAAACAAACACAACGAAGGAAGAATAAAGTCGAGCTCAGGTTCAAACACAAGCTACAAACGAATGACGTGTTACGCAACGATGGTCAGTTAACGTCATTGAGATGTATGGACACGTCACCTGACCCCGAAAAAGAAAAGAAGGTTTGTATGTCTTGTATACACAATTATATTTGGTGCGAACAAAAATGATAAAGGTTTGGTGGACAAGCAGAAGAGATGTGACCTCTGCCCCTTCAACATACAACACAATCTATGAACATACACTCCCCATGTCAGCTTCTCAACATAAGGTGAAAACATAGATTTACCCTACATTTACCAAAAGTTGCCCTTAGATAATGCCTCCTTTATATATTTAAACTTTAATTAATGTAAGTTATTATCTGGGAAAGTCATATATTTTACCATATTTGCATGTAGTGTCTGTATTTTATAATCTATATCTTTAAAGGTTGTTTTCTCTAAATGAGTTACATCTCAGACTCTGACGGCTTTGTTCCTACATCATTCATACAATACATTGTCTTACTTTATTACTATTTGATATGGGTGGTGACAGTATTTTCTGATTTATGGAGTGATAGAAAGAGATCCAAAATCCAAAATCTCCATCGAAATACTGAAAATCCAAAATGTTGAACCTGGCTTCATCCAATGTTTAGATTTATGTTGTTGAAATGTATGCAAATGAGAACATATTCATTAAGTCAGTGCCTCATTTGGATATTTAAACACAGATCTTCAGAAAATACTTCATGCGAGAGATGAAGTGTGACGTCTGATGGTGATAACGATCCGTTGCATCCGTCCCTGTCGCGTTCTCCCCTCACATGAGCGGGACGCTGCTACATAGACATGGTCGAGAGTCTGGAGCAGAGTCTGTCACAATGACACTGAATCCTCTCACGTGGAAATGTTCTGGACCAAAGTGAAATATGGTTCATATGGTTCTCTTCTTACAGCTGGACATGCAGCACTTATGGGGGTTTAAGATGCATAATGTGGTGGTGAGCAGGACATCGTGTCATTGTAACACAAACACGTACACACGGTGGGAATACTGACTGCACAAACAGATGAGTGCAAGTACAAGACATGCAGAGACATGAAAACACACACACACACACACACGCACGCATGCACGCACGCACACACACACACACACAGTTGTGTAAATAGGGCATTTTAACTCACTCATAAAAAGTAGGAACTCTTTTTGACATGATTAGTATTTGTCAGCATCATTTGAATTGTTCTGTTGTTACAGTTGATTTGAACCTCTTTGTTCAAACAAAAATAGTTTATTTCCAGAAAAATGCACAAGTCTCCCCAACACTGATGAAGTGTTCGTGCTGAATATGTTCTGTGGGACGGCGATCGACATGCAGCAACATGTTTTGTGTTTGCAGGCGATGGCAGACGTAAGTTGCATCACGTAGTGAAACACAGAGAGACTCACCAACGTCAAACACCCAGAGGGGACATCTCCGCCTCGTGTAGGCAGAATCCAGCATTCCTCCGAACACGTACAGGAAGCCCTGCAACCATCACTGTCGTTACACACATCGCTCACATAAGCAGAGATAGAAGCACAATATCATCATTCATATTCCTTTGACGCCATTTACAGTTAAAAAGGGTTTGTACCTCATGAGCCACCATAGCATGTTCCTCGAGCTCTTCTGGTGCAGCTTCACTGGTGCAGTTCAACTCTGTCCAATCGTTACAAACTAAAACATTGCACAGTTAGATTAGTTTCCACTAATACGTATCACTAAAATGATTTCTCCCACATTGTTGTGTTCTTTCTGTGTGGCTATTGAGTGAAGCACTATACAGCAGCTGTGTATGTGGCCCTTACCCACGCTGTACCTCCAGAAGTCCCTCAGACCGCCGCTGTCTCTTCCTCCCAGGATGTAGACGCTCCCATCGTGGCTGCAGCAGGCGTGCTTGTAGCGGTCACCCGGGGACCGGCTGCTCTGGGGGAGCCGGGTCCACAGGCAGGGACTGCTCTGACTCATAGCGGGCCCTGGAGCATTATATAAAAGAAGCAACATTTCAGTGTTTAGCAATGATAATATTGTATGAAATCTACCCACAGCACTTTCACAACATCATGCAGTGTATGAGTCTTATGGGATTATTCAAAATTTCATTTTCATTGGAATGTGTGAGAAAATTCAGTATCCCAACTGTAAAGACTGTTTGAATTCAAGTAGCGCACAACAGAGCGTTAAAGTAGCTTCCCAATGGGCCCCCATTAGCTTGACCTGTCAGTAAACTAAACTCATGGGTACAGTTCAGCTCTCTATGAAGCACCATTATGCTGAGAAAATAGAACAGGAACAGAAGTAATTATATCACAGTTATAAATCCAAGCAGCGCCGTGTCACCAGAAGCACGTTGGCTTTTGGTGAGTTGTTGTTACGATACATGAACTCGCAGCAGGTCAGCATGAATCTTGGCATCACGTGGAGTTGAACTTTGGTGAACTTCCAGGAGGATTTCTCCTCAGGGCGGTTGTGTGACCGAGCCTCGAGCGAGAGGAGACAGGCCCGGTTCCACCAGGGTGCAACAGCGTGCATCGCACCCGCAGTTCAACATGTTTCACCCTCAGTTGAAATTTGAATGCTAAAATGCGAAGCACAAGGTGGTAGGAGGACAGAGGTCTGTGCTCATGTGCACTTAGGTGATGGAATTTACTGACAACACTTGTGGCAGTCAGTTCGATAGCCCCCCAGGTGGGTCGCAGGGGGTTTTGTTCGGGTCACCAAGTAAATTAGCAGAATTTTTTCCATCGTCTTTTATTTAGCATTCATATCAAAATTTTTACATTTAAGTTGGTCCCCAGATCAACACTCGGACTAACCTCAGCTACATTAAATATAAATAATAATTTGACATAATTAGTTAAGGATACAATGGTCTTGAAGAGAAGTTACATTTAATTATTGATTTTATAAACCGGGTAGCTGAAATCAAGCAATCTGATTGGTTCATAGCAGACTGTGTGAAACACAAACATTGGTTTGTGGACTGCGGTCTTGAGTTTGGCATTTTGTCCGTCACAATCTTGGATTAGGGCCGTCGCCATCTTGTTTTTTTTGCCACCAGTGAGCGGAAGTGACCATATTTGGACTGCGGAGGAGTGACGTAGAGACGCAGAGACCTGTCAATCACAGTGTAGCCCCGCCCTAAAGCATCCCCTGCTTTATGGTCTGTGTGACTCTAAATGGACCATAATGTACTAAATGAACATCATGCTGTATTGAAGAGGACTTGAAACTAGAGATTGAGACATAAACTCATGTTTACAATGTTTACTGAGGTAATAAATCAAGAGCGAAGTAGTCATTTTCTCATAGACTTCTATACAACCAGAGGAGTCGCACCCTGGTGGACACTAGAGAGAATGCAGCTTTAAGGCACTTCTGCATTGGCTTCACTTTTCAGAATGGGAGGTTGCCGCTTGGTTCATAGCCGTGACATAATACCCACAAACCACTGCTGTGACGAGTACTTTCTTCAGTCTGTGACACGCTGTGATCATATCACAGATACGAGTGTTGTCGTCTCTCTGCTTCACAACTCCACCAGAGATCACATCACCCCGGTCCTTCAGAACCCCCACTGGCTCCCCATACACAAAGAATCCAGTTCAAGTTCTACTCATCACAAAGCCCACACAGCCGAGCCCCTTCATACCTTTAGACCTCCTGTAAAGCAGCTTTGCATACAAATACAATGTATTATTATTATTATTACCCAATCTCTAGATCCTGCCCCATCGCTACCGTAACTCTCACCAGAGATAAGAAAGAAGGTTCTGCAGCGCTCGTCCTGTATGTGCTCGTGTTTTACGAGGCATTTAACCTGAGCCAGGCCAGACAACACTGATAGCAATCATGTCACATCCACACAGAGTGAGTAGTGTTATATACAGCTGTCAAATAGAATGAAATAAAACATGGATTTAGTTTTCAAAGCACCGGTATCAGATCAGCCCCACAAAGGATGACTATAGGCTCTTAACTGTGATGTGTCCTGATGCCTTTTATGCTGTTTAATAAACTGAAAGACTGACAAACTATTTCTGTACCGGAACAACTAAAGCAGGACGTCCTGCCGTACAAGTCAACAAGTATGATGTAGCAGCACAGCCGTGTGCCAATCCCCGAACAACACAGGCTAAATACACATTTGGGCTCCGACAAGGTCACTTTATGTTTCGCACTGCAGCGTTTAATAACAAACTAAACTACACAGAAATAAACTAATTACATTTTGGGTTTCTGTTTCATTAACTCTTATGGAGATATGTTTATTTCTTTGAAAAATATGAACCATTAAAGACTGTGGATGTTATTTGACCCATGGCACTGACAGAGCACAGGGTCCATAATGCCACATGCACACATGGCATGATTATTATAATTTGGATTATTTTCTTGATCTTTAAAATGATATTGATCTAGAATAATACAGTATGTACTACATGGTTCCACTAGGACAAACTGAAACCATCTAAGTGTTGATGATGAATGACTGAAGCACTGAACAACCCAACTGTAACTGAACTCAGTTGCTCTGGGTTGTTGCATTTGACCTTAAAAAAGAAAAAGCAACAAGTGATTTACGAGGATTGACTCGGCTGTCTGAGGAAGAAATGGAAACATTCATTGACAAAACCCATGACTCACCTCAACAGCCTTTTACAATATTCATGAAGATTGAATATTTTAGCTCTCTGTGATTTTCCACTCTACAGGATCTGTGAGCGAGGACTGAGGAGCGAGAGCTGCTGCAGCGAAGGAGCCTTGAGCTGCTGTGAAGTTCTCCTCTCTTCACCGTGACCACGCCGTGGCTCCTCTAAGTGGCTCCTCTAACGCCGTGGCTCCTCTCACGCCGTGGCTCCTCTAAGTGTCTCCTCTAACGCCGTGGCTCCTCTCACGCCGTGGCTCCTCTCACGCCGTGGCTCCTCTAAGTGGCTCCTCTAAGTGACTCCTCTAACGCCGTGGCTCCTCTAAGTGGCTCCTCTAACGCCGTGGCTCCTCTAAGTGGCTCCTCTAAGTGACTCCTCTCACGCCGTGGCTCCTCTACGTGGCTCCTCTAAGTGACTCCTCTAACGCCGTGGCTCCTCTACGTGGCTCCTCTCACGCCGTGGCTCCTCTCACGCCGTGGCTCCTCTACGTGGCTCCTCTAAGTGGCTCCTCTAACGCCGTGGCTCCTCTAAGTGGCTCCTCTAACGCCGTGGCTCCTCTAAGTGGCTCCTCTCACGCCGTGGCTCCTCTACGTGGCTCCTCTAAGTGACTCCTCTAACGCCGTGGCTCCTCTAAGTGGCTCCTCTCACGGCGTGGCTCCTCTATGTGGCTCCTCTCACGCCGTGGCTCCTCTAAGTGGCTCCTCTAATGCCGTGGCTCCTCTAAGTGGCTCCTCCCACGCCGTGGCTCCTCTCACGCCGTGGCTCCTCTAAGTGGCTCCTCTAAGTGGCTCCTCTAACGCCGTGGCTCCTCTAAGTGACTCCTCTCACGCCGTGGCTCCTCTAACGCCGTGGCTCCTCTAAGTGGCTCCTCTAACGCCGTGGCTCCTCTAAGTGGCTCCTCTAACGCCGTGGCTCCTCTCACGCCGTAGCTCCTCTAAGTGGCTCCTCCAATGCCGTGGCTCCTCTAAGTGGCTCCTCTAACGCCGTGGCTCCTCTACGTGGCTCCTCTAAGTGACTCCTCTAACGCCGTGGCTCCTCTAAGTGGCTCCTCTCACGGCGTGGCTCCTCTCACGGCGTGGCTCCTCTCACGCCGTGGCTCCTCTCACGCCGTGGCTCCTCTCACGCCGTGGCTCCTCTAAGTGGCTCCTCTAAGTGGCTCCTCTAACGCCGTGGCTCCTCTAAGTGACTCCTCTCACGCCGTGGCTCCTCTAACGCCGTGGCTCCTCTAAGTGGCTCCTCTAACGCCGTGGCTCCTCTAAGTGGCTCCTCTAACGCCGTGGCTCCTCTCACGCCGTAGCTCCTCTAAGTGGCTCCTCCAATGCCGTGGCTCCTCTAAGTGGCTCCTCTAACGCCGTGGCTCCTCTACGTGGCTCCTCTAAGTGACTCCTCTAACGCCGTGGCTCCTCTAAGTGGCTCCTCTCACGGCGTGGCTCCTCTCACGGCGTGGCTCCTCTCACGCCGTGGCTCCTCTCACGCCGTGGCTCCTCTCACGCCGTGGCTCCTCTAAGTGGCTCCTCTAAGTGGCTCCTCCAATGCCGTGGCTCCTCTAAGTGGCTCCTCTAAGTGGCTCCTCCAACGCCGTGGCTCCTCTCACGCCGTGGCTCCTCTAAGAGGCTCCTCTAATGCCGTGGCTCCTCTAAGTGGCTCCTCTAAGTGGCTCTTCTAACACCGTGGCTCCTCTCACGCCGTGGCTCCTCTAAGAGGCTCCTCCAATGCCGTGGCTCCTCTACGTGGCTCCTCTAACGCCGTGGCTCCTCTACGTGGCTCCTCTCACGCCGTGGCTCCTCTAACCCGTGGCTCCTCTAACAGATCTCATCAGAGCGTCACATGACCGACGGCTGAGAGGTTGTGACATGACACACCCACCACTGCCTTGTTTAAACACCTGATTGTGACTATGTACACAGCCATGTGGTCAGGAAGACAAACAAAATCACTTTTCTGTATAGCTATCTAGTTTAATGTTCCACTTAAAATAAATACTGGCAAGAGAAGAAAGGAATGAATACGTCTAGAATGTCAAAGTCACGGAGGAGGGACGTAGTTTGTTGTTTTATTGAAATATATTACGTGTATGATTCTGTGCATTCTGTGCATGAAGTGGATAAAGTGTCAACACTTGTATTTATAATATATTTCATGTAAAACCTGGCGATCAACTGCATTGAATAAACATAATTGTCCAACAATCCTAATGTTGAAGAAGCTGTTGTGTGCCCTCATACATTACATATGTCACATATGTTCACATATCTGTCAGTGACTTTCATAAAGGAACTGATCAGCACTGAATACTTTAGACAGCAGCACTCATCACAGTACAGTTTGATTGGGAAGAGAGGCTGGGTTCATTCAGAAGTTAAGCTTTGCTATCTTTTATTACTTTGCACTTTTATTTGGCTACTAGCATGATGCTATTCACGTCTTCACCACAACCCTTTGGGCTGCTTCATGGGTCTGTGGTACTCACTCCACACAGTCTGCAGCGATGCTGCACCGAGACTCGCTGCCTGCTCTGCGTGTGGCTGCTGTGAATGATGAGGACAGGTCGGGGTGTCAGTGACCGCAGCGGGATGTGTCATCGTGTTAGTCGGAGGCAATAACTCCAGACGAGCCGCTGAGAAGTCATGTTGCAGCATGAAGACTCCTGAGGCGGTTCATCTCAACTGAACTAACGTTCCCACACCGGGGGGAGTAGCTAGCGTTAGCTAACAGCTAGCGGACAAACAAACATGCGTCTACTTAACGTTACTCTAAATTCTATGGTCATACTTTAATGTTCTTATTTCTAAAATATCACAAGTATGTTCGTATTTGCTGAGATATTACAGCACGTTTACACCTCAAACACCAGGAGCTTTCCTCTCAGAAACATTGAAACGAAAGTTCACTCAACGCACAGTTAACTTTATAACGTTAGCTTACTTGAGTTAAATGTATATATATATAATATATATCTATATATATATATATAGATATATATATATAACTATAGCTAGTAAAGTCTGTAGGAGGACTGTTACGTCGCTGTTAGTCAGCGGCATACCGACCACTTGAGGAGGAATGTGAACCGTTAAATTGCGGCTCAGTTTCCACAGAGGAACCAAACACGTCACGCGTTTACTTGATCAAATGTAACGTTATGTAAGTTACAAGGTGATAGTGGTCACTTCTGTCAGTGTCCCTTACTGACAGGTCAAAGCGCAAACAGTGTGAGGGTAATAACGGTAACAGAACGTTCAAGTTGAAGAGGAAACAAGGAGATGAACTTTTCTAGCGCTTCCTTGCAGATAGTAACGTCATTCGATGCAGATAAGACAGGACAGTCTATGTGTCAGTGACACATTGTTTTTATCCTCATGAAATAGCGTGACAGGCATTTCATGTATGAAGAAACTTGCTGTAATGAATAATTAGTTACTTACGAGGTCCTGACTGCTTCTCGCGGTCTGCTTGTTGTCGCTCTGTGAACGGTATTTTGCTGCATTCAGGGTCTCCTCGTAAACTGCGACTTCTATCTTGGAAAGTCCTGAAAACATTTTAGATATGTCCAAGTTTGTTTCCTGTTGCAGTGTTTTATTTTATTTTATTTGTATTCTTCAATCTTTTTACTAAATGCATGGTAAACATATAACCAATACATAATAATAATAATAATAATCATAATAAATTCAAGTTAATCATATAATATTGATTTACTGGGGTCTGGAGCCAGCTGACAAAATGAGCAGTTCACATCAATCTCCAGTTGATATGTTTGTAGAAATATTAGGATGGATAAATTCCTTACCTTTATCTAAAGTCAAATATTTAGAAGGTATGCACCAGATTGGCGTATTCAGTAGGAAACAGTTTCTGTTCAGATGTAATCTGTGAGGGGAAAAACATGTTTATAAATTACGGACCAGTGTTTGTGAAAATATGACAATTGTTTTTTCAACTTGTAGCTGCAAAGTAAAACAAATTTAAGGCGTCCATGTTTTGAGGACAAATATATGGGAATACATTGAAGCCGTCTTTCATTCCCTTTCAATGTGAGTTGCATCAGCTCACAGGAAGTGAACATGGACATGAAATACTTACAATGAGATTCACAGACAGGATGGCGATGAGATAATAAGACTCTGGAGTCTGATGTCTGATGTCTCTGATGCATAAGTGCGACTAATGCGCTTGTATTATCAGCAATGGGACTAAGCAAGTAAGTACGAAGTTAGATAATTAAGTAATTTAGATTGTAAGAAGTATTAATAAGTGGTACAAAGTGTGGGCAAGATATATTCTTGGCACCTTATCTCCTGAGGAATGTGCCAGTTATTGAGGTTATTTATGAACACATGGCAACTTGAAGGGTTTTAAGACTCATTCATTTGAGACAACTTTTGAGACTGGTAAAAACATTTATAAAAATAATTGCAACTTTATCTTACCGAGTATAATTATTTACATTCATTTCAGGGGTGTTACAAATGCAGTCAATTATTGTTAATGTGCCAGGATTAGCCGATGTGCTTCCTCTGTAGTTTGCAAAGCTAATCGGCTGCTTGTTGCTGAGGTGAATGAAGACACAGATAACTGGAGGTGTTATTCACACAGAATATAAGAGCTCAATCTATAACCTGATGAATATAAAATATACAGTATCGTGCTACTGCCACAACGATTTATTTTTGTTAATTCACAATTGAGCCTGATAGATACGCTACTCTTAATTATCAACTGTTTAAACTTCAAGATCATTGAAAACATACATTATTAAAACACAAAGAAAAACATAGAAATAAAAAAAGATATCCAATCTACTAAAGTAGGCCATCTCAGTTATTGTTTTAACCCAATATGATATATTGCAGATACTTCAAAAAGAAGTGTGTGTTGTTGTCACTTCAAGGAAATTATATTCAAGGAAAGAAAATGATCATCAAACCGTTTCAATGCAGAGTCAGCATGGCAGGCACCAGGTGAACACAGTCACTGTTCAATATGTGGATGTCGTTCATAGGGACTCTTCTGAAACAGGACCCCATTTGAAGGCAGCACTAGTCGCAGCGAGGTGTCTCATTAGGCAAAAACACCTGTGGGGGTGCACCGCGGTGCACCATGATGGGGTGCACCGCGGTGGGTGGGGGTGCACCATGATGGGGTGCACCGCGGTGGGTGGGGGTGCACCATGGTGGGTGGGGGTACACCATGGTGCGGGAACAGGGACGTTAAGAGACACTGTTCAGAAAAAACATGTCCTGTGTTCATAATGAGACAAAAATCTTTTCACCAGTTCCTTAAACCAATAAAATACACGCTTACAATGTTTACTTTATTCATAGTAGCATGAAAATCTGGAGATACATGTTTTTTTCAATCATGGTTACGAGGGAGCGTGAGAAATCCCAGTATTTCCATCAGTAAGTGAAGGCAGCTCCAGTGCACTCATGAGGAGGAGGAGGAGCCAGTTGGGGAAAGGAAGGGTGTTGGTTGTGCTCACTGTGGGGAGATCTGTGGCTCATCACTGAATCACAGAGGTTGCAGTTATATCAGGGACAGCTGGACACGTTCTTTATCACATGACAGCACGGATATTGTGCTAGTTTTGTGACTGTGGACTGCTTTTGCTGTCACAGCTTGGACTTTGAACAACTGTAAGAAATGTGATTATTTTATGGTTGAAAAGCAATATGTTTCTGACCTTGTATTGGGGCTATGTGGCCTATAAATGTTAACATTTTACCACATTATTATGGTACAAGAATAAAATCTCCACGAAGCAGTTCAGAAAGGCCTACGGGTCAGCGTCATTGGATATTGAATATTCTCATATATGTTTTTAACAATGGTATAGTCTCCTAACTATCACTTCTACATCAAATGAACAGGTGCAACAGAAAAGCCAAGTTATAAATATTACAGTTCACTTCTTCTCAAGATTTCATTTTTTCAAAACCCTGAACAGTTTGTTGTACAAGAGCACAGTTGTCTCCAGTTTGTACAAAAACCACTTGCACATGGGTCTCTGATGAAAACGGATGAGTCGATTCTGAGTGAAACTGTCACAACTTCCAAACATTCTTTCATCGTCTGAGCCTTCACAAGCTAAATTATCCATACAATTATCAAAATCTGTCAGTCATGTTCCATAAATATCTATGACATGGTGTTAAGTACGGCAAAGAGCTACTGAGCTACTGAGCTACCGCAGTTTGTTCAAATTTAGGACAACACATTTTGATAAAACTATCTTTTAGTAACGGCTTCTGCTGAAACTTTTAAATGATCTCCTGAACGAAAACAAATGGTGTCATCCACAAACATTGCCATGTCTGTCCGTGACTGTGAGCAAGCTGGCTGTCCTGCATTGTCCAACTGGAAGATGTCCTGGTGAGGTCTTCAAACAGGATTTCTTGAAAAGAGTGGGAACCCTGAAAACATTGTTAGGGTTGGCTGCCTGCCATGTTGAAAAAATCATTTTGGCTCACATGATGACAAGACAAAATGTCATTTTGATGCGTTTACTGACACATAACTCGGCTTTGAATCATGAATGGAATGATTAAAGGTGAGTTTCTACCTTTTGCAGACATGCATTTTGTGATATGTTTGTGATATGCAAACTGTAATATGTTGATTGAGTTCAATACTAGTAGTCATATTCACATCAAAACATTAATTATTACAACAAAATAGAGAAACAAAATAAACAAAAATGTAAGTTTTGGGATAAACACGTGATTTCAGAAAGCACAGTAAACATAACAGGAAAGAAAAGATGTTTCGTAAAATACTTTAATCCACGAAATTCTGATTTCTTTTTACATTTGCACAATACAGAGGACAAATAAATTAGCTGTGAATATGTTTCATAAATAGATATGTAAAACCACAAGCTTACACACTTCAAAAATTCCCAAAATCAGCTGTGCCCCATAAAAGAGGCATAGAAGAACTGAGAGGAACTGAAAGAGCAGAGAACACACGACACTAGTTTGCATCAGGGCCCGAGTCTGTAGAAACCACTGACTTCACCTGCTACATCAGAATGAGAATAAGGATAATAAAGAATATTAAAAATGTAAGAGCATTAAGCTCTGTGAGATGGTTTGACCCCAGTGAAACATTGGCTCTCAACAGTGCACACATTTCTCCTCATTTGACACAACTGTGTCTCATCCGATAAATGTTGAATGTCACAACAACACGATACATTTGTATTCAGTTGTATATTCCACCATCCAGTAAATATCTGCATATGTACATGTGGTAATCCACATAAACAGCATTCCATATTTAGTCTGAATTATTGATAAGACATGTATAGAAGACGTCAGTAAATGCGTTGATCAGGGTACACGGGCCCAACAGGCTTTCTGACAGAACACACAGAGTGAAAGTTGGTTCAAATGATGTTTGAATATATTCAGGGAAAGGAGGGCCTTCGACTTTGTATAAAGCTTTGTGTTAGTTGTCTCATTGTTTGCAATAGGGAGGACATTTGGGCAACCCTGCTCTTGTCAAAGGTTTTTAAAGTAGATCAGAACAGGACGTGTAGTGCACGTCTCCAGCCGACAGAGTGCAGTGTGTGTTCACACTGTTGACTCAGGGCTGCTGTCTTGAGTAATGCTGGGGTTCGATGTTCATACTGAAAGTCCAAAGTCTGTGATTTTCAGGTCTGTAAGCTCACAGCTGGGTGATCTTTCTGACGTCCTTGGCCTTCTCTTCGCTGATGCCATTGTGATCAAACTCAAAGGCGCTGTTCCCCACACCGTGTCCCTTCTTTGTTTCTGATTCACCGTCACCAGCTTCCAGGGATGGAGCCTCAGTGTCTGCATCAGCTGAGCCATGGCCACACCATCTTTTATATATCTGGTAGGCTGTAAAGGAAAAAAAACATGGATTCAGAAATGTGATCAGTCATTTTGACATACTTTTAAAAAAGCACTTCAAAAAATGAACTGGACTTCAACGAATAAGCCTTTTCTCTGGACAATTGTTCTGTCATCTCGGGCTTGTCCTGTTCTCATTATAACAGTTATTGCCAGATCTACGGTTGTTGAAAGTTACATGGTAAAATAATGAGTATAAGAAGTATGAATGTCCACTCAGAGCGCGTTTTGCACGGTTGTTAGGTTACCTTCTTACTTATTATTTGAAAACAAAAAATTATATTTTTCTAACCTTAACCAAGTAGTTTTGTTGCCTGAACCGTAGCAATTGTTTCACAGCGTTAACTATGCGTTTATGCAGGTGTATTACGAGGTTGATATGAAACTTATTCATGAAATGTATTTATGATTCAGAAAAGCAGACAGACATCTCATCAGCATAGTCATTGAGACCCTTGGACCCCATGTAGATATAATCGCCTCATTCTAAGCTAAAGAAAACTTAATGGTTCTTGTTTTAAGGTGATTATACATGAAAGAAAATGTACTTTTTAATATTATATTCACTGTCTGTTTGTAGGAATGAGAATTTAATATCGGAAGCGTTCTGGTTTCCATTTGTAGTCAGAGCATCATTAACCAATCACGTTTGAGCAGGCTTTAGTTGAAAGGAATGGATTGGAATTTGTTTAAATGTAATCTGGGAACCCACCAGCTATCATCTGATGATGATTTAGTTTTATATTGGTTTAAAATTAGCTTGTAAATGGTTAATACTTGTACAGCACTTTTCTAGTTTTCCGACATGTCATCATTCACCCATTCACACCCATTCATACACTGATGGCAGGGACTACCATGCAAGGTGCCACCTGCTCATCAGGACTAACTAATCATTCATACACCAATTTGTGGGGAGCAATTTGTGTTTAAGTGCCTTGCCCAAGGACACATCCACATGGACTAGCGGAGCCAGAGATCAAACTGCTGGTCCTCAGATTGAAGGACGGCCCTGCTCTACCACTAGCCACAGCAGCCCTTGTAAAGTGGCTACTCTTAAAACAACTGGTCGTACAAGACATCTTCAAACTCCAATTGCATTTCTTAATTTGCTAATCCAACTGCTAATCCAATGAGCAGGGCACGGAAAAGGAAGTGTTGGCCCAGATATCTGCTGCCTACATCAGAACTCCAGAAATATGGAACCTTGTCCCCAGAGGCTCATCTGACAGATAGCCGTTGGGTTCCGAGATTGCTGAGTCCGTATCTGCCTGCTTAACACTCACCTCCCACAGATAGGACTGCCCCCACCAGCTGGAAGATGCTGTAGATGAGGGGGAATGAAAACATGACGTCCAACTCAGCCGGGCTGAAGGACAGCTGGACAATGGTGCTGCACAGCTGGGAGTTCTGGAACCCCGTCTCCAATGCTATGGTTCGACATCTGAACAAAGCAGGCAATGATAAGTCAGTTCATTAATTCAATTCATCACCAATATGTTTGTTGATGTTGATGGTTATGTGATTTGTAAATTAAACTGAATTAAGCTAAATGAAGCTATGCTATACATGTACTATGCTGTCACCCTACCTGCTCCAGGGTTGACCCGTGAAGCGGGCCAAGAGGAACCCCAGGCCGAAACCAATAAAGGGGAAGATGGTTCCAATAATCCATAGGGAGGGGGCAATGGTCCAGGAGGACTGGTAGAGAACACCTCCAACCACAGCTATGATGACAATAAGACCAAAGCCGCCAATGGATCCTACCTGTGCACAGCAAAAACACAGACAGTCAAGGGATTGTATTTGAATAAAGCCATGTACGTATTTTTCACAACAAATACCATGATAAAAAAAGAATATTGGAGTGATATTCATATGTCACTCACTTAAAACATTCACATAGAATCCTACCTTGAGAATCTTTTTTGCCCACTGGGGCCACCTGCGTTTGACATATATTCCCAGAGCAATTGGGACAAGAAGGGCCACCAGAGTGATACCTGAGTATACACAGAATCCATATCATCAAATAAATATAGGGTTACAATAAACCTGTCAAGGACTTTGGTTAGTACAAGACTACAAGAAAACAGAAGGTCCCTAAAATAAACCATGTCTACAATGTATCTATATATGTTTATATATATGTGGTAATCAAGCATAAGTTGCATACTTACCAATACTGTCATATGGGATCTGGATGGTGCTGGAAGAAGTCCAGGCGGAGGTGTAAATGAACAAGCATAGAGGCATCATCCCCAAGGCCAGGACAGAGGAACAAGCGGTCATGCTGATACTGAGGAGAGAGAATATCAACAGTATGTTTGTCAAACATGCTTATTTTATAACACACTCTTTTTCAATGAAATATGCAACTGTTGCTGTAACAGCCTTCTTATTAACCTAATAGTCCACTTTGGGGATTTCCTCATGGGGATTAATTTGGGCCCATTCTTAAACCCATATTGTACACAGTACGCGACCTTGATAGGACAATAAAGGGGGCCCTGGGACCTAAATGTTATCCTATCACTAACCCATGTTATTATCATATTACTAACCCATGTTATTATCCTATTACTAACCCATGTTATTATCCTATCACTAACCCATGTTGCTATCCTATTACTAACCCATTTTATTATCCTATTACTAACCCATGTTGCTATCCTATCACTAACCCATGTTGTTATCCTATCACTAACCCATGTTGTTATCCTATTACTAACCCATGTTGTTATCCTATCACTAACCCATGTTGTTAACTTATCACTAACCCATGTTGCTATCCTATCACTAACCCATGTTGTTATCCTATCACTAACCCATGTTGTTATCCTATTACTAACCCATGTTGTTATCCTATCACTAACCCATGTTGTTATCTTATCACTAACCCATGTTGTTATCTTATCACTAACCCATGTTGTTTTCCTATCACTAACCCATGTTGTTATCCTATTACTAACCCATGTTGTTATCCTATCACTAACCCATGTTGTTATCCTATCACTAACCCATGTTGTTATCTTATCACTAACCCATGTTGTTATCTTATCACTAACCCATGTTGTTATCCTATCACTAACCCATGTTGCTATCCTATTACTAACCCATGTTATTATCCTATTACTAACCCATGTTATTATCCTATTACTAACCCATGTTATTATCCTATCACTAACCCATGTTGCTATCCTATCACTAACCCATGTTGCTATCCTATCACTAACCCATGTTGCTATCCTATCACTAACCCATGTTGTTATCCTATCACTAACCCATGTTGTTATCCTATCACTAACCCATGTTGTTATCCTATCACTAACCCGTGTTGTTATCCTATCACTAACCCGTGTTGTTATCCTATCACTAACCCGTGTTGTTATCCTATCACTAACCCGTGTTGTTATCTTATCACTAACCCATGTTGTTATCCTATCACTAACCCATGTTGTTATCCTATCACTAACCCATGTTGTTATCCTATCACTAACCCATGTTGTTATCCTATCACTAACCCATATTGTTATCCTATCACTAACCCATGTTGTTATCTTATCACTAACCCGTGTTGTTATCCTATCACTAACCCGTGTTAGCTTATCACTCCTATCACTAACCCGTGTTATCTTAACACTAACCCGTGTTGTTATCTTATCACTAACCCGTGTTGTTATCCTATCACTAACCCGTGTTATCTTATCACTAACCCGTGTTGTTATCTTATCACTAACCTGTGTTGTTATCCTATCACTAACCCGTGTTATCTTATCAATAACCCGTGTTGTTATCTTATCACTAACCCATGTTGTTATCTTATCACTAACCCATGTTATTATCCTATCACTAACCCGTGTTGTTATCCTATCACTAACCCGTGTTGTTATCCTATCACTAACCCGTGTTGTTATCTTATCACTAACCCATGTTGTTATCCTATCACTAACCTGTGTTGTTATCCTATCACTAACCCGTGTTGTTATCTTATCACTAACCCATGTTGTTATCCTATCACTAACCCATGTTGTTATCCTATCACTAACCCATGTTGTTATCCTATCACTAACCCATGTTGTTATCCTATCACTAACCCATGTTGTTATCTTATCACTAACCCGTGTTGTTATCCTATCACTAACCCGTGTTATCTTATCACTCCTATCACTAACCCGTGTTATCTTAACACTAACCCGTGTTGTTATCTTATCACTAACCCATGTTGTTATCTTATCACTAACCCGTGTTGTTATCCTATCACTAACCCATGTTGTTATCTTATCACTAACCCGTGTTGTTATCCTATCACTAACCCGTGTTATCTTATCACTCCTATCACTAACCCGTGTTATCTTAACACTAACCCGTGTTGTTATCTTATCACTAACCCGTGTTGTTATCCTATCACTAACCCGTGTTATCTTATCACTAACCCGTGTTGTTATCTTATCACTAACCCATGTTGTTATCTTATCACTAACCCATGTTGTTATCCTATCACTAACCCATGTTGTTATCCTATCACTAACCCATGTTGTTATCCTATCACTAACCCATGTTGGGTGTTGAAGGCCACATTGACTGGGCAGCTGTCTATGTTTTCTAATTATCATATGTAGTGCATAAAGTCAGAAATATACAATAGTTAGGACAGGGTGAAGGCAACATTTTCTCATTCCGACACTTTGTCAGACCCCTTGGCGTCACTTTGTACTGCACTGTGTAGCCCAGTGCACGGTAGCAGTGGTTAACACTGTGAATTCTAATTTAAAAAATAATAGGATACAGATACAGGGGTTATGATTAAATATATTGAGATACTGTAATTAAGGTGGTAAATGATGATTTTGGATTGGATTTTTAAATCCAATTTTAGGAAAAACGTCATGGTATAAAGAACACAACACCATATGCAAGAAATCTGAGTCAATCCTTTTTTATGTGAACTCAGCCTTCTCTACTAATCTTTGCATGTGAACTATTCATTAATAATCAATACAGTATATTTGAGAATCAATACAGTATCTCATATGCACATATGTATCTATATTTTGTTACAACCCTAATAATAATGGAAATATTTGAACTTGTGATCAGTAAAAACTCACATGTTTCTACCTTTTGCTGCCACATAGTGGGAGAAAGGCCTCCCTACTCTAGAAACATAGTTACACTGTTGTGCTGGAAAGTATGAAACAGATCAAGAATCATTTTTCCTACCAGACTTTTTAACAGTCAACAAGAAAACTATCTTGTGCGTTAGGTGGACAGATTTTTCACATAGCTTGACAGCGTCCAGTCATCCAAACCACACACTGCAAACTATCATTATCCAATGAGCCTGCCAACCAGTCAGTTTGCCCAGCTGCTTTCTTACCTCAGGTCCATGTCTCCATCCAGCCAGTAGCAGATAATGTTGGAGCCAGAGCCTCCAGGACAGCAGCCCATGATGATGATGACGACAGCCTGCACAGGCAGCACATCGAAGGCCAGTGACAAGGCGAAGGCTGTGAAAGGCATGATGCCGAACTGGCAGAGGAAACCAATGATAATGCCCCAGGGTCTTCTGATGTGCCCCCACAGCTTTGCGGCATCCACAGTGCAGCCCATGGAGAACATGACCATGGCGAGCATTATGGTGAGCACTATGCTCAACACCACGCCCAGCATCTCATTGAAGTTACTGGGAGGAACAAGGCAGTTTGTGCCCGAACACACGGTGGAAGAAGCATTGCAGCCAGAGGGAACCGCAGGCGTCTCCATGAATATGGACATTGTGGACAATGTAATAGGAGAAGAAGAGGAAAGACAGTTGCTCCAAAAAGAAAAGAGAATACTGGATGAGAGCTGGTAATTCTTAGATTCCACAAGACTGACTCACGTTTCTCCTCCTCCGATATCCAAGGAGATGGTGGCGACAGTGACAAGAACCATCCAGCTCACGGCTCTTTATGCATGCGCTGCTGCAGCCAAATACAATAGGGAGGGAAAATCACCTGAAAAAAAAATAAAAAATTAACCAATAGTTAATGTTTTTATGGGGTCGTTGTTCAGAAGCACATGCATATAAAAAGAGAATCATTCTGAAATATGAAATGTCATTGCCTCATGGTTCCAACTTTCCCTGCCCTTTGGCCTCTTTAAACTTTATTGGGCAGCTTTGCTATGCAGCATCATCATCCTACAAAGACAGTAGGGAGGGAGGATGCTTGCAGTCCTCAAAGACAGGCACACCCTGTAGGTCCAAGGTATTCTTTGCACAGTACCCATAAAAATAACCCCTCTTGGCCTAACTCTTTTTCAAACATTAAATCACACAGGGGATGTAATAAAGATGTTATGACATTGTTTAATCGAAAAGAGTTGTACATGTTAATAGAAAAAAAGACTCAATTGATCTAAATCCAAGTTAAAAATGGAACACACAATAAATGACAATGTGTACTGTAACACAATATTAGGGCCATAATTTTCCTGACAAAATGTAAGTATAGGGAGCATTTCAAAACGTTTGCAACATGGTTATAGAGCAATACTGCATTGCCCCAGAGATGTCTCTCATACAGTCAACCAGTCACAGCTGTAAATATGTCTGTGTGAGCGGCATCGACTGAGGTCAATGGCTGAGATGGAAGACACTTAATAGCAACTGTTGCCCATGTGATTCACCAGCTGTTGCTTATTTGCTTCGAGAGAGAGAGAGACATTACTCCACTATAGCCATACAATAGTTGTTTGCTGCTATATTCATGTTTAAAATGTTAATCACATACCCACCCTGATTCAATATTGTAAAGCAATGAAACATAAAAAGATCCAAGGAGTAAATATATTTGATCGGCACTTTACATCAACATGTTGCAAATGCAAACTGTGCAAATAATAAAAAAGTTGAAGTGTGATAAAATACACATGACTGTGTTCTACGGCTGACGCTCATTCCCTGTGGCTTTAAAGTACTTACGTTTGCCTATCAAGTCAACGAGTGCGTGGCAGTTCCCATTCACTACTCAAATTTGCGAGCACAAGTTTGCGGCAGGACATGAAATAAACTGTTATTCTGTTATTAATTGGGTTGTTCTGACCGTCCCAGAGTGCTACTGAGGAGTCTGTGTCTGCCTCCGTCTGGAAGGGGCAATGCTTAGTCGTCAAGTTGTCCTTTAACTTCATACTTACAGGAGTTTGTTCAATGGGGATGTTGAAACTGGTATTTGTGGTATTCGTGGTTCTGTTACTGCTGCATGTCATTTGGCTCATTAGGCCAATGTGGTCGATGGTTGGGGCCTTTTTGGGCAGAGGTTGTCTTTTGGTTAGCAAATGATTTAAACATGGCTCACCTGCATTTTTTAAATATCCAGTCTATTTATATATTGTTCAATCTTTTTGGTATATCACTTTTTAATCCAAATTTGAAGCGTTTTGGATTTGACATCAAAAGACAAAAGGCATGCATGAAGCTGAGGCTATATGCTGACTTTGTAAAATGCACCTGCTTTCCAGTAACGTTCGATTGCCACTAAAGTGAGGCAGCATACAGTTTGACTGTCAACAACGTGAAACTATTAACCGTTTTAAAGTATTTGCTGCAATGTATCAATCATTGACATTGTTTGTCCACCAACATTGTGTCTTTCATGTGATAAGACATTGGCATTTTGGGCAAAGTGTAATTTGCATTTATGTTCGCAACATGGGGAAGAATTCAGCCTCTTGTGGCCAAAACACCAAAACTTGTTTTTCATCAGTTTTCACAGATGGAAAAAAGTAACTTAGTAATTCTGAAGCAAATCCTTTTTTTTCACCTGGCAGAACTTTTTCTCATTTGTTTCACTGATTACAATTTTTAAAGATTTTTTTTTTTCAACTGTTCAAATATCACAAACACAACAGAGAAAACAATTTAGTTCAGAATTAGAAAATGGAAGAATTTCTTTTTCTCACTTGCATCTCAGGGCTTTGGTAGAAAGACACATTTCTCATCCTTACACAGGACAGGGTGAGGACACCACTGATGCAGTAATGCATTGTGTTGATTCATGAATTCAGTGTGTATCTGGTGTCTGACACAGCATATTGTTTCTAGTAAATATATCCTAATGCAACCGTATTAATGCAGTGAGTTCAAAACGATACATAAGCAACACTCATGATCAGATGATGAGACAATGGGCCTCACCACCTCTTCTACATGGAGCAAGACACAGACTCCATGCTTGTTTAGCAGCTTTTGATGTTGCTTTTTGTCTCTTTGTAATTGTTTTAGTCTTTTTGCAGTTTTTTGGTCTGTGGTTGTTTTGCATCTCTTTGTGTCTCTTTCTAGACATTTAGTGTCTCTTTGAGGTTGTTTTGTGTCTTTTTGTGTCTCTTCCTAGACATTTAGTGTCTCTTTGTGTCTCTTCCTAGACATTTAGTGTCTATTTGAGGTTGTTTTGTGTCTCTTTGTGTCTCTTTCTAGACACTTCGTGTCTCTTTGAGGTTGTTTTGTGTCTCTTTGTGTCTCTTCCTAGACATTTAGTGTCTCTTTGTGTCTATTCCTAGACATTTAGTGTCTCTTAGAGGTTGTTTTGTGTCTCTTTGTGTCTCTTCCTAGACATTTAGTGTCTCTTTGAGGTTGTTTTGTGTCTCTTTGTGTCTCTTTCTAGACACTTCGTGTCTCTTTGTGTCTCTTCCTAGACATTTAGTGTCTATTTGAGGTTGTTTTGTGTCTCTTTGTGTCTCTTTCTAGACACTTCGTGTCTCTTTGAGGTTGTTTTGTGTCTCTGTTTGTCTCTTCCTAGACATTTAGTGTCTCTTTGAGGTTGTTTTGTGTCTCTTTGTGTCTCTTTCTAGACACTTCGTGTCTCTTTGAGGTTGTTTTGTGTCTCTTTGTGTCTCTTCCTAGACATTTAGTGTCTCTTTGTGTCTATTCCTAGACATTTAGTGTCTCTTTGAGGTTGTTTTGTGTCTCTTTGTGTCTCTTCCTAGACATTTAGTGTCTCTTTGAGTCTCTTCCTAGACATTTAGTGTCTCTTTGTGTCTCTTCATAGACATTTAGTGTCTCTTTGAGGTTGTTTTGTGTCTCTTTCTAGACACTTTGTGTCTCTTTGAGGTTGTTTTGTGTCTCTTTGTGTCTCTTTCTAGACACTTTGTGTCTCTTTGAGGTTGTTTTGTGTCTCTTTGTGTCTCTTCCTAGATATTTAGTGTCTCTTTAAGGATGTTTTGTGTCTCTTTGTGTCTCTTCCTAGACATTTAGTGTCTCTTTGTGTCTCTTCCTAGACATTTAGTGTCTCTTTGAGGTTGTTTTGCATCTCTTTGTGTCTCTTTCTAGACATTTAGTGTCTCTTTGAGGTTGTTTTGTGTCTCTTTGTGTCTCTTTCTAGACACGTTGTGTCTCTTTGAGGTTGTTTAGTGTCTCTTTGTGTCTCTTCCTAGACATTTAGTGTCTATTTGAGGTTGTTTTGTGTCTCTTTGTGTCTCTTTCTAGACACTTTGTGTCTCTTTGAGGTTGTTTTGTGTCTCTTTGTGTCTCTTTCTAGACACTTCGTGTCTCTTTGTGTCTCTTCCTAGACATTTAGTGTCTATTTGAGGTTGTTTTGTGTCTCTTTGTGTCTCTTTCTAGACACTTCGTGTCTCTTTGAGGTTGTTTTGTGTCTCTGTTAGTCTCTTCCTAGACATTTAGTGTCTCTTTGAGGTTGTTTTGTGTCTCTTTGTGTCTCTTTCTAGACACTTCGTGTCTCTTTGAGGTTGTTTTGTGTCTCTTTGTGTCTCTTTCTAGACATTTAGTGTCTCTTTGAGTCTCTTCCTAGATATTTTGTGTCTCTTTGAGGTTGTTTTGCATCTCTTTGTGTCTCTTTCTAGACATTTAGTGTCTCTTTGAGGTTGTTTTGTGTCTCTTTGTGTCTCTTTCTAGACACTTCGTGTCTCTTTGAGGTTGTTTTGTGTCTCTTT
Source organism: Melanostigma gelatinosum (assembly GCF_949748355.1). Classification (NCBI taxonomy): domain Eukaryota; kingdom Metazoa; phylum Chordata; class Actinopteri; order Perciformes; family Zoarcidae; genus Melanostigma; species Melanostigma gelatinosum. The sequence continues at coordinate 2,844,886 of NC_136643.1, read as the reverse complement.
GTGTCTCTTCCTAGACATTTAGTGTCTCTTTGTGTCTCTTCCTAGACATTTAGTGTCTCTTTGAGGTTGTTTTGTGTCTCTTTGTGTCTCTTTCTAGACACTTCGTGTCTCTTTGAGGTTGTTTTGTGTCTCTTTGTGTCTCTTTCTAGACACTTTGTGTCTCTTTGAGGTTGTTTTGTGTCTCTTTGTGTCTCTTCCTAGATATTTTGTGTCTCTTTGAGGTTGTTTTGTGTCTCTTTGTGTCTCTTCCTAGACATTTAGTGTCTCTTTGTGTCGCTTCCTAGACATTTAGTATCTCTTTGAGGTTGTTTTGTGTCTCTTTGTGTCTCTTTCGAGACACTTAGTGTCTCTTTGAGGTTGTTTTGTGTCTCTTTGTGTCGCTTCCTAGACATTTAGTGTCTCTTTGATGTTGTTTTGTGTCTCTTTGTGTCTCTTTCTAGACACTTAGTGTCTCTTTGAGGTTGTTTTGTGTCTTTGTTTTCGTTTTATGTTTCTTTCTGTTCCGTGGGAGTCTCTTCCTGGTTGGTAAGTGTCTCTTTGAGTGACATTTTATAGGTGAAGGCCAGGGGAGCCCCTGTCACCCTGGGCCCCTGAGCCTATGCCCGGTAGACGTGTTCAGTAATCCAACCATGGTTTCCTCTTCATGATTCACATTCTTGTCCACATCTCATAAAGAATAAAGGGGGTGCAGGGTATTATTCTTTCTGTATGTCTAAATGAGTATGAGGAAAGATCAGTGAAAGACTTATGGTAGCCCTTCAGAGGGAGTCTTATCATGTCTTTATCTTTATCTTTATCTTTATCTGTCCCATCAGTGTTTATCGTTTTCTCTACATCTGACTTTTTCTTCATGCAGGACGCAGTAAATGTTAAGTATCTTCCTGCTGTTGGAGTTGAATGAGTGTGCGAAGGTTTGTGTCACGTCAAGGCCATTATTTTAGGTGATCTGATTGCGGATAACAATCTAATCTAACAATCTAATCTGATAGGTTCAGGTACCTAACACTAAATGAGGAAGTGAAGACACCTTTGGGAAACTGTCCCACTGACTCACTACAATGAGGTTTTCAGCGTGTGGCCTTGACCCCCTGCATGTCGACCAGCTTCTATAGGTTTATGAGTGCATATCTGCTGATCTGGTATGCAGTCTTCTCCTTGCATTGTTCTTTGCAGACTATGTTTCCCATCGTATTCATACCTTGTTAGTTAAACCAACTTGAGCAACTCAAACCCAGAGTGTAACAGTTTGCGGCTCAGCAGAATTCTGGAAAATGTCCATTTTGAGTTTCAATCTATTTTGAAACTTTTGCTTTTTATTTTCAAAATCTGGCTACAACACATAAAACTAAATGTAAAAGACAACTGTCCACAACTTTCCTTCTTTCTTCATTTAAAACACATCAAGGATCCTCTAACTCTAATGCAGAAGAATAAGCAGGGAAAGGTTTATGCAATATAAAGTGTTGTATATAGTTTGTATCACTATTATCTGCACACCAACAATGAATGTACAGAATTAGAACACGGTTTATTTAACAGCTTATGCTGAAAGAGGATAAATAATGAAAGAGGCCAGTTCATAAGAGGTTGTTTAAAATAGAAAGGCTGAAGGACGTAGACTTTAACAGACATTATTTTGTCATTTCTACTGTCAAACAGATCGGGTTTCACTTGAAGTGGTATGAAAGGCTGGTGATGGTGAGCCAGGACGAGAGGCGCTGCTGCCTCTAAGGGGGTCAGATGGCGCAGCACACAAAGCGACTAAGTCTATCGAGGAGGGAGGTCAGAGAGGATGGATGTGTCAAAGAAACACAGGACTTTCACCTTATTTCAACCTGTAGTTATGTAACTCTCATACTTAACCAACATCACATGCTAAGCTCCTAACAGACACTCACTGTATGTCACAAATGTACTTAATTTAACACAAACCAAGATCTGAACAGGTTCTGCACTGCAGGTAAGTGCATAAGTGCACCGGTCGCACAGCTGCTGGACATTTGTAGGAGGAAAAAATTAAAAATGACTTGGGAAGATATATGAACATGAAGATAAATACAATATAAGACATGGCTACAGTAATTATTTGAGTATTTATTAACGGTGTTTTCTCCGTTAATAAAATGTTTTGTCTTTAAAATGTAGAGTAATCTTGTAGTCATGGTAATAATTTCACACGGCACTAGGACATGTATTCAAATGATTTATTATCATGTAGGACTTCATTTTGAAATTCTTGTTTCATTTGTTAACATATTAGACTTGATGTTGCTTCAAACAGGGAATTTTGGATATAATTATATTTGACTACATGAATCAGAAAATACTGTCAACAGCCAGACCGATGTTCTGCCATGTTTGCTGGAGTAACATGTTCTATGAATCAGGTTATGGATTATAGATGAACAAACCCGTCTGTACCATCTGCAGAATATACTGTAGGAATGAGACGGTAAGAGCTGTGAACTGGAGACTGTCTCAAAGTACGGGAAGAAGTCATTTTTAGCCTGTAAAGATATGCATTATGAATCATTTATATTATTTAAATTATTATAACTATTTTTTGAACTACAGGTTTTCTGAAACGTAATTGGGACTTCGTCCTTCCTGTTCAGTGAAATGTTCACGCTAATGATATCGCCGGTGCTGTGCTTCACACCTGCTCCTGACCCAACAGGACAACGGTCCCGTGCACAAAGCTTCATAAAGAAAAGCTTTTCCCAGTTGGGTGCGGAGGTTGACCGGTCTGCACTGAGCTCCATACAACACCTTGGAGATGAACTGGAACGTTGTGGTTCATCTGGAAAGAGAAATCTAATCCGTAATATGAAAGAGTAAAAGGACAACCAGCGAGACCAACAAAGGAGTGTTTGACATTTTATTTGAAAATAAAAGCCTCTGAAGCAGTTGCATTGTGGGTGTGCGTGGATCCAGCCGGGCTGAGCTCAGCTCTGAGAGGTGTCCGTTAACTTGATGCTCCCGGTTACATGAGCAATGAAGCACCTCAGGAGGTAGATCCCCCAGAACCGGAGGGAGCTGTTACAAAGAGAGACAGACGTTAAAACAGCAGCAACAATGCTCAGGTATGACGCTCAACACTTGTGCTGTTGATCAAGTCGAGATTCATCCCTGCGTCCAAAGTGCAAAGTGATTCTTTTGTGACATGTACAGTGCCCTCCAGTTATTGGCACCGTTTAGTAAAAATGAGCAAAACAAGATGCGAAAAAATGTCTTTATTGTTTATCCTCATGATCTTTCAGTCACAATATTCACAGAAATCTAACCTTTAACTGAAGTAACATAATTGAAAGAAACATTCAATTCTTATCATGAAACAAGTATGAAGGGTGCCACAATTATTGGCACCCTTCATATAATATTTTGTGCCACGATAACAGCTCTGAGTCTTCTCCTATAATGCATGATGAGGTTGGTGAACACATGGCACTGGATCTGAGACCATTCCTCCATGCAGAATCTCTCCAGATCCCGAGGTCGACACTTATGGACTCTCCTCTTCAGCTCACCCCACAGATCTTCTGTGGGGTTTCGGTCGGGGGACTGTGATGGCAAAACCTTTATTCTGTGGTCGGTGAAACATTTTTGTGGAGATTTTGAGGTGTGCTTCGGATCATCGTCCTGCTGGAAGGTCCAACCACGGCCCGTTTTAAGCTTCCTGGCAGAGGCAGTTAGGTTTTCATTTAATATCTGCTGGTATTTGATGAGTCCATATACCATGAATCCTAACAAGATGTCCAGGGCCTTTGGAAGAAAAACAGCCCCACAACATCAAAGATCCGCCACCATACTTCACAGTGGGGATGAGGTGCTTCTCTGTGTGGCTCTCTCCGTCTACGCCAAACCCACCTTTGTTGTTTGTTGCCAAAAAGCTCTATTTTGTTCTCATCTGCCCATATAACCCCGTCCCATTGAAAGTCCCAGTAACGTTTGGCAAACTGTCGGCGCTTTAGTTTGTTGTTGATTGACAGCAGAGGCTTTTTTCTGGCAACTCTCCCAAACAACTTGCGGTGATGTCTGCGGCGTCTGATGGTAGTTTTGGAGACTCTCTGACCCAAAGACTCAACTAACCTCTGCAGTTCTCCAGCTGTGATCCTTGGAGATTCTTTTGCCAGTCGAAGCACACGTCCTCTTCCAGGCTGATTCTTAACATCTCCTGTCGCGTTATACTTATTAATTATTGCCCTGATAGTGGAAATGGGCATTTTCAACTGTTTAGGTATTTTCTTATATCCTTTTCCTGATTTGTGCAGCTCAACAGCTTTTCGTCGCACATCGTCACTGTGTTCTCGGCTCTTTCCCATCGTGATGAATGACTCAGGAAATGTGGCCTGTGTCACCTCATATTTCTACCCCAGTGAAACAGGAAGTCATGGTTGACCACTTCAGAGTTCCTTATCAAACAGGTGAACTTAAAAATGTGACTGGAATTATACTTCAGTTCGATTTTAATCGTGAGATTTCTAGGGGTGCCAATAATTGTGGCACACGTGTTTTGGAGAAAAATATGTATTTAATGTCAACATTTGTTTTTTCTTTCAATGATAGTACTTCAATGAAGATTTTTGTGAATATTTTGAGTGAAAGACCAAGAGGACTCAGGGTGCCAATGATTGTGGCGGCGCTGTCGTTCCGTCATATTGTTTTCATGCAAAGAGAAAAGCAGACTTGTGCTCGTGGGTATTCAACACATTCTTTGCATTTTGTTAGAACTGTGAAATTACCCCAAAGTCATCAGAAGTGTTGAGTTTGAATAAGGGCTTAACAATTTTGAAAAAAAGATCGATATGAAAACCATTGATTTTTAGATTATTATTCTCATTTTCACTAAAAAACACATCAATATGATTCTGGTGCAAACAGAATGAAAGTCTGTAGAAAGAGATGGGCCGGTCAGGACGTCCTTGCAGCACCGCGATACTTCATCTGAAATAGTATTTTGACACACAGAATAAATATTGCTCCTCCTAAGATGTGAGAATTGCAGAAGGCCACATTGAGATTTTGATATTTTCATTAATTGAATAATTTAGATCCAAGTAGCACGATGGATCTTTCTTTCTATGAGTTTTTCATTCTTCTCGTGCATGAGAAGTGAAGCAATGCACAGTCCAGCCAATGCTTCACACTATGCCACTAAACTAGGCGGCAGTAACACACAAAGAGATGCTGCAATGCACCAACGAAGAAGAAGACTGGAAGCTAGGAATTCTGGATGGAAAGACTTCAAAGAAATCTACTTTGTAAATGTCTTATGATGAAGGAAATACACTCAACACATGTGTTAGACCTCAAGGTGTTCCTTATGACATCATACACAAATGAACCACAGTGTGTGTGTTTATGGTTATGAAGGATCATGTCACCGTAATAGTTTGAGCTCTATGGCACAGAGGAGTCAGATAAATCAGGCTTTAGATACTTTGACCTGTTTGTAGGATCAACTCATGGTTGATGTTTGATGAGCTTTGTTCATGCTAAGGCACATGAGATATGATCAGCCTTGCTCTTCAAGCAGTCAAAGAGCGCGCGACACTCACCTGACCAGGAGAGGCTGGGGGAAGCAGCTCGTGGTTTGTGTTTTGACCACCTCCTGAAGATCCATCAGGTTTGTCAGCAGTGTTCCGTACCCACATTTGTCGATCTTAGTCACCACCAACTGCACAACAAAATGTTTGGCACATTACAACTCTACCGGCATGGAAAATAAGAACGATGGAGAGAGACTAGACGTGTCAGCAAATCATTCAAAGTTACAACAGGGAGCATTGTGATGCATGAATCAACCACTCACAGCTGAGATCACTCCACTGAGGAGTCTCTGCTTCCAGGGACGTGAACTCCCCATTTCTATTCCCACAGGTTTGGGTGTCGGCGCTCTGAACTCTTCTGGTAGAAGATGACTGAATGCTGAATGAACAGATTTCATTGGTTCACTAAATCCTAAGCAGTCATCCACTACAGTCGCTACATTACAACCGACTGAGTCGCTGTTCATGCTTTACTGCATCTCATCCCATATCATCACAACGAAAACAAAAATAAACTTCCATCTCCACCAGGCGCAAACCTGGGAGATTATGTGTTGGTCGAGTATGTGTGCATCTGTCCGTCTGTCCACAGTTAATCAAGCATCCGGATCCATCAGTCTTATATTCCCTGTGCTCATGTATAACTGCATGCTCAAGGAGCTAACGTGGTAATTGCGGTGGAAAACATTTGATTGACTCTTTCATACCGTGACTGACTGCTGACTGACTCCTCTCACCGGCTGGTAGAGGTCACAACTGATCAACAACTTACAGGAGTTGTTCCTGTCGTCGGTCCAGTAGCATTCGAGCGTTTGAGTAAAACCCCATGTCCTAGACCTGCTCTAAAAATATGCTTTTATTTTTATTTTTTTCTGTGAATGTAATTTATTGACCCTAGGGTCACATTGTGGTTTTTTAAATTTCTGCTGTTAAGCACTTTGTGATGTCATGTCTGTGAAAAGCGCTCTATCAATAAATTTCATTCATTCATTCCTGATATATCTTTTCATCTGAGCTGATGCATATGATCTAGTGGCAGTAAATGTACAGTGTAGGTTAAAGTTGGCCAATCCACAAACACTGATGCTCCCAAAGACCCAAGAAGTTCTTGTGTCTTGCTTCCCAAAGGTGAAAGGAGAGTCTGTGGGATTACAAACCTGTCTTTGGACAAGTCTGCAAAATGTAGATGAATACTCGACTGAGTGCAACTGTCTTCAAAGTGTGTTTCAGGTTTGAAGGTGACTCTTTCAGGCCATTCCTTCATGCTTCCTTTGCCTTTCAGCAGTGAGAGTTCGTCTTTGTTAAAAGTGGTACTGTCACAGCCTCACTAATGGTCAAAGTGTTTAATAACCGGAGAGCATGAATAATTGACTGCAGAGTGCTTCATTCGAACGCCTCAGCGGTGGCATTTCAGAGGGAACAGCAGTTCTTAAATAGCTGAGCGAGAGCGTTCAGCATTAACTCGCTGTGGACTTAATGATGAAGATTTGAAAGAAGAATGAGTACAATGTGAAGAGGAGGGGGAGAAGCTGGTCACCACCTCCACCAAATACTGGTGAACATTTCCATCATGAACAACATGCAATCTGCTATTCCTCAAGATTTAAAGGCACAAGACGTACGATCTGCTCCCGAAACATGAACAGAATGTGAACAGTGAGATGAGTACGCTAACCAGCTAGCCGCGGTGCATCCAGTCATGTGATACCACTCGTACCTCAAGAGGCGATAGTGAGATGAAGACATAGAGCTGTCTCCAGGGCGTGTCAAGATTACATCCATGGTCTGTGTGTTAATTGGATTAAATCCAACAACGAGCACCCTCTGAACACACAGGTGGCTAACGTCAGCTATAGTCACAGCGGCTCAGCGGATGCAGGTTTGTTCAGGCAGGTCCTGCGTGTCCTCACTCACAACGGGGGTGGAAGAGGTTCTGATTTGCATATCGCAACATGCAAACACACACCAGACTGTGCGTGTATTTTTTAAGAAGATAGTACGTGTCCTACCACGTATGGACGTCTGATCTCCTCACACATCTCCAGGGCGATCATGTCAGCCTTCTGAAGACCGACACTGCCATCGACCAGCAGGAACGTCCTAACCAGACTGACAGAAGATACATGTAGAAGAGCAGGTTAATGGAGGTGACTGATGAGTTTCCCCCATTCAGAGAAATAACACAAACGTTGAACAAACAGATCTTCAAACAGATCAGAATCGCATTCATTAAGACTCAGATCATCCGTCTGAGTGTTTGCTTCATCATCACAAACACATTCTGAATGATACACAGTACCACCTGGTGGAGCAGGTCACTGGCAGTACCAATCCAGAAGGAAACTCTCTGTGGCATGGTCTAATAGAACAAATAGGACTGTCAGAGTCATAAGCATGCAGTATATCTCGGCATACACATCATCTCTCCTGAGAGGCTGACTGCTGTCATCCACACATACTATCACTCAGTTTCTGACCAGGAGAGGAGAAATGCAGTAAATATAGCAGTAGAGGCCAAACAGTAGATGATATCATTATTATTATTAACACAAGAGGACAATCTCATTGCATTGGTACTAGAAATGTTAATATTGGCTTTCTGTTAGGTTGCAGTTCTCAGAACCTGATTCCACTCGTACCCGAGGAGGCAGAGCGCAGACACACACACACACACACACTCTGAGACGCCATGCTGATGTCTGGACTCTGTGTGTCTGGTTTATGTTAACGTTCATAGATTCTACAGGTCTGTAGTTATATTTTACTGTGTATGTCATCACCCAAAGAAATCCTCAATACGAATAACGTGCTTCTCTTGATGAAATAAGTCAGTCTTGTGTTGGACCACCAGAGGTTTTCTTCAGGACTTTAGGACGTGATGCTCTGGAGCTATTGGAAATGTTTGGATCACACGAGTTGGAAAGAAACCTACGCAGCCACCACTGGCATCCAACTCTACAAATAGTGGAATATTATTCACGACAGAGTCTGTTGGTATCTGGTACCGACAACGTTACCTTCACTTCACCTGTGTCTGCGCTCCTCTGCTCCGCTCCGTGTGTGTGTGTGTGTGTGTGTAAACTAAGCCCTGTACTCAGTGGAACATAAGAGCAGATGATATCATTGTGTCATATTTGGTGCTCATCATTAGCCAACTCTTTATCTGCAGCTGTGCAGAAACACTGCGTTCAAACTGAATGAATACACGTAGAAAAAAGAATTCAATTGATTTAGAACTTGAAAGTCAGCGGAGTAAATGAATCGTGGTCGTGTGTACGCGGCTCACTAAAGACACCAACGTCTTTTATTAAGGTGCTTCTGCAGAACATGCCTCTGAACGTTCTGCCTCGTGCTTTCTTCTTTCTGAAGGTGAAGAGATGTTGTTATAAACAGCGTGAATAATAAATCATACCTGAATAGTTTCCTTTTGTGACGAATGAAGTAGTGTTGATATCTCCTGAGTAGTGTTTCTAGTGTTTTGGTAGAACTCATTATTTGTAATTCTGCATCATTTCCTTTGTAAATAGTTAAATCCAAAATATTTCAACCAAAGAATGTGAAACTGCAGTCAATAAAGAGCAGATCATGAGCATTACATTCCCACACCTAGATACTCGTTCATGTATGGGACGGTACTTGTACTTATTTGGAGACAGGTGGTCTGTGAGGGTCTTACTTTGGTCCTCCAGACATCGATCGTGTGTGTGTGTGTGTGTGTGTGTGTGTGTGTGTGTGTGTGTGGGCTACTTATTGTCTCCGTTTGTGCTCAAACCTGTGACTCTAGCAGACCAACAGGACTGCACTGGAGTACATGTCTTACTTCTTCCTGGTGTGGAGATACGGCTCCACCATGTCCACAAAGTCTGTGGGTGCTCTGTGTCCGTAGCCTGGCATGTCGACGATGGTGAACGCTTTGCCCACTCTGAAGAAGTTCATCTTCTTTGTGTGACCCTGAGGCGGACGGGCACAGAGAGACAGACAATGAGGTCAACTCTTTTTCTCTTTATCTCACTTTGCTTATTTCATTTACATACAGAACGTAATGCAATGTTATGATTAACAATAGTTAAAGGAGAATAGTTAGAGAGTAGATACAAATATCAGAAGTTTACTTCTTTTCTTATATTAAAGAAAGATATTGTAAAACTGCAGAAAGGATGCTGTGGAAGCAATCAGAAGGATGCCGTCTCTTGTAATTGAGCATTTAAATAAAACTAAATAAACAATAAACACGCCCCACAACGTGTTCAGATCATTAATACGAGGCAGTTTGTGATGCTAAGGACCCATTATCAGGTGATGAGGTTCTGTCCATGTGTATAAAACGGTATAGTTCATGTGAGGTGTATTAATACTACACATGCTGGACCTGAGCTGAAACACACATGCTGTGTGTGGGCTGGGACTACTCACTGGAGTTTTGGAGACTCGGACCTCTAGCTCGGGAGTCAGGGAGAACAGCGCTTTGATGAGAGACGACTTGCCCACGTTGCTTCTGCCGATGAAGCACACCTGAGAATAAACACAAGTTCCTTAATCCTGTAACAGCCACTGCTGCTGTGCTCATAATGGTAGAGATGCAACAGTCTGTTCGAGTTTGTGCGTGAGTATTTTACTTCTTTCAGGTTTTCCTCATTCAGTGAACACTTCGCCCAGCACACCTGCTCCGAGTGTTACGGGCCGCTCCGATTGGCTGCTACCACTTTGCTGCTGCAGTACAGAGTCCCACAGGACACGACTCCGGCTCATCCATCTCTCCCACACTCGACAGATGGATGGAGGCTCACGCTGCCAGTGAGCCACAAATACATCATCCTCTGACAGAGCGGCGACTAACTCGGCATGCCAAAGAGACCGCGCTGTCCCGTCAACACCATGTTCCAGTCTGAGCCCTCCGGTCATCACCTCTGTCCAGAAGGTTATAAATCTGCTCATTTATTGTCAAGTGTCACCTCCTGCTTGATTATGTATGAGGCTGCAGAAGGGTAAAGAGACATTGGGCTACATCTTTCAAGGGTGGAGTCGTGCACCACGGGCTTAGAAGTTGAACAAACAAGTTCACGGTGAGTCGGAGGCAGGCGTGGGTCGGTTAAATGACCTGAATGGATTCACGGGCTCTTCCGTGTTGACAGTCGCGTGGAGGCATTAAATATGCTCTGAATTTCAAATTTAGCAGCTTTAAGGATGGAGACTTTGGCGCATCAGCGACATGAGGTCAGTAAAGATGAATCTGTATTTCTGAGGCATGTCGATCTGACAGTGACACAACACCCACAAGGAGTTCTGCTCACGACGGAACAGAGAGAACAAGCAGCCACTTTAAAAATGAACAACTCCACTTACGACCTTAAGCCAGCCTTAGTCATGACATTTTGGCAGCACAGTTAATAACAGTGTGACTGAGGCTGCCCGCTAACCTCAGGCGCTTTCAGTGCAGGTGCATGGTCCATCCTCTCTGCAGAGGTGTAGTAATCAATCCCATGAGACGGAGACGAGTAGAAGAGCTTCTCTGCTTTAACCATGTCCTCCAAACTGGGATGAAAGAGCTGGAACTGTGTCCTGTCCACGGACCTGAACAAAAAAATCCACTTCAGGCTCTGAAAGAATACATCTACAAAGACATGTGCTCTCTTGAATGATATTATATTTTAAAACACACTACCTGTCCAGGTAAACCTCCAGTGCACTAAAGGGGTAGAGCAAGTTTTGCACTTTCTTTTGGGGAAGCGCTGTAGCTTCCTGAAGCGAGGCGAGTTTATGGACACTCTGCCAGGAGACGGAGCAAAGCTGTGTCCCAGGCTGAAGCCACTGGGACAGCCGGAGACAAAACATCTTCCTCTGCAGATCTCAGAGCAGCCTGCAGAAAAAGGACCGTGTGATGATCACTCAAAACTGTCATGGAAGTGCAGCCTCATCGAACAAATGTTTCAGCTTTAATTTGAGTTGATGATCTGCTGTCAGCCCTTCTCAGCTAGAAGTTGATTTCATTTTTGTCAGAATGTAAAGTTTGCATGGGTACTCCACAAGCCCAAGGCCTGTCGAGACTTCAATACAAGTGTGAACTAGCTCCGGGTCACTTTCTGACCACACATCTGCTGATATCACGAGGACATCACAAATGTAAAAGGAAACGAGACATACTCACGAGCGAATATTAAATTATACGTTTTAAAAATACAACGCAGACTTTAAGTTCCTTCATAAAATAACACCACTCATTTATAAACGAAGTAACGTTGGCCTGCGCGGTGCCTACCGAATACGTTGCTCATAAATGTGTGATATCTGCTGTCAACCGGATGTTGTCCCTCACCAGCTGAAGAACACTGGTAGCTAGTGCTAGCAAGCTAGCGCAGCATTAACATTACGTTATGTTGTAAAATGTCCAAATGCGGGTACATTTCACGACTTACCGAACTTCCAATATGTTCATTGCTTAAAAATGAATTAATAAACCCTGGTTTGGCTGTAACTGCTGTAATGACTGTTACGAATTGTTTTCACTGTCCTCCATGTTGCGTGCAGCGCTCAAATAAGTCCGACAAAACAATGAAAATGAAAAGGTCCGTTGTTCTTGTTGTTTTCTTTGATAAACTATTCGGATACTTAATTTAAAAAAACAAGTGAAATAAAATGAATACATTTCTTTATAATAATAATAATATACAAGAAAAAACTGGACAGAAACATAAAAAGTATTTTATAAGGCTTTATCTATTTTATTTATTTGTATATACTGTATTTGTTGGTCTTTTTATAAACAGCAGCAGCAGTACTTTCACTTCCTGCTCTTACTGCTTGGAAACTACTGTTGTGCCTACTTATGTTGCATACAAGTGGGTATGCACAATGATTCCAGCTAATAATTATGTTACTGGTTCATAGAATATTTCCTCTGCCTCCGCTTAAATGAAAAACACATAATTTAAAAGAGAAACACAATACAGTTTGGATGTTTGCTACTAAAATCACGTTTTCATTTATATCATCTTTGCAGTCAAATTTGAGACAACTACAGAAATAAGATGGAAACCATTATTTTAACAATTTTGGCACTCTTTGTTACATCTCAACATCCAGTTTTCTTGAGAGATAAATCAAAAGTGTGAGACCTTGAGAGTAACAGACGATGAAATGACACCCTAAAACAAGGGTTTTGCAATTACATCTCTATCCCTGTGCTATTCTAATATTGCATTGGCAATATTAGAATAGCACAGGGATAGAGATGTAATTGCGGGACGTAATTAATGAGCGTGAATCCTCTTTTAGATCCAGCGACATTCTTCACATTGATGTATGGCTGGTGGAACACATGGCAACATTCCTGCTCTTGGGGGGAAAACGTCTCCCGTCCACGGGGGAAGGTACAGTTCTAGCTGTCACATACATCCTCCATCACCCTCTTGTGGGGATTATTGAGGATTATAATACTGACGTTCACATAGAGCACGCCAAAGAAACGTCTTCATAAATTTGGTTGGAGGAGGTGGCAGTGATAAGAGTGACTACAGGCTTCTCTCCCACTCTGCATTCTTTGGCACTGAGTCTCCCAGTAGGAAATGGACTTTCATCAATAGTCAGGAAGGTGGTCAGGTTTCACAGGTTCATGAGCACAAAGTGGTTCGCCTCCTCCTCCTCGCAGTCGTTGCTCTCCACATTCCTCCCTACGGGGACAAGAGATCACTTCTAATATTTATCCAGCTTTGATTGATGGTTTGAAAAGCAATTGTTATTTGAGAGGTATAGAATATTTGGCACACTTTGGGGTTCTCTCACTTTTAGCTGTCAGCACTTGAAAATGAATCACAGTGATCCACTCATGGCTCGCCCACAGCTTGGCGACCCTTTTCTTTCCACATGGTGGCAGTGCAGACCCGTGGAAGCGCCGCTCCGCACCGCATGCTGGTTACATATCTGCCTTCAACACCTTGTGCCAATCCTCCCTCAGCTCCATCTGGCTTTTATGACCTGATGTGATTCATAGGAAGTTCACCGAACAAATTAATTCACACGGTATCCAATTACAGCTCTCATATTCTCCCTGTCCTTCTGCGGTGGGGTCTTTTATATTCTCATGTGCTGAGTGGTAATGCCTGCGCCTCTTTTCATTCATCACTCATTTCAGAGAATACCATATGAATCGAGTGCCTTATTAAAGTAGAACATTTAATATGTAACTGATTTATTCCCTCTGTCTCTGTCCGTCTTTCCCGTCTCCTCTATTGCATGTGGCTTGTGCATCGTTAAATGAGTGTTACGCATGTGTTCGGCAGTTAATTAAATAGCTTCAACTGAAATAAGAATAAAAGGAGGAGTAGTTCTGTGCTCCTTGGATTACTTAGCACATTAAAGGCTGGCGGCTGCATTACTTAAACACTTCATTATTGCACAGGGAGATAAAGGCGAGATGATGGGGCGCTTAATAGGTGGACGTTTTTAGCCGTCAGCCATTTATAAGGCTTTTAGCACCAGAGAATCCGTGGTCGAAACCTTGAAGAGCCTACGCCTCAGCCGGTGTTGTTTAGGAGGCACTTGAGTGGGAAAGAAGACAGTGAGGGATGTACAGCAGCAGAAGGGACAGATAAATGATAGAAGGAGCAGGGAGGAGGGACGGGGGATAAGAGGGACGGACAGGGAACAGAGGGGAGGGAGGCCATGGGTGCGCTCATGACTCCATCGCCCCATCCTTCACCGTGAGCCGGAGGATCAAATCCCAGACCGATCAATTGTCCACCAAGTAGACGTCTGTGGCGCGGGCCGTGGTGGCCTTTACCTCCCCAGGGTGCATATCAATAAAATAAAAAGAAAGATATCATACACAATTGATTGTCCTCAAACAACCTGCCCCCCCCCCCCCACACTATCAAGCCAGCCTCTCGCCATCATCATCATCATCATCATCATCATTTGTTTTTTGGCTCCTCATTCGCTATCTGTTTCTGTCCAATCCCTTGTTGGTTTTTTTTCCTCTCTGTCTGTTGCAGTTCTCTCATTGAGCTTGATTGATGAACAACAGAAAACGTTTGCAGGGCTTTAAGGCTCCATGCAGCAGACCCCTAAGAGTCGTTGTGGTGTTTTAGACAATGTATCGCGAGGAACAAGTGCAGCTGCAACGCTGAGCAGCCACCCACACACCCTGATGGCGCTCTAATCTGACACTGAATCATCACAGAGCTTGACCCAGGTGACCCTTTCAGACCCATTAAACCATTCATTTACATGTTAACCACCGAGGCCCCCCCCCCCCAGCCCCTCCCGCTCGGCCTCCGATACCTCCCGCCACGCCGTGACAGGGACACAATGGGGCGTGCGCCGCCAGAATACCAAAAGCCAAATACCAAAGCTTTTGTTTGTCCTGGGGGATGAAGTACAGAGGAGTTTATCGAGTCAAGAGGTCAAGAGGTCAAACCATCAATGCGCCTCTTACAAACACACACAAGGCAGATAGATGAACACGGGGCTGTATTTGTTCCGTCTGCCCATCTGGCCCAGACATCCTCAGTGGTCAGTGGGTGGACAAGTGGACAACTCTGTTTCTAGAAAATGTATCATTTCATCACGCCCGAGCTTGCTCCCTCCAGCTGTCCCACTCTCATTCCTCTCTCTGTCTCTGTTAAGTCAACAGAACAATCAGAGGAATGGCCGCCTGTGAAAAAAGAAAGACGGCCCTGTTCCAAATGAGGTGGATTGCCCAGCACATCAATAATATTCAGCCTCCTCACCAAACTGGAGCTCAGACTGAAAAAAAACCTGAGTTGTACTGACTCTGCAACTTTTAATAAGAATTGCATTAAAGCATAAATCACGAGAGCTGCCCGGTGTTCTACTTAAGATCCTGCAGGCCGCCGGCTGTGTCTTTCCTTGTTCTTCCGTGTCTCTCTCTAAGCATCTCCCATGAATACAGCACAAATATTTTGGCAGGTGGTGTTTGGAGGATATTAGAGCACAAGCGCCGAGCGCTCAGGGATATCGATTCAGCTTTAGCGGCCAAGAGCCACGGCTCTACTGGCATCGATACGCAGACGAGAGGGGGTTGAATGAGGAGGAGTGACCTTGAGCCAGGAAACAATCCTGACAAATAAAGCCTCAGGAAGGAAATGCAGGGAAACAAAACACTGACGATGTCAGAGTGCAGAGGCTCCGGGATGATGCTGTGAGGTCTACAGATACACAATGAGGGGACCAACACAGGTCAAGAATTTGGAGTATTTGGTGTTCCAAGTGATCTCTCTTTTTATTCCGATTGCTGTTGGTTTGAGCAGTGCTCCACTGGGGGAGACACTAGACGTCTGTTCAGGGTGAAATTATAGTGCTGCAGAGAAACATGCACATGTTTATGTGCATCTATGCAGAGGAAGTTTGACTCGGGCATCCTTAGGTGGCAGGAGGATCACAGAGGAGCCAGCACCTCATACATCTCAACAGGCAATGGAGCAGAAAAGAAAAGGTGTTGACCTTGTGTTAAACAATCACAGCAGCACATGTTACTGCAGCCTGGCCTCTCAAAAATGCAATTTTATACGTGTTATGGGAACACATCTTCTTCCGGATTACATTTGTTTTTGATGTTTCACAAATACATTTAAATTAAAAACCTGTGTGGGGAGGAGGTCAGGGCGGATGATCAGGTCAAACACACTCACACCCTGGAGACTTGTGTAAGTCTGTTTTTAAACGCTTATCAAAAAAACTCATTGGAGACAGTGAGAAAAAATGAAGAAAAGATGCAAAAAGTAGTCACATGTAGGTTTGTTGCTGGAGCAAAATACCAACAATACTGTCAGGTTATACGCTAAAAAAGAACAAGTTGATCCAACATGTTGTCTGATCTCAGTAGAACTTGGGAAAAAAGCGTTTAGCTGTTCTTACAACGGGCACCTGGGTGAGGGGGGGGGCAAAGTGATCCTTTCAGGGTGAGACAGTCATAAATGCTACAACTTCTTTTCTTTAATGATCGCTGTCCTAATTGTTTAGGAGACCAATTAAAAGACCAATTAAAAACTACAGGACACCATTCCCTCAGAAGCAGCACTGTAGCTCTACTCTGCTGCTGGAAAACAAAATGTAATAATTAATGGGAAAACTGCATGCTGCAAAATATGGCATTGGCTCTTGAACTTGTTTATCCATCTGATGAATTCATCCATGTGGAAATGAGGTGTGAAAGCACGGCGGTACGGGCACGGAGCGGTATTGTGCAGCTCTGTGAGGTAACCTTTAGATTTCTCGGGTCATGATTCAGGATTTAGACCGTTCCCGCCCTCAACGAGACCATTACCGCTGCCAGCACCTCACTTTCTCTTCTCTGTATCGGTTATTCGCCTCATTCTCTGCTCTCTATCATTTATCTTCGTCCATCATACACACACACGCACACACACACACACACACACACACGCACACGCACACACACACACACACACACACACACACAGCTACACACACACACACACACACACACACACACACACAATCCTCCACCGCCTTTCTGTGTCTGCCGTCTTTCTCTCTTTCATTCCACAGAGATGATTTATTTTGTTTCTCCTCTCTCCTCCTCCAGTCCTCAGCCACCCTCGGGGTCAACGGCGAGCTCCATCACTGTCTGGATTCTTAATCCCCACACTGGAGACGCCCGTGCCAATACAGGGGAATAACAGATTAAAAAACGTGGCCCGAGCTCCGAGTATCTCCCCTTTCTCTCCCTCTGTCTCGGCCTCCCTCCGTCTTCGCAACAGATAAGTGGAAAAATAAACTTGGGGGAAGCTAAGCCGGAGTTGAGAGGCGAGTCATTGAACCAGGGATGACAGAGAAGCTTCCAGCACGGTGGTTAATGAAGGTGATGCAGCAAAGCAAGGCCCTCTGCAGAGGTTCTCTGAGTTATAACACTGGAGCCTTGGGAGGTGACACGACCGCAGGCGGGAAGGTTTCCACTCGGCTGCAATTGTCTAAGGAAGATACATAGTTGACCCCAGACAAAAATATAAGAAGCAGAACATAAAAATAATGAAAGCTGAGGCACCATTCACACATAACTAAAAATAATGGCTCTTTCACCAACGGGAGGTCATTGTCAGCCATGACTACAAAGTGAATGGAGGGAGGAGTGTTATGGTTAAGAGACAAAAAGTCCAAGGGATCTTATTATGAAGAATATAAAAATAAGAACGGTCAAGACAAAATAATTGCAGGACGGCAAGAACATGTGTAGATTCTACGGTCTGGTCCACGTGCACAGTCTTTTTGTCAACACTTTTATCCCCTTTGTACCGAAAAAAATCTCCGTCCAGATGAAAAAACACAACTGAAGCTCTGTCAAGGCAACCTGGTGTGACAGCAATACATGAATACGTTGGTTGACTTGTAATTAAAATGTATTGGCAGCACAGGAACAGTGAAAAGTCAATCATGATCCTCTTCGTGGTGGACACACAAATGAATTGCATCGATGTGATGCCGTGGTGTGGTGCGTGAGAGGTTTCTGTGAGATCGTGCTGGTCAAGGCCAGTGGGCAGGTTGGGACACCAGCGACGTTGCAACCTCTGCAGCACACTCTGACCGCCTGTTCCTCCGTCTAGTGGAAGAATAACTCTATTTATGTGCAGTGTAAAGTCCTGTTCGCAGGTTATTTGAGAACGTCCGCTGTTCATAGATGTATTCATGCTGCCGTTGCACAACATGTGGCCTCATTAATTATATTGCAAACCAAAACCTTTCGATGTCTACACATCAACAGTGAAACGGAGTTTGTGAAAATCATCACCCTGGCCACACGTTTACAAAAGCTCTGTTTTATGTGACTTAAACATCATTCGGACGTTGCCGAAATGCCAAACGCACAGATATGTTTAAACAAATGCCCGCGTACTGTGGACAAGGCCCGGGAGTCCAATTCACAAGAACTCCCAGAACAGCATGCCTAACCACTGCTCCGAGACCAGTTCCGCTCTGGACTCATGCTGGTATTTGCATGCCTTCACAACCCGACCAGTGACCTGAAAGGAGGATCTTTCACAAAGCGGCTGCAGTGCTTCCGTTCTGGAGGAGCCCCCGTCCCTGCTGTGTGAGAGATGGGCAGGGGGCGGGGGAGGGGAAGGGGAGGGGCAGGACAGGACACATAATGGCTGTGTCCGTTTCACACTGCTCTCCTCATCAAAGCTGAGCGAGGAGGAAGCTGAGAAGGAAGCGGAGTGCATGCGTGGAGGCGTGCACGAGAGTGCCTGTCCATGCAGGGCTGCATACGCTGCAGCGCATGAGTCTGCATGAGGTGAGCTCAATCTATGGCCAAAGAACAGCTGTTTTTGCACTGACCTTGATACTTGAATTGAGGTCCATCGTTTTCTTTTCTGACAGAAAAGTAGAAAAGCAAATCAGTTTACTTCTAACAAAGAGAGCCAGACAGAGAGTGGAAAGTTCCACTCGACATATTTCATTTCACCTTCAGTTTGTATAAAGATGAAGAAGAATTAGCATTAGCATTAGCTGAGAGTAGGATCCAGTTCAAAGGACCGGCTCACATAGTTTCAAGTCGATCTATACATGTCCATTTCCTGTGACTTATGGAAAATACCCACTTCACTTGATGAACTCAACCAACTCACTTTAGCTTCAGCTGAACTTGAGCAAACAAAGAATGTCCCCCGTCTCCTTCATTGACATCATGGACATGAACATGAGGAAGGGATTTCCTCTCGGCCTCTAGAGAAGAGAATCAGCCGAGTCGGTCCTTTAATGCTGTCATGAAACATCAGTTGCCTGATGTGCAAGTTTTGTATGTAGCTGGTTGTGTTTTCCTTTCAATGACGTCTTCAATGACACTGATAATGTATCAATCACAAGAGTTCATATTCTGACCGCCAGTTTGAATTATTTCAACGTCCTCTCACTTTGCCATGGCAGACTAGTCTAAATACTATAATTCCCATGAGCCTCGGCTGCTGCTGCTGCGTGGACGGGCCGGTCAGAGATGTGAATCAGAGCTGCAGAGGGCTGCAGATTGTTTCATAATTTCTTAACACTGTATCACACCCGCTGTTAGTTGCACACTTAACAGAATGTTTAGCTCTGTGATGGAGGTTTCTGGTCAAACTGCACCTTGGGAGTTGTAGTTATATGTATACAGGCTTATACAACCAGATACACACGTGTTTATCTTTTAATGACTGAACCATTAGAGCCATTTAACGTTGGACATTTTATTCTGTACCGTTATCTCCTCAGCCTGAGCAGGAAGGAGTTAACAACACTGGGAAACGATTTTCTTCATCTTTGTATAAATAACGGTCATTAAACCCGATGCTGAAAACACAAGAAAGGTTCATGTTTTCAGGAGGCGGTTTTAGAATGTGTAACTCCTCAATTTAAAGTCCTGGACAGTCCTCCATGTTTCAGTGTCTGACAGGCATAGCATTGTATGTATTTGTCTAAGTTAACATATGTCTCTAACATCTACACTTGTCAGCAGCACTGTGTTAACACTACAGGAAGTCCAGAGCAAAAGAAAACATCTTGTTAAAGTTCTTCATGTAAAATGAATGCAGCTAACGGAAGTGACACACTGCTTCTGTCCTCTCTCTTGTCTCTTTCCTCTCTGTCCTCTCTGTCCTCTCTCTTGTCTCTTTCCTCTCTGTCCTCTCTCTTCTCTCTGTCCTCTCTGTCATCACTGTCCTCTCTCTTCTCTCTGTCCTCTCTGTCCTCTCTGTCCTCTCTCTTCTCTCTGTCCTCACTGTCCTCTCTGTCCTCACTGTCCTCTCTGTCCTCTCTCTTCTCTCTGTCCTCACTGTCCTCTCTGTCCTCTCTCTTCTCTCTGTCCTCACTGTCCTCTCTCTTCTCTCTGTCCTCACTGTCCTCTCTGTCCTCTCTCTTCTCTCTGTCCTCACTGTCCTCTCTGTTCTCTCTGTCCTCTCTCTTCTCTCTGTCCTCTCTGTCCTCTCTCTTCTCTCTGTCCTCACTGTCCTCTCTGTTCTCTCTGTCCTCTCTCTTCTCTCTGTCCTCTCTGTCCTCTCTCTTCTCTCTGTCCTCTCTGTCCTCTCTCTTCTCTCTGTCCTCTCTCTTCTCTCTGTCCTCTCTGTCCTCTCTCTTCTCTCTGTCCTCTCTGTCCTCTCTCTTCTCTCTGTCCTCTCTCTTCTCTCTGTCCTCACTGTCCTCTCTGTCCTCTCTCTTCTCTCTGTCCTCTCTCTTCTCACTGTCCTCTCTGTCCTCTCTCTTCTCTCTGTCCTCTCTCTTCTCTCTGTCCTCACTGTCCTCTCTCTTCTCTCTGTCCTCACTGTCCTCTCTGTCCTCTCTGTCATCACTGTCCTCTCTCTTCTCTCTGTCCTCTCTGTCCTCTCTCTTCTCTCTGTCCTCTCTCTTCTCTCTGTCCTCTCTGTCCTCACTGTCCTCTCTCTTCTCTCTGTCCTCTCTCTTCTCTCTGTCCGCTCTGTCATCACTGTCCTCTCTCTTCTCTCTGTCCTCTCTGTCCTCTCTCTTCTCTCTGTCCTCTCTGTCCTCTCTCTTCTCTCTGTCCTCTCTGTCCTCTCTCTTCTCTCTGTCCTCTCTCTTCTCTCTGTCCTCTCTCTTCTCTCTGTCCTCTCTGTCCTCTCTCTTCTCTCTGTCCTCTCTCTTCTCTCTGTCCTCACTGTCCTCTCTCTCCTCTCTGTCCTCTCTCTTCTTATGCTTTATGTACATGTGTTTGTGTTTCCTTTGCTCTGAGCGATGCATACAGACACTGTTGAGCATCTCTTACAGACCAGCTACTCTGCTATTTAGCATCTGTAGCACCAGGCTTCAAAAAGTTGCAAACTCATAACAAAACTTATTGTTCTGAGTTCCACTGCAGAGTTTTGGTGTCCCACACGGCTTCTCCACTCTCAGCTCTTGTCTTTGAAGTGTTGGTGTCGTGCTTCTCGACAGAAAGAAAGAGAAGAAGAAACAGAATACAGAGAAGGTTTCTGTGTGTGACTGTGTGGGCTCATTGTTCACTCTTCCACACCTCTGACTCTTTGAGAGGACAGTAGGGTGAGGAGGGGGGTGCACATTCCTCCCCCTGCCCCTCTGCCTCCCTCCCTCTGGTCCCTCTGGTCCCTCTGGCCCTATAGAAAGTCTCGGGGCCCTGACGGCGGGGCACCGTCCTCCCGTGGCTTCACTGCGGCCGGCGTTCACGCTGTCGGCTCATTGTGACTCGCTGGACTCTGACAGCACAGCCTGCACTCACAATGTGTTTATTGGACACGGCTGCTTGTGAAGCTTCACCCAGACCCCCCCCCCCCCCTCCCCTCCCCCCTTGGGCCCCTGAGCTCCGTCTGTGTGGTGCCGATGGCAGGTGGGGGCCACGGCTGGACGATGGGGACAATGAGGACACATCGTCTGTATTTAGACATAGAGGGAAACAGAGCGAGGAGAGGTGTGATCAGAGAGGGAGAGGTGAGGGAAGGTAGACACAGAACTAGAGGAAAGCCTCATCCAGTATTAAGCTGCATGTTATAAAGCCAGCCAGGTGATCCCGACTGTTTCTGAAGTGAATCGTGTATTCACACCAAACGACCATCCCACCGACCTTACAGACGTTAGCTGTAGATACAACCCTGTGCCCTGCAAAATGACCTTCCCATACAACTAAACTGTATGGGAACGCAATCTTCTCCTCATTGGATCATGTTTTTGCCTCAGTTTGTGCCGGCCAGAGCCAGTTTAGGTCCATTCGTGTCTTTCCATTGATTCTCTTGGTCTTGAACACACTTGAACATAAACCTCTGTGTGCGCTTAGACTTTTTAAAAGGTGTCTGTCTCACCAATGAGGGCATCACAAACAATTGCTGCAGTAGAGGTGAACACACTTCACCCCCACCTGCAATATGCAATGACTACATCCCGTCTGACTGAGGTTAGATCTGTGACAACCACCATCGCTGAAAGAAAGAGAGATCTGAGACGGAGAACGTAAAACACACGATGAGGTGATGACCTCACATAGCCACACACAAACCAGCCCACAGAGGCCGAGCGGATGGAGTTCGTACCGCCGTCTCTTTGAGACGTCAGCACGCTGCCCTCTGTCTTGTTAGAGCGCTGATTGATAGAGCGGGTCTGGCAGTCCAGAGCCTCCTGCTCGGTTCATTTGTTGTACATTTATAGTTCATAATCCATCTGCTCTCACCTCTTCACATTCCGTGTCATTTTTCATCCTCCTTTTGTATGGGGGGGGGGGGGCCTATGATAGATTGTGTAGTGTCTGCTGTCTATAATTGGCCCGGATAGTGGGAAGATCCACATGTGTTTATCATTAGAGTGTGGATATCTCTTCATCAGCACTCACAATGGAAGTCTGAACCTCTCTCATTGAGCTGGGTTGATTCACGATGCTACTTTCCATTTAGCCTCGCACACGATGGCAAATAAGGTAATTCTTTGTCTATTATTTGGATGTCCAAGTGGAATCCTCCCCGC
Source organism: Melanostigma gelatinosum (assembly GCF_949748355.1). Taxonomy (NCBI): domain Eukaryota; kingdom Metazoa; phylum Chordata; class Actinopteri; order Perciformes; family Zoarcidae; genus Melanostigma; species Melanostigma gelatinosum. The sequence continues at coordinate 2,821,913 of NC_136643.1, read as the reverse complement.
TGCATGTGACCAGCAGGTGGCAGTAGAGGACCATGCATGAACGCACCGCGGCCGAGTCACTCAGAGTTTACCATCTGTTGCTCTGCAAGAGTTCCCCGGAGATGCCAGACATGGGAGGTACACCCATGCTTATTACTCAGGCTCCTCATCCCGGTTTTTATGATTATAATTTCTTTATTATGTATCTCCAGCCGTGTCTTCTCAGCTATGTTTTTCCTGGTCACTTTTGAAATTTGGAGTTTGAATTACAGAGCCCGAGGCAGGCTGAGGCTTGTACGCCTTTCCAACATTTGGGTCAAGAGACAAGTGGGACTCGGGGAAAAAAGAAACCTTCACCACGCATACTTGATTTTAAAAGTTGCGTGGCATTATTTTCAAACGAAAAGAATAAAACAGAAATCAACAGTTTATCAGTTGCATTCAACCGATGCTAAAGCGACGCATCGTGTGAAGCTGTTGCAGCAAAAGCAGCTCGGTCTGTGACCTGAGAAGTGAAAGGAACCCCGTGTTAATATGGTCCAACTTAACCAACACATATCGTCATGAAACGTCCACAATTGATTTCTTACATTATGACCATTTTTTTTTGTATTAAAAGTTTCTGAAATGTTATGTTTAATGTAGAAATGTACGCAGTGCAATGAAACCTTGACTGAGCTGATGCCGCCACATTTCAATTTGCAAATGAGATATTATCTCAGTCAATATGAACTAATTTTCATACATTTCCAGAACATAAATCTGAACATTGGATCAACCAGGTTCACAAGTGTTGTTTCATGATGTCGACATATTACAGTCAAAGGTCAAAGAGGGAATTTTGTGTCATCAGATGACAATGTCAAACATAAAAAAAAAGATTTTGTATTTTTAATGACAAAATGTATAAATGATTTATGAACAAACCTTCAGAATATACTGTAAATATAGGAATGAAACTGGAAAGTTTGCTGTGTATGTAAGAGCTACTGAAGTGGAGATTTCTGACTCAGTGTGAAATTATTTTGAGAAAATGTCCTTTAAAGATGAAAAATTCAGGCTGAAAACATGACAGATGAACAGGGTGAAAGAAAAGAACTAAGAGATATCTCCATGAAACCTCCTCAGCTGATCACTTACATTAAGATAATTACTTTTTGTATTACAAGTTCTCTGAAATGTTGTTAAAATATGCAAATGAGGAATTATCTAATGGTAACTTTTAGGTGAATTTAGAAAAAAACAGATGCAAATAGACAAAGTAGTAAAATAAACACCTAAATGTGTATTTTGACCAGTGCATGAAAACAATGTTTTTGCCTGTAGTGTCCCGTACAGAAAATATACACGAGCACCACTACAGGACAGGACAGGGTTAAAGAACATTGTTCATGTATTTCAAAATGTGGTAGCCACATGAATTTTCTGACCTTAATTTGTGGTTATCTGCCAAAAATGGTTGTAAAGATGTGGGATTAATGTTGACCTATTTCCTGAAGAGGGATTCCTCAGATTTGTCAGCAGAGCGACTGCTTTGAAAATGAATGCTTTCACCAAAATATAGTGTTAGAATTCCAACTTGGATGTTGCAGGTGCTTCACTGGCTCATGTTACAAGGTTTTATGAAAGAATCAACAAAGCTGCAGCCAGTCTTTGTTTAATCAATACTTTCACTGATACAATTACAAATGTCATTTTATTCACTGCTGTTATGCTGTAAAATCAACATAAATACAAAAGTTTGTTCTGTTATAAGAAGATTGTGCTTTACATTCTGACTTTGGAAATCTCTTTTGTGCTTCTCTTCATCATATCACTGCACCACAATACAACACTGATCCCAGATATCATTGCAGCAGAACATGACTCCGGGCTTTGTTGATTGCAGAGACCAGAGCCAGTAGTAGTAGTTCTATAGACCAGAGCCAGTACGAGTAGTTCTATAGACCAGAGCCAGTAGCAGTAGTTCTATAGACCAGAGCCAGTACAAGTAGTTCTATAGACCAGAGCCAGTAGTAGTAGTTCTATAGACCAGAGCCAGTAGTAGTAGTTCTATAGACCAGAGCCAGTAGTAGTAGTTCTATAGACCAGAGCCAGTATGAGTAGTTCTATAGACCAGAGCCAGTAGTAGTAGTTCTATAGACCAGAGCCAGTAGCAGTAGTTCTATAGACCAGAGCCAGTAGTAGTAGTTCTATAGACCAGAGCCAGTATGAGTAGTTCTATAGACCAGAGCCAGTAGTAGTAGTTCTATAGACCAGAGCCAGTAGCAGTAGTTCTATAGACCAGAGCCAGTAGTAGTAGTTCTATAGACCAGAGCCAGTACGAGTAGTTCTATAGACCAGAGCCAGTAGTAGTAGTTCTATAGACCAGAGCCAGTACGAGTAGTTCTATAGACCAGAGCCAGTAGTAGTAGTTCTATAGACCAGAGCCAGTAGTAGTAGTTCTATAGACCAGAGCCAGTAGTAGTAGTTCTATAGACCAGAGCCAGTAGTCGTAGTTCTATAGACCAGAGCCAGTAGTAGTAGTTCTATAGACCAGAGCCAGTACGAGTAGTTCTATAGACCAGAGCCAGTAGTAGTAGTTCTATAGACCAGAGCCAGTAGTAGTAGTTCTATAGACCAGAGCCAGTAGTAGTAGTTCTATAGACCAGAGCCAGTAGTAGTAGTTCTATAGACCAGAGCCAGTAGTAGTAGTTCTATAGACCAGAGCCAGTAGTAGTAGTTCTATAGACCAGAGCCAGTAGTAGTAGTTCTATAGACCAGAGCCAGTACGAGTAGTTCTATAGACCAGAGCCAGTAGTCGTAGTTCTATAGACCAGAGCCAGTAGTAGTAGTTCTATAAGTCTGCTCGTCATGTAACATGTCAGCTGTAGTGGTGGTGTTTTCAGCTCAGGGGCAGCGCAACAATGGCAACCTAGCGAAACACGTGCAAGAGAGTTTTCTGGAAATGTTGAAGTCCCCGCTCATCTGCAAGTCAAATGACCTCCTGACCTCCTTCACAGCCGTTACTACGTTATTTACAGTCGTTTGGTTGATTATTCCCCCCCCCCCTGCATTCCTTGAAGATCCGTGCTACTCTGCCTCTGATTGGCTGGTACTTGTTCCTTCATCTCGGAATTTGTAAAGTTTATAGTTGATGATTGGTGGAAGACTGTTACGTAATAACTTTTACTCAGTGAAACTCATGTGACCAATAAGGATGGCAACCTTCTTGTGTAGAACTTTCTTTCTTTCAATCTTTTTATTTTCAGTTTACACAGGAGTACGACATGCCACTCACAAACAGAACAGTACGTAACATACCTGCCAATCACACAAACAACCAATCCCTGACACACAAAAAATACAAAAAACAAGAACAAAACAAACAAAACAAAACAAAAACAAAAATAAGTGAATAAATATAAGTCATCATCCTTCCACTAGATACCAATAAACATTATGAGTATTATGAATATATCTCCCTGGGCGTCCCCCGGAACCCAAAGTTACAAAAACCTCCCTCCTACACACGTCCACTTTTCAGCCCATACATTGTATATGCCAAATATTGTCCTCCACATGAGTTACATACAATATGGCGGCCGACCATGCAAACAGTCACACACAGTGACAAACAAAACATTGTGGACCTTCTTCCTTCAGAGTCACTTGGATCCCACCATACAAACAGTTCCTTCAGAGTCACTTGGTTCCCACGATTGCAAAACCTCTTCGTAGGATTTCGGCATGTTCCTCTCCAATATAATCCATAACAGGGTCCCAAACAGAGAAGAACCCATCTATGTCTCCATGGAGAACATGTGTGAGCCGTTCCAGTGGGATTAATTGAAGAACATTATAGAGCCAACTTGAAACAGATGGTTTTGCATCATCTAGCCAGTGCTGTAAGATTGATAACCGTGCACAGTACCATAGAATACTGAGGATTCTTTTATATCTGTTTCATACAGGTGAGGCAGCGTCTAGGCCTAAAATGCATTGTAGAGGATTGAGCTCAAGGACATTGTGTTATGGAGGATATTTGGTTACCAATTTCAACCCAAATGTGTGAATTACCGGGCAGAGCCACATTAAGTGCACGTAGGTGCCTACATGCTGCTTGCATCTTACATACTCCAGAGCAGTCCTTGTCATATTTGCTCCTGCAGTATGGGGTAGTTTGTAATTTATGTATGATCTTAAACTGAGTTATTTGTAATTGCTACATATTCTTTTGCTATTAAACATGATTGTTTTCCATTGGCGATCTGTGATTGCAGTTTTAAGATCTCGTTCCCATGATTGCCTGCAGCTGTGAGTACTTATATTGCTTAAAGAAAACAGTTTATGGTAAATGTAACTTATTTTTTTCCTCTTCAGCTGACAGACCTGGTGGATGATTGTCTCTATCTGCTCTGGTCCATGCCCTTCCTTATATTGGGCTATAGAGTTTAAGAAACTGCTTATTTGTAAAAATCGGAAGAAGTGAGTCTTGGGTAGCCCGTACTCTTCCTGAAGTTGATTGAATGATTTCATCGTGCCACCTTTATAGAGATCATTTATTACCTTAATCCCATATGTGTTCCATTCTTTAAAACCAGTCCATGCAAGAAGGAGTAAAATCGGGGTTATTAACAATCGGTGCATAAAAAGAGTATCTTCTATTGTTGGAGAATGCCTTCTTTACCTTTATCCATGTGCTTAGGATGTTACTTATTATAAAGTTGTCCCTAATGCTCGATGCTCGTTTAACATTATTTAAGAATGGTATGCTTGACAATGAAAACGTGTTACATCCTTGCAATTCGAAGTCGAACCATATTGATTTGGGGTCTTGTGCCACCCATTCTGATACATTCTTCAGTTGTATAGACCAGTGATAGTATTGAAAGTTTGGTACTGCTAGACCCCCATTTACCACTGGCAGTTGAAGTTTCTCCAGCCTCATTTTAGGACGTCTGTTTTTCCAGATAAACTTAGATATGCTCCTATGCAGGTCTTTAAAAAAGTTACTTGGGATGTCATTAGGTATAATTTGTAAGGGATATAAAATTCTTGGGAGTTTATTAATTTTAATAACGGCTATCCGACCCAGCCAAGAAATTGGAAGTGGCATCCATCTTAGTAAATCGAGTTTCACCTGTTTAAGGAGAGGAGAGATTCATCTTCACCAGATCTTCCAGTTGGTAGGAAATCTGGATTCCCAGATATTTAAAGCCATTATAAGATAACTTAAATGGAGATAATATTATTAATACCATTCTCTGGGTCTCTACTGCCTCATAGTGGTAGGGCAGTAGATTTACCCGCATTGATCTTATAGCCAGAGAGACGACTAAATTCATTGATTGTTTCTAGCACAGAGGGAATTGATTGTTTAGGATTACAAAGAAATAGCAGTATATCGTCCGCGTATAATGAAATAATATGCTCAATTTTCCCACTGTTAATACCACTAATTTGTGGGTTTGTTCTAATTTCCCAGAAGGAATGTCATGAATAGCTTCCTCTATCTCTGTAAATGTAATTGGCTTATTTAAAGCCAGTTGTTGTTGATCATTCATTTGTGGAAGGTTTAAATGTTCTAAAAAGCTTTTTATTTGAGAGTCGCTTTTATTTATTTCTGATGTATAAAGTGATTTGTAATAATTGGTAAATATAGCATTGATCTCTTCAGATTTAAAACAACGTTCTCCGCTCGAGGTTTTCAGACATGAGACAGAGTTATGACTCTTATGGTTGCTTAAAAGTTTAGAGAGTAAGTTTCCTGGTTTGTTCCCATATTCATACAACTTTTGTTATTTAGAAAATAATAGTTTCTCAGTTTGTTGGGAGATTAAGGTATTAAGAGCAGCCCTCACAACAGACATTTTTTCGTAGTTTTCTTTATTTGGATGCTGTTTATGCATCTGTTCACAACTTCGTAATTCTGCCTCTATGTTTTTCTGTTCAGATATCATTTTCTTCTTTTTTCTGCTACAAAATGAAATAATTAGCCCTCTCAAATATACTTTAGTAGTTTCCCAGAGTATGGATGGATTTACACAAAGCTCTTTCCTAATGTAGTCGCAGAATTCTGGGTCTGATAAAATGGCTTTATTGCATTGCCAGTTATAAGTGTATACCGGGCTTTGCAAAGTTAAAATGAGACTAATTGGGGCGTGGTCTGATACATGAATTGAGCCAATCCTACAATTTAGAACTGAGGATGCTAATGTGGTGGAATAAGGAAGTAATCTAGTCTAGAGTAAGAGTTATGGGGATTTGAGTAGAATGTAAAGTCTTTCACTGTGGGGTTTTTTAATCGCCATATATCTACCCATCCCATTTCATTCATTATCTTGACAATAGTTTTAGAACTCTTACTTAAACATTTAGCCTCTGGAGATCAATCTAAATTAGGATTCAAGATGTAGTTCCAGTCTCCCCCAATGATGATATTTAGAGATTTATAAGAGGTTGTCAATTCAGCAAGCCTGGTAAAAAAGTCTGGTGGTGAGTTAGGTGGGGCAAAGACATTCAAAATAACAATATTTTCTCCATATAGATGACCTTGAATTAATACATAGCACCCGTTTGGGTCAGACTTCACTGTCTCAATGACAAAAGGTAATTGTTTCCGAATAATAATCGCCACTCCTCTACTTCTGGTGGAATAAGATGCAGAATACAACTGACCTACCCAGTCTTTTTTAAGTTCATTATGCTCCTCCTTGCTTAAATGGGTCTCCTATAATAAAGCAATATCTGCTCTCTCCTTTTTAAGGTAGTTCAACATTTAAATTTTTTTGGTTGGATGATTAGCACCTTTGATATTCCAGCTGTGGATTCTCAATTCTTCAGATCTTGGCATTATGCATTATGACTAGATAATTGAGGGAAAGGTAATTTGCTGAGCTGTTATTAATTCCATATTGGTCGGTATAACTTTCTATATATATCCTGTGATGCTACAGTGAAAGGTATTACAGGCAGATACTCTGATGACGACCAGACAAAGGTGCTCCAAAAATAACATTGTAATAGTGAGAGCTCTCTTCAGTGTCAGGCAAGAACCCATCCAACCCCCCTGAGTGGGTGTTGGAACCTGTACGGATGACTGATCTCTGTGTGTGTGTGTTTGTGTGTGTGAGAGAGAGAGAGAGAGAGAGAGAGAGAGAGAGAGAGAAAGAGCTGGTGGGAAAGATCTGCTCCCTCTCAGCGTGCCACCGGGGCCTCCTCGTTCCCCTTCTTTGTCCTCATCGCTCCAGAGTGATGAGGATCCTTTTTTCTGTACACCTATCAGCCATGTTGGAATAAATCCATCCTGTGGCTGTGTGCATTATCTCCTGAGACCTGTCCTGCTACATCGAGCTACAGGCGGCGATGACACAGAAGAGAATAAAGGTGGAATGAAAGGTAGAGGAGAGGGTGGGGGATGGGAGTGTAAGATGATCAGGTTCGAACATTATAGTGATGGAATAATCTGCTATGCTTCTGAAAGTAACGGAGAAGATCGATACCAATCTCATGTCTGTGCAAGTACAGGGCTGAAGTCATCACATGTTAAACCTAGCTTAGCATAAACACTGGACGCAGGGCGAGGTGGAAGAATAGGCCAAGTAATGTCTTTCATCTAGTATGTCCAAAGCTACTACGAGGAACTTCCATTTTGTGTTGATTTAGGCGCTCCCTTTGGACCAAAGTAGTAAAGTTTGCAAGCACCAGCTTCCCTTGAGAGAACCTCTGATTTTACTCCAGCAGGCTTTGACAGTCTGCTCCGCTGAGTCCTGGTTCTGGTTCTCCTGGGCCTCCCTTCCTTCTAACGGACCCAACAATACGGCCTGGCTCTCCGCGGAGCTCTCCACCGCCTGCCGGAGCTCCGACTGAAGTCTGCAGCAAAGCCGGACCTGGGTCTGTCCTCAGTGTGGAGGCCCGCCGGAGTCTGAGCTGAAGGAGTTTCTGGTGAACCTGCATGATTTCGTCAGATTTCACCAGAATCTGATTTGATGGCAGCAATGATGAGCATCAAGAATAACTACATAGAAACAGACAATCTTCTCGCTGATGGTCTTGTTTACTCATGAAGGTCATAGAGCAGTATTCTTTAGAAATGAGAAAACATCGCAATTCGCAAGTCACAACAGGCCTGATCTAGAAAATGTAAATGTTTTTTTCCATTTCCACATCTCATTATGTTATCCTGAATATGTAAACCAGTCATTTAGAAGATATGTACGTTTCATGAGTCACAACTTCATTTTATGCGTTATTGAAAAAATGTTAAAAATTCAATAAATGAGACCAAATAAATCCATTTTAAAATCATTAAAACAAACAGAATTTATGCCTTTAATATTAGAACTGCATATCATGGCGTCCATCAGCCAATGGAGATGGCTCAGTCGTTGAGATGATAATCCACTGACTCGTTGCCAATCACTTTGAGCCGTTCCCTGTTGCATCCACTTCTTTAGGACGGCTCACACATGCTATAACACTGCTCTGATCCAGTGTTTATAGGTAACCTTAGCAACAATTCAATGCACGCCACATTACAAATATGGTTATTATGCCTTTCAACAGTCTTCAGAGGAGATGCCTGGCTGTGCTCTCATGAGGAGGGGGCAGCAGCGACGGAGCTCGTAATGGAGCAGCATTTCTTCTGGCTGCATTGCATTCTGGTCTATTGAAGACACTCTCACAGAGGGGAGGAAGTGGTATCTCTGCCATGTCGAGAAAGAAGCTCTTTGATTCTAATGGTAAAACCTGACATTACTATCGACAACCTCCAGTGTGCCAGCTATTTGTATAAGAAAAGACCTACTCTGTCAAACGATGCCTGGAAATCTTCTTTACAGCGGGAAAGGCTTTGAGGATGGATATTTTCTTTAATGGCCGGCAGTGGAAGGTTATTTTTGCGACCTGCTAACGTGTAAATTATGAGGCTGAGTCTAAGCTAAGTCTACCCTGGATACAGATTTAAAAACATTGGCGCCTTAGGCAGAAACATCGTAATGTTCTTTGCTCATAAAGGCTTCAGCTATGGGAGGGAAATGGATTCTCCTCCAGCTTTATCAAACAGAAAAGCGCTGCTTTTTGGGGCCCCGTCACTACTCTGTGGCAGACGTTGTCCAGGCTCACCCTTCAGAGCCATGTTTATTTGTCCTGTTTCATCTTCACCCACGACACTCTTGTTCCCTTTGTTACTTCATTACGCCACATTTGTTTGCCCTTTTAGCAATACTGAACAGGTTTAGCAGATCGACAAGTGGGGGAGACAAAAAAAGCGTGACGGCAGAAGACGGATAGAGTGGGAGCCAAAAGGTGGAGGGAGAACCTGACAGACACAGATGTGTCTGAGTGAAAGAGAGAGGCTGGAGTTGGATAAATGAAAGAGTGATGGGTTAAATGAAAGGGACTGAGCAGCGATGCGCTCCAAGCTTCTGCGGTTGCGGGTGTTTGTCCAGGCTTACCAGCCTGCAGATGAGAATGGCCCACAGCCGCTGAGATGTGCTGCAGGCTTTGGCCGGCTCCCTCTTTTGGCCGTCGCTACCCTTCTCCTCTTTAAAAGGGGGGCGCTGGCTAACGTCAGCATGGCCACACTCTTCACAGTCCAGAACAACCTCTGGCCCTTGAGACTGCATACTCATCCCCCATTTGGCACCGGCAACAGGCTCCGGTGGAAAACAAAAAGAGTGACACCCGCAACACTTTCTCATGGTTAAGTCTCCCCTCAGAGACTCTGAACGTGTATCTAAATCTATTCCTTCTAAACTCCCCTTCATAGCAGAGCTACAGCCTACGGGTGATTCTGACATTAGTGTGGAAATTATGGTCACGAGAGATGAAACTGAACTAGAACGGAGATTAAGAGTTAAGTTTTTATTTTTACCCAAAACATGCAGAGACACAATACAGGCTGTTAGACTCAAACTTCTGTTTGGGTCAAATCATTTCAGATGGCTTCTAATTATCTTGGGTTTCTTCGGATCGGGTCTGTCTGTCGTAAGGCCTCTCTCGGATTGGGTCGCTCTTAAAAAAACAAACAACTTGTTCGAGGTGACCCCGAATTGTCAACTATTCAACGGTTCAATCTACGGCGCCAGATTTGCCAGAGTAGAACCGTCGCAGGGGCGGATAAATGTTGTTTTAAAACATTGGATCTTCTGGTTGTATGGGGGTGCTATATGTCAGATTTCACGTATAATTCACTAGCTTAGGCCTCCACCTCGGCCGGAGCGAGCCTTCGTCGGTTGTTTGGAGTGTTGAGGAATGGTTGGTGGAGATTGGTCTGATGCGGTTTGGGGGAGGCTTAGCTGAGGATCCACTGCGGCTCCCGGGCCTTGCAGACCCCCAAAATAAGCCCGTGCGCTGGTCGGCAAGATCAAGTGAGGATTTGTGGGTTTAAAGACGGCGTTGGATATGGCTGAACCGATGTTGGACGGGTGTCTGCAGGAGGGCTGAACTTCTGGAATGGGAACGAGAAAGCCATGGCATTGCGGTGGCCCAGACGTGAGCTGCATCGAGGACGCACCCTTGGCGGACAGGTGTCGCAGCATCATTTGATGATTGGGTAACTGACTGCTAGGTTGTCAGGAGTTTAAGGGATGGACTTGGTGGGCAATCCGCGGCCCCACGTGATGGCTGTGGCTACTATTGGTCAGATTTCATAGCATGAGGGGAAACGACTTGGCATCTGCTTGCCAGATCCGAGGCTGGTCTACGGCAAACGTCGTCCATCGTGAAAAACCCCCCAAAAGACGGCAGAGGGAGCGGCATCGTTGGCCAATTGTGTGGGTCCATCGCTGGAAGTGGGCGGGGTGGGATCCGTTGGTGCTTAGAGAGGGGGACAGCTTAGAGGGATTAGAAAGTGCACAATATGTCGCCATTTCCCCCGGGGCCGAGTTCGTGCAAGGCGTACACTATAAAACGCAGATCGGCAGAGATCTTTTCCAGACGTGGTTTGTGTGCGAGTAATTGCAGAATTGCGGCAGTGTATGATTGATTGCGTGCAGCGTAATGTCTCAGGGAGACATCAATTATTGTTTCAATGTATGTTTTAAATCTCCTTTACTTTTTACTACTGAATTTTATTTCTTACACTGTTTCTTTAATTGTTTTTAAATCTCCTTTTCTTTTGCCTTATGTTTTGATGCTTTTAATGGTGTTATGTGAAGCACTTTGAATTACCTTGTTGTTGAAATGTGCTATACAAATAAACTTGCCTTGCCTAGAGAGGGGGACAGAGGAAAGAAGGAATCTGCGTAGTGGGAAGAGCACGCGTAGTAGGAAAAGCGGGATAGGGGGGGGGGGGATGGAGGAGATGGAACCTGGCAACCCGGTGCCAGGAATCTGCATAGTGGGAAGAGCGTGCGTAGTAGGAAAAGCGGGATAGGGGAGGGGGACGGAGGAGAGGGAACCTGGCAACCCGGTGCCTGGGTATAGGCAGAAGAAGGGTGGTGTAAGGGAATGGTGAAGGGACAGACAGGTGAATCCGGCCAAAAGGTGGGATGGAATACTGTAGAAATGGAAGGGAGGAAGATAGAGTCGGCATCTCTTTGCCACTTTGGAAAGTTGAGTTTGCCTGAGGTGGTGGAGGGGGATGAGAGGTGAGGCGCTGCGACCTGGCAACCCGGAACTTTATGGGTTGGGGGGCGGAGCTTCGGGGTGCGTGGCGGCGTCACGGTCGTTGCCGTTACGCCGGTGTGTTTGGATGTAGGTACGTTTGTGTTTGTTTGTTTTTTTTCCTGACGTGACTTTGGGAAAGTTGTGAGAAGTTGGCACGGTTTGCTTTGTTGCTACGATGCTCTTAGCAGGTGGACTGTGGTCCAGTTGGAGATATCAGCTGGTGCGTCTTCGATGGGGGATCTGGCTGGAGCGTGGAGGGGTGGCGGCGTCTTTGAGCACTGCATGCTGGGTAGCCAGGGTCGTCGGAGGCTCGTTCCTGAGCTGGGTCTGGAGCGAGCGAAGAAGGAGAGAGCTGGATTCACGTTTCCGTTGTCTACGTCTGGAGGTAGCGGGTCTCCCTCTGCCGCCGAGATGTGAGTTAAAGGAGGACGGCCGTGAGTCCGACTCTTCGTATTGTCAGATTCTGGCGGGTGGATGCAGCTGGTCGGCGAGGTGGAGATCGCGGGTTTGGCTGGCCGGACCCTGTCGATGGCGGTTGGCGGCGTCCTCTGCGTGGGTTGCAAGTGCAGAAAACGCGAGTGTGCCGAGGCTTAAAGTGGGTAGGTAGTTATAGGAGTGTGGCCGGAAGTGGGCGAGTGGCTGAGGTGTGGTCCTGCTCCTGAAATTCAGCTAAGTTTTATCTCCAATTGCTTGGTTTTACCCGCAGACTGCAGATCAGAAGTAGACGGAGTTGTTGCGACGTCACCTATTGGTCTGTGGACTGTAGTTTTGAAGACTTGAGTTCGGCATTGTGGCCCTCTGCATCTTGATTTTTGCAACCGATGAAAGGAAGTGACCATATTTTCAGTGATGAGGAGTGATGTAGCGATGTATACAGCCCTGGTAGCAGTAGTGACCTGTCATCACAGTGAACTCCACCTAAAGCAAACCCTGCTTTATGGTTTACAGTCATTTTCTCATCGACTTCTATAGAATCAGAGGAGTCGCCCCCTGATGGACATTAGAAAGAAAGCAAGTTTAAGACACTTCCACTTTGGCTTCACTTTTCAAAATTGGGGGTTGCTGCCTGGTTTTACCCTTTACATATTGATATAAAGCCTACTTTAGAATAAATATCAGCCATTAATTGAAAAAAATTGAAAATGACTTTAGAGCAGCAGCATGGCGAAAGCATCAGAAAGGTTAAATAACAACATGAGGCTGCTGTTACAAAATCAAAGAATACATTTATGAATCATAAAACTCTATCACTATCAGAGCGCTAGATATAGTTTGAATTCATACACGATTCTCTAAAATCAGCTGTTTATGGCTTCTCTCTCTCTCTTTCTCTCTCTCTTTCTTGCTGACTGTCCTCCTTTCACTTCTCTGTCCTTTCCATTCTCTCTTTGGATTGATACAATAGAGGTAAAGTTCTATCTGCTACTATGAAAAGCAAGCAGGCTAAGAAACCGTGTCCGTCTGTCCATCGATCCCCAACTCTGGACAGGGCAGCACCTACACACACACACACACACCTACACACACACACACACACACACACCTACACCTACACGCACACGACAAACAGGGCTGTCTATTATTATTATTATTATTCTGAGACAGTTAGCGATAGTCACATGTACCTCAACCAACAAAGTTTCTCTCTACTATTTCTCTGTAGATACATAAAGCTAAAACAGATAAAGATTTATGCGCAGCAAAAAAAAAACAGTCGACCAATCAGATTGGACTGTGCACCTTCTTAGTCGGGGACCCCCTACACCTTATGCACATCTGATCAGGTAGGTTTTCTACAGGTTGGTTTCCAGTGTGGTCCAATGTTTCAACATCTTTTTCAGACACCACTTCTATATTTTATAAAGATTGCAACTGTGCTGGACCTAATCCGAATCCTGTACGCTCAGTGACAGAGTGGTTTCATTGCAGTGCGTGTTGTTTTAAAACAACCGCAGCATTGTGGTTGTCATAAAAGAACTCCAAAGAACTGAATGTACGACTGATGAACCCAGATCCCAGCCCCTCCCCTTCCCACCAGCTCCTGATTGTGTTTGGTGAATTACCTTTGGACAGAGGGAGGGCCCACTCTGCCTGTAAAACACTGGACGTTGGCAGTGAATAAACAGGAGGGTGTGGATCCACAGAGCGCCACAAAGCCTCCGCTTCCGCCGTAGCCATGTGAGACACCATCTGAACAAGAATCAAAATCCCTTCTGTCATTCAGCAACTTCCCAGCGGTCTGCTGTTGCCATGACTCCTCCGCCACCAACAGTAGGACTTTCTCTTTTGTTCCTCACGACTTCCATCTCACTCTGGCTTCATGGCATGCTGAGATTCGTCATTCCTCATTCAGTTCATACACCCTCGTGAGTTGATTCTCCCCAGAATGAGCGCGAGCGAAGATGCATCTTTGGTCTTTATTTTAACCGTCTTGTAAAAGAATAGCTGAAATGCGATGATGTCTGGTGCGCTGAGAGTCATTTACACAGCAAATCTGTAACTTTACGCCGCAGCTCAAGGCTTTGCTGAGTCCCTGTTGGCTAAATGTTGGCCATCGTGCTGTGAGGCACAGCCACCCATGAGGGAATGACAGCTCCTCGACGGCTTCATTAAGACCACAGATGGCGGGGGAAGCAAAGAGGAGCTAGAACAAATCGAACGCGAGCGAAATGTGAGGGAGGCCGCAGGACCTTTTCACAGCTTGTGTGGCTGGCCCGCGTCCAAGCAGCCTGTCCGGTGCAACCCGTCCCCGCTATCTGAAGTCTGGCTTCGGCTGAGATCACGGAGCCCCTGCAGGTGAGATCTGATGTCACATTGGTAACTTCTCTTCTGCTGGTGGGTGAGCTCCAACTGCTCCCCCCTACAGACCGGGAAGGGGTGGTCATGTAATCACTGAGGAAAATCACATTAACTCTGCTTTGAATAAAGAAGTCTTGTACTAGCTGAAGGACAACATTTTGACAAATCAACGGGCTCATGGATCCAACCACAAGTATTCCAAAGCGTCCATGCTCTGTCTGCTGTTTCTCTGACTTGCGCTTTCAAAGGATTAGCTTCGTCATTCAGTCAGTAAATATTGATCCACATGTTACTCAAAGCTCCATTGAGGTTTTTAGGAAAACTTACCGCAGTAAAAGGGAACCAAATCAATAAATATGGACCATAATGAGGTCACTGTGGGAACCCACAGGGCAGGGCCACCACTTGGCAGGATGAATTGGAGAAATCCAGTTGTCATTGGATAGATATTTATGAACTATAAAATGATGTCTGTGTTAAATTCAAAGATGTATGAGGGCAGAATAATGGAACGGTGAGCCAACTGACATTAGGATGAGTGACATTGGTTTGGACCAATGATTGTTTTGGACCAAACTATTCCACTAAATCATCCTATAAATACAAGAAGAGGTTTAGGAACTGACGTTTGCTAACTGACCGTTCTCTAAGTTACTGTAACTACGCACAGCAGGCCGTGCTTTGGAGCTCAACACAAAGCAGTGTGCACGGCACTGAAGTTCTGATTCTTTGCATCCAAAGACTTTGGAGGTTCTGTCTTATTGACTATTGACTATCCAAAACCATGAAATGCTGAGTGAAGGAAAATATTTAACAGTGGGTTTTATAGAGATACTAACTTACAATAAAAACATGAATGTGTGTATAATATAATGGAAATCCATCCAATAGCTGTTGAAACATTTCACCAATTAAAAACCACATGGTGGCGCTAGAGAAAGGGATCACCACAGTCTTTACATCCTGTAGCGGACATGAGTCCATCCTGTAGTTTTTGAGATATTTCAACCTGGACCAACGTGATGGATCAACTGACCAACTGACGGACGGACATTGTCGTCTCTTGGGTCACGCCACTAGCATGGCCCAAAATACACATGTGTAATAAATGATGCAGCTTTCGTGTTGGTTGTCTAACATTTAATCTATTTCTAAACTATATTTAACATCTGAGGAGTATTATGTTAGAAAGAAAAACTGACTTTTTTTCTGATCATACTTCACTAAAGCACTTGGGCTAATTGATCTCAGCTGGAACACAACACTGCTCCTTCATTCCAATGTTTCCTAAATGGATCATCAGCTGCTGAGTTATTTTCCTGGGACCTGTTAGATTTAGCCTCAGTCTTTTCTGCACAGTCATATGTAGCCATTAAATGCATATTTAGGAAACATTAAAAACACTGAGCGATAGTTAGCTCGCTATCCACAGCTGATAACATCTCAAAGTCATTTCAGGCTCCGCATTTTCAAAAAATAAGCGAAGCCTGCTTTAGTCTAGTTCTGCCTGACGTTAAGGACCCATTGTCTCAGAAATGATCACACATTGTAAATCTGTCACTGGTATCTTTGAAAAGTGCGCAGTGGAGTGGGAAGCTCACCAGGCATCAGTTGGGGTGAATATCTCTGTCTCTATCTGCACTGTGCTGTAGAAATACAGAACAGAGAAGTTGAGCCAGAAGGACATACAGTCAGAGAAATAGAGTGTAACCGTGTCCCTATGTCAAATTCACGTGCAACCACAGAGCAGCAGAGACAGAGTTGTACAGGTGGAGCGGTGGACTAGAACACATTCAGCCTCAAAAGAGACGAGTTAAAAGAAACCCTGAACACAAGTGAATGTAGTGCACACTTTTGCCCACACACACACACACACACACACACACACACACACACACACACACACACACACACACACACACACACACACACACACACACACACACACGATAGGTCCAGAGGGGAGGGTTATCAGACATAGAGTGGATGAATAAACTCATGTCGTGAAGCAGTCAAACTAAGAGGAGCGTCTCAAGGCACCAGTAGATACAGGTGCCAAAGGATCTGTCTAGACTCTTCGCTACCACCTACACAGCATGTGGTGCCGGCTGATAACCGAGGCACACACGAATAAGACTGGTGCATGTTAACAAGGGACAATTCCCAGATATGCTAATGAGTGTGTCCAGTAACGACGACAGAGACGCGGAGAAATGTGCTATCAACAGGTTTTTTGAGATTCTTGAGGGAGAGTGGGAGCAAGATTTTTACTGACATTCAATTTATCTCTAATTTACTCAGCTAACGTAATCTTTTAATTATCTTCCCCAGAGTCATCCAGGAAAATGTGTAGATTAGTCCCTGACTCATTCCTCTCCATTGCTATGTTGGCCAGTCTGTATTTGTGTCCCATGGGCCATGTGTGTGTGTGTGTGTGTGTGTGTGGCAGTGCCAGGAAAATGTGGTGAGCCTGGCATGGGCCGGGGGCCAAGGGCTTGTCCACTGAGTGTCTCATAAAAAGCTAAGCGCTGAGTCTTACAGCTGGACTGGCCTCGCACCGACACTAGGCCGCACCATTAGCGGTTAAAATGGGCCGTGGTGTGCATGTCCAACTGTGCAAGCTAGCCACAATCCATCATATTTTAGATCTGCTCCCACGTTACATGGATGGAGCTTCCCGTTAGAAACGGGGTGAGGTAAAAACGATCTAAAAGGGAACAAGAAAACAAAGCGTAACTAAAACATGTTGCCTCAATTTCCAGTCAATTTCATTTGTACAATTTTTTTTAGAGGGCATATTGATTTCTGTACTCGCAAAGGTGGCTTGATTTGTGCATTTCTGCTCAATGCTGCTGCAACTCAGCAGCCAAACATTCAAGAGCTTGCTTCACTGAATTCCCTTCTCCAATGATAGGAACACAAAACGAGCTATGGCCAGCGTAGAACTGGGCCTTCATACTAAAACACAGAGCACAAATATAGGTGGTTCAGCCAATGTGGTTGCAGTGGGCCCCAATGGTCTGGGTAGGGGGCTGGAGAGGGAAGTAGTCCTTGGAGGTGAGTCAGATTGCTGACTCGGATGTACACATCAAAACCCGGACTAACAGGCTGAGGAACAGCTTCTTCCCCAGAGCGGTTTCCTCCATCGCCCCCCCCACCCACCTACCACCCCACCCAGCTCACACCGGACAGTGCTGAAACAAACATAGTCAATAACACGACACTGTCACCAAGCACATTTTTCACTTCGGAGCCATTGATGCCTGTGCTTTATCTTGTTTTTTCTTGCATATATTTATTTAATGTCTTGTTTTTAAATCGTCTTGTCTTAATGTTTTTATACACTTTTTAACTGTTGCTGCTGTACTGATGAGTCGCCAACTAAATTTCGTTGTATGTTCGTACGATGACAATAAACATCCTTATCCTTACTTATTTTGAGAACCAAAACTCAATAAATACAAGTGTACAAAACACAAAACCCCTCTTTGACATGGTTTGCGTTTCTTATTTTGGGGGAGGGGTGACAGTCAGTAGCAATCTGTAACAACATTATATACTTTTTCTACATAAACTACAATAATTATAAATAAGCTACAAAAAATAATAAATTAAAGGAAAAATTCCTTTCCCAATATGTTTTCATGTGCAATAGATATGCAATGATGATTTCTGGGTAAAATATTTGTTGTATGTATGTTGATGTTTCAAGTCTCTATTTTACCATGTGACAAGGTGTGTGTGTGTGTGTGTG
The DNA here is from genome assembly GCF_949748355.1 of Melanostigma gelatinosum. Taxonomy (NCBI): domain Eukaryota; kingdom Metazoa; phylum Chordata; class Actinopteri; order Perciformes; family Zoarcidae; genus Melanostigma; species Melanostigma gelatinosum. Next base: position 2,803,789 of record NC_136643.1, on the reverse strand, counting down.
CTACTAACCAGCGTGCACTGGGGCCGGTTGTAACAACCTTACACCACTGCTTTCTCTTGTAACACATGTTAAATATTAACCTCCTCCATGTCTTTGACTTGATATGCTGGGACTCAGCACGCGTAACAGAAATCTGCTGTGCAGCATCCTCGCTGTCCTTGTGCATTTCCTGATGCATTTGCTCATTTCACAGTCGACCCACCACGCCGTCCTTCGTACACCCTCGGACAGCGAGTATCATCTGCCCTCCTCCTCCTCCTCCTCCTCCTCCTCCTCCTCCTCCTCCTCCCCCCCCCCCCCCCCCCTACCTGCAGGACTTGAGCTCATTGTTTTTGCCCTGCTGATTAACCTCTTCCCGCCTCGAGGAATGTCTCACATTGGGTTCTGGGTGAATACGGGCTGTGCCGGCACCAAAACATGCCCAGCTTTTTCTAATGAGTTCCAGCCGCTTAGGGCGCTGGGCGAGTCAGCCTGCTGTGATTGGCACCTGCTTAGGAGGACAGTGTGACTGCGAAATAGGATGAAAGCAGAGTTTAGCAAAGGGAACACTGAGTCCATCCCACAGCAATCAGCAACGAGGGAGCGAGGTCGCATTTGACTGACTGACTGAAATTGTGGCAAAACGTTGATGTTACAAATGTTCCAGTGATTAAGGCGACTTGACAACACAGACATGTACTGGAGGAAGCCATTTGTAGTTCTGCTGAGTAGTTGTCTATCTGCGGCTAGAAGAGAGGAAGGGGAAGCATGGGTAGAGGGGGAGGCAGGGGTCGGTGCTCTGCGGGTTGGGAGTGGGGAGGTCAATTATTTCAGAAGATATGTTGGTGATTTTCAGGAGCTTGTTTCTATTGGTGAGGGAGAGCGGGGTGAAATAGCAGGTGGGGCAGTTCAGGATGAGTTCAATAACGCTACACTACAGCAGGAGCAGGAGGTGGGGCTTTAATACATATAATACATTTGATGAATAATGAATAAATAAAACCTGCCAGCCACCAAATCATAAAGAATCATTTTAAAAGTGTGCAAAGACACGGATGCTCTTTTCCCGAGTGCACAGTTCCAGAAGCACAAACAGTTCGTTCCCAGCCTTAGTTGGGAGAATGAAACTGGAGAAAATATGTCGGTGATATGTCAGGAACAGCTCTGTAAAACTCTGTGTACCTAAGAGCGAGTCTCAAGAGCCGGCCAAGTCCACCATACAGAACACAATGACGGCAGTGCTTTTAGTGATAAACCTCAGAGCATCATGGCTAACGGGCTCTGAAATAGGAAGGTGTTGAGAAGAGGCATGCTGGTGAATGCTGTCTCCGTTATCATAAACCAAATACAAATGCTTCAAAAACAAACAAAAAGTAGTCTTTCTCTGAAATAAAAGCCAAGCCTTCAGCTTCTCTATCAGCTGGATAACGTGATGCTGCAGAGACAGGGAGTTATTGATTAGAAACCTCCACAGGTGCTCACTCTCAGTGCCCCGAGGGGGGCGGCAGCACGTTTTTTGGTAAACAACAGAGTTTTTCAAGTTCTTATGACCTTCTTTGGCCTACACATGTTGCATTCCTAATGTGCAATGATACTACTTTTTGCTATCAACTGACTGCAGCCTATGACATTTGGATATCAGCATTTGTGCGTGGGGATTGTGCAGTGATTCACAGCAGCAGCAAAGGCCATTGGCTCACAAAGGGGCAATACAACTTATGCCACATTTAAACACCACACAAAATCTAGTGAATCAAACAAAAGTTAAAGTTTGACTTTCTGCTATATGTCATTTTGAAACCCACATCGATACACTTGCTGCAACTCCAGAATGTGATTGCGGGCATTCACTCTGATAAAAGAGCTTGTGAGACACAAACTGAGCTGACAGGACTCAGAAAAAGAAATGCACAGTTAGCACATAGTCTGTTTTATGTTTTTCCCTCATTTGCAAACCTTTGCTCTTCAAGGTGGCAAAGTCATTGTTGTACAAATGGAGAAATCATCCAGTTGGATGTAGAGGGGCTGAGTGAGATTCTTGATGACATTTAGCATCTCATCCACAAGACTGACTGGTGCAGAGTCCCGTATTCTTCTCAATACTTTCCGTTATCTGGGCTCGGCCGGTGAGAGGGGGACCGTGGCTCAGTGGAGAGCAGGGCCGTCCTTCAATCACAGGCTCCGGCTCCGCTAGTCGCATCTAGATGTGTCCTTGAGCAAGGCACTTCACCCCAAATCGCTCCCGTAGCTGTGCCTACAGTGTGATAGGATCTGAATTGTAAGTCGCTTTGGATAAAAGCGTCTGCTGAATGACTGTAATGTAATGATAGACAATCCCCAAAAAAGACAAAGAACTGTAACACGTCTTCCATCCATGTATTTATTTCCCCTTTTTCAACAGTGACAAGCCCTTTACCTGCAGTCCCAATCCTGATTGGTTGCTCGGCAGCCAATCACGTGCTGGATAACTGCTGAGCCTTGACCAACTGTGATCTCCCAGTGAATAGGGTGAAAACATAACTAAGATGTATCACCATTAAACTCCCCCATTGATTACTTACATAAAGACAATTACTTTTTGGAGTAGCAGTTATGTTTAAATATGCAAATGAGGCACCCTTCTAATAAACATGCACTCATTTACATCCATTTTCCGAATTAAAATCTGAACATTAGATAAAGCCAGTTTCTTCTTTCGTTGACATGTAAGAGTCAAATATTTCTACGGAGGGACTTTTGGATATCTCTCTGTGTTACTCCATGAATCAGAAAACAATGTCAACCACCATAAAAATCCATTTTCTCCATGTTTTTAGAAATAAAATGTTGCATATATCTGGCTTTGAATGATATATGAACAAACCCCTGAGTTTCAGAATATAGAGAGGAATTAATCTGGAAAGTTTGGTGTATGTAAGTGAAGCGGAGGTTTCTGACTCAGAATCTAAGAAAAACCTCATTTAGAGAAAAAAATAGATTTTGAAGACACTACAGGCTAATGTGATGCTAAATGTTATGTTTATGGATGTGAGGCAAGGCAAGTTTATTTGTATAGCACATTTCAACAACAAGGTAATTCAAAGTGCTTCACATGAAACCATTAAACGCATCAAAACACAAGGCAAAAGAAAAGGAGATTTAAAAACAATTACGAACATTCATTGAAACAATAAAAACAGTAAAACATGAGGCATTATCTCGTGGTCATTTTTGTTGAATTTAGCAGAAATCTAATGACACAAATAGACAACGTAGTAAAATAAACACCTAAGTTTATATTTTGGATGTTTTTTTCCACGAGTCTAAATGAGGACAAAATAGCCCAAAATCTTAAAAGTGACCAGTGCATTGAAAAAACAATGTATTTGCCTGTAGTGTCTGGCCTTAAAGCCGGGCTGGCTAACACAGCCAGGTAAAAGGCATTTCCGTTGATGGCGTGTTGGTTGGAGGTGTGCTGGTTGAGCCTGTTAACGGCTCACTCTAGCTCTTTGTGCTCGTACCAAACCTCCCTAAAATATCTGAAACCCACCGGTTGACATGATGGCACCAAACATGTTCACGTCTTGTCTTTGAGAGCTGAGAACAGTGAGACTTTTAAATACAGAGTTTTCACTCTAGTTGCTACCACGGGCACATTTGTTGAGCGCAATATGTGGTTTTGGTTTGGCACCAGTTGACCATGTGACCAAGCAGAACCACACCGGCAGGGGTTGACAGGGTTGTGAGGTCACAGTGGATATACGTAGGACTTGGCACAAAATGGTGTGGTGTCAGATGGTTCTAACAGCCAATGGTAGAATAAAACAATATCCACATATATCCACATATATCTGTTAAAATACATGAATGAATGTATGTATAGCAGAAGCTTACCTACCTGTGCTTGGAAAACAACAAGTTTAATACCATGTGGTTTAGACACTCATGTACTGCTCTCACATTTCAATATCACCTCAAGAAAGAACAACTTGGTATCGTCTTTAACCTACGACATCAGACTGAATGATTTCCAATCAGCCCCACCGCAGTCAAACATAACTCGGACATTGTGTCAGTGCAGAGACCTTTTTAAAAACTCACACTCTTTCAGGTCAACAAACCCAGCAGTGTGTGGGTGTGTGGGCCGGCCCCTCTCTCGCTGCCTTTTCTGACCGTGGTTGAGCGACTCTTCGGGGGCAGAAAGGTGTAGCAACAGTGCTTGTGCTTTGTTTTAGGAAATGAATCACAGGATCACATCGATAGCAGCCAGTTGCAGGCTCCCGGGTTACACATGTCTGCTTGCTGCCTAGTCACCCTGACAGGACCTCCCCAGCTGGAGCGATGCTTCACATAATGGGAAATCAATTCTATTTTTGTTGCCTGGGTAGGTGGGCTTAAGGAATAATTACTCAGTCAAGAAGTGGCGAACAGGGCAGAGGGAGAGGGAAGCCGTCCTCACAGCTCACTGTGGTCTTCCTGCTCCCGCGCTGATGGGAAACCAATACCATGATCCAGTTAAATCCTCCATGGACTGCTCTGTAAGAAAAACAGCAAAGTGAGTCTGCGCCATCGACCTGTGGAGCTTCTTAATGAGATTCCTCGGAGTGCTTTCTGGAATTGCTGGGAATTCGTGATTATTTTCGCTGTTGACTTCTTTCTGTCTGGCTAGTTGGTCTACAGCAGGGATTCCCAAAGTGGGGTGCGCGCACCCCTGGGGGTGCGCAAACTGCCTCTAGGGGGTGCGCGAGAGGAAAAATGTAATGGCGGTGCAGTCCTGTTTCCTCAAAATTACGTTCCCCCAAAACTAAAATGCATTCTCAATTATGTTTCAACACGAACGTATTTTCTCCCTGATTACGTTTGTGTTTGACGTACAAATACGTTTCTCATCAACATATCTTTGCCATACTTTAGTCTTTATTATTTTTCTGTGATCTGCCTCGCCTCTACCCCGCCACCCACGAGTTGTTGACCCGCGGCCTGTTCCGAGGGCTGACAGACCTGACGATCGGGTGCCTCACGGCGGGGCGGCTGGAGACCTCGCGTCCCAGTGCCAACGGGTGAGCGCCGCCACTCGGAACCATAAAACCAAGTCCCGGATTTCACCCGGGGGACATTCTGGAGGTATTGTGACCGGGTGATGTGCCTCGTTGCTGGGGAGGTATGAGCCGAGAGTGGCGGGGTGTTATGGAGGTATATATTACAACTCTGTGTTGTTCCCGTGCGTGGATGAGCGCATTTCTGCCGGAGACAGGCGGCGTGTTGTGGTAGTATTCTGACCGCGTAATAGGGAGAAGGAGAGGCGGTGGTGGAGAGGGAAAAATGTTAAAGAGATGGTGGAATGTATGATTGGAGAGAGAGAAGCGAAAAAGTTGGACGTGATCCCGCGTCCAACAACACTGTCGCGCGCATCGATGCTTTGTCCGAAGACATCCTGGCTACATTAGTCGGTCGCGTGAAGAAGAGTGAGTTTTACTCTCTGCAAGTAGACGAGCCTACAGATGTGGCCAATCTGGCCAATCGTCCGTTACCTTCGTAACGTTACGTCCGTTACCTTTTCGAAGGCACGGTGCAGGAAGAGTTTTTGTGTTTTTTATCTTGTAAACAAACGCCACGCGCGAGCAAACTGTTCTCTCATTCGTCCGATTTTTATGCGGCTCTGTTGCTTTTTTTTTTTAAGGTGTGTGTGTGTGGGGGGGGGATTGGGGGTGCGTGAACCCGGTCGGGATGTAGAAGGGGGTGCGTGGCCTAAAATGTTTGGGAACCGCTGGTCTACAGGGATGTAAGAAATGATTACACACTTTTACTCTTACCGGACGCTTCGTTTGTATCAGTCAGCCCCCACACCCCCCCCCCTAACATTACACCACCACCCACAGAGACAAAGGCAGCATTAGGCAGCCATGTCCACTCTTACTCTTTATTGATGATTGTTAGATCACGTGACAGTCGAGACAGCCAACACAATCCATAGGCTACTTAAGCCTTGCTAACTAGGCTAACGTTACTGAATAACATACATTATCTTTGTCCACGGGCACAGTCATACACTGATGACATGCAAGGTGCCACCTGCTCATCAGGACTAACTAATCACTGTAGGAACAGTCTACAGGAGCAATTTGGGTCAAGTGTCTTGTCCAAGGCCACATGGACATGGACTAGCGGAGACCGGGATCGAACCGCCGATCCTCTGATTGAAGGACGACTCTGCTGTTGTTTTTGTTGTTTTGTGGCCTTTTTGTTGTATTGCTGTTGTTTGGTGATGGTTTTCCTAAACAATACAAAAACTGAACAAAGTTGTCCTAAGCCCAAACATAATGCTTTTCCTAGACCTGACTCAGTGGTTTTGTTGCCTAAACCTAACTTTGGTTCAGTAACATCATGTCGTCCTGAAAAAGAAGTAACTCTGACTGACACCAAAAAAAAAACGGAAAACGTGTCCATGTACACAGAACCAGTAGATGCATTCCGTGACTACCTCACCAACTGCCGTGAGACTGTCGAATTTTTGATCCACTATGATACAAAATGAATGAATTTGAGCCAATGGAGATGTCCCTTACAATACTGCTTGCTTGGCTTCCCCCTCAGTCACGTGATCCTCATCTTGCACGTCCAAGTGGCCGCTTGATAGTCTCCCCAAGGAATGCTGCTCGATGAACTTTTCTTCCCTTTGCTAAGGAGGAACAGGTTGTCTGTAGTTTTTTGATCGCCAGCTAGAGATCCAATCACAATGCGTTCTAGACGACCTCCAGATGTGGTCTGGCCAATCGGATGGTATTCCTATTAGAATGCATCAGTGTGTATTTTGGCAAAAGCTTTCTTTACGTTTGTCCTTATCAGGACAATTATGCATACATTTAGACTTAGACTTAGACTTTCTGGAAGAGGAGGTGGAGAGGAGGACACTGAAGAAACTATGATCCATATTGGATAACCCGGACCACCCTCTCCACCACCTCCTGCAGGGACAGCGGAGCACTTTCTCCAACAGACTGATTCAGCTCCGCTGTCACAAGGACAGATACAGGAGAACATTCCTGCCCTCTGCAATATCACTGTATAATAAATCACCTCTATAATAAATCACCTCTGGCCAAGTCAAACACAAGACTGTAACACTGATACACTGTTGTTGCTGCTGTTGGTGATCTTGTGCACTACTGTTTTGTTTATTTATATATATATTTTTTCCTACTTAGTTAATTGAATACAATTCTATTCAGTGTATATACTGTGCATTTTCATTACTTTGTTTTCTTAAATTGAATAGGTCCTGCTCTGTTATTTTATTATATTGTATATAGTGTGCATTTTCCATACTCTATATGTTATTTTATTGTGTAACCCTGTTTGCTGCTGCCACAGACAAATTTCCCCTTGGGGATGAATAAAGTACATTTCTATTCTATTCTATTCTCATATGTACAGATGAAAGACAGATACAATGGGAATGTCAGAGGTCAGATAGATAGATAGAAGTTACTTGTGGTCCTGCTAACCTTTGAGTCACATACCACCAACAGCAAGACTGTGTTGATTAGAAGCTGCGAAATCTCACCCTTTCTCAAACATACAGTTCAAATCCTGAATCCTTTTCTTCCAATATCTCGCCTCCTTCCGCTCTCCCACTCCTCCCCTCTCCTCACGCTGCTTGCATCACGGCATGCTGTGCATCCTTTGTGAGATGTGTGAAAAACACAATGAAGGTTTAAGATGACTGAACTCTGGGTTGAAATCTGGATGCATCTCACCGCAACCCAATTAACACAGAGTCAATAGAGAACAAATTAAAAAGGTCCCGGGTGGTGGACCTTGCCAGAAAATGCCAACGGAATCAAGACGGTCAAGGCCAGCACAAAGGAACAAACCCCCTGATTCTGTACAATCCTCCTGAGCTCCCCTGATTAAAGCAAGGGGAGATTATTTAGGCCCTTTTCTTCCGGAGAGGGTAAATGAGGGGAGAGGGCATCCATTCAATCAGGGCAAAAGGCTGGGAAAAATGGCCGACTTTGGGTTGGGTACCATTGAGGCTGCTCACTGAGGTGTGAAGAACCCACCACCCAAAGACAACATCCACAGCAGGAGAGGAAAAAAAACCGAAATGGAAAACAACTCTGGTAGGCAGGGTTAAGACAAACACAGGAGAACTGTGGCAGGATTTCTTATATTTCCCACGATACGCACTCTGTACCATTCCGCATGGATGGCAGTCAGCATTGTATATTGTAACAGTAATCACAGATATGTTTATGGTTTGTGTGAGCCTATTTAAGCGCCAGATGAGCGGGATTTTCCTCTTGTAATAATGCAACGCGTGTCACGTGGCTGCGGAAATCACATTGAAGTACTTAAAGGTGATTTTGTGTACCATTCTTGATTGAGAATGCCTGTGACATTGACTTGCCTTAATGTGGGTAATCCCATTTATCCCTTCCGCTGTGCTCATTATTATATAATTATTTTTCCATGCAGTAGTGGCGAGTACAGCCAGGTTTCTCTTTGATGGATTTGTGACCTTTATTTGTGGTCTCAGCGGCCGAGTGGATACCTCACAATCCTCCCTTACTGCTTCATAATTAGGTCCCTTCACTCATCTGACCATCTATATTGTGCGACTCCCCCTTGTCCAATTTAGTCACAGCATGTCAGATCGGAGGTGAGGGATCCCTTACCCCTTCCATAGTCGATGATCCACCCTTATTTTAGACGGAGAGTCCTGTGGAGACACCTTTCATTGGGCAAATGCCCTCTCCTGGCAAGTTGTGAAGCAGAGAGGGAGCTAAACTAATTACAGCTGGTCCCGTCTCCCTCTCTGTCTAAGCCTGGGGCTTACCCCGCACAATGGGGCCTTTAGCAGAGTGCCTATCCTCTTTTAGCTCCACGGTTTGGAAGCACTGAGGCCTACAAAGGGACTTCCATTAGTGTAATTAGAGGCAAAATGAAGTGCAGTTTTGTTCTGTATCTGTACTTGGTTGTTTGGCAGGTCTTTTGTACGTCCTTTTTATGCAATAGGGGACCTTTGGATTCTTTAAGCTTTTGTTGAGCACTTGGGTGATAATGAAAAACAGCCAAGTCTGGGGAGCCATATCTGATGAGAGTTCTTTTTACTGTTTGTTTTCTTTTCATGTTGATGCTAAAAGAATATAACTTCATCTTATTGCCATGGCAACCGGCCCGGGGGGGGGGGGGGGGGGGGATTTGTGAGGGAATATTTTTATCTTAAAAGTGCCCTGCACCTTAACACCAGCTTTTTGTTCCCACAAACAGTCAGATGAAAATCCTGGCTATTTAAATTGAATCCTCTAAACCGCTTGGGGAATGAGACGCAGGGCTTAGCTCGGATATGGACGTGTGTGTTTTACCAGAACTCTGTGAGCCAAGAGAATACACTTGTATCAGAGTGCATCAGAATATTTGTCTGGATGAACCATGAATCTATTGGTTATTTTTATAAAACAAAGTCTTCATCAGCGTATCCAGGTTTTTCTACTTTGTAGCTATGCAACAGTGAATAAAAAGCACCGACCTCTAGGGCTTAAATAAGTTGACGTTTTGGTTTCCAAATGGTCTACAGTGGCATATTAAATATTGTTTTTAGACAAAGTAAGATGAAGCATACTTTCGCTAAAATTTCCTTTCAGGAAGTCATTTATGAGTTTGTATGTCTCCGCCACGGCCTCGGGCATTACGTCTGTCTGTCCGTCTCAGCCTCATGACCACCATTTCTCAGAGACGCCTCAAGGGAATGTCTTTGAATTTGGCACAAGCGTCCATTGGAGTCAAGGATGAACTGGATTTGGTTGACAAAGGACACTGTGACCACACAAAACACATGTTTGGCCACAATTCAAGAATTCATATGCTAATTATGACAATTTCACACAAATGTCTAACATGATGATGAAGCAATGACATTGTGGACACTTGAATGGTCGGCAGATGCATAAAACTGAGAGGTTGAAACGAGACGACTGCTGTTTTGGTTTTGTTCACCGCAGACATTTGACACATTAAATAAATATTTATTACTTTTTAACTCTTCTGGTCTCTGATTTCTGTTGCAGCCTTTCAACCCGACTGTAATGCAGAGTCATACACAACCAATAGCAGTGACAATATTAGACACATGACTAGAAAGAAAGGTTAAAGTGTACCATTGACACAAGACATATGGAAGTAATAGTTCATTATTATTAATTGACAGTGAAGACAGACAGGAAGTGTGGGGAGAGAGAAGGAGGGCTGTGGGTCTTTGGGTAACAAACTATGGTTCCTGGCTGTAATTGAACCATGGACATTGTGTTTCTATCAGGCAGCAAATCTTCACAGAGCCGCTTATAGTACACACTGAGAGTGGTTAGCAAACCCTGCCTGACACAGGTCTGTATCACAGCATCCTTGTGATTGGCTGTTTAAAACGAGCTCTTATCTCCCCACAGTATAGCGGCAGGTGCTTAAATCATCAGCCGAACTGGAGGAGCCCGACATCCTTTGGGGGTAGAACCAAGCAGCTCAAGTTGTCCCGTCCCAGGACACCTGACCTGGGCCGAGTGAAGGCTTCCCCCGACCCCTCAGATCGTCACCCTTGGCCAGGGGGACGAGTGGATGGATTGCTGCCATGGTGTTGGTGCTCATGGCCCGCAGGTGTGAAAAGACGTCATCCACAGAGAGATTTAGGGGCTTTGGGGACCCTCTGTGTTGCTGGTATTATGTTACTGATGGGAGGTGCTGCTGTCAAACATGTTTACCTTCAGTCGAGACTCTGTGACCTGTTACTGCTAAAGAACACTAACGAGTCAGTAAAAAGAGAAATTCTGTTGTGCTCCAGCTGTGTGTGGTCTTGTCTGAGGAAAAATCTGAAAACTGTAATTGCAAAATCATTACAATCTTGAAAAGATTCAGTCACTACATGCAAAAGCAATGTGGAGGACAGTAAAACGTGACGTGATCGCTGACTCTGCTCTAAATTGCATTCACAAAGTACTTGTTGTGACATTGAGGAACTTGTGTGCTGGTCTACTTCTGTTTTCTGTTTCTAGAATAAGTTATGAACAGTATAAATCAATGTAAGATCAAATGTGGACATAGTGGGGACTTTTATTTTGAAGGGTATATACGAATATATCTGGTGCAATATTTCCAAGTTTTCGTTTGTCTCATATTCTGTTGCTAATTCATGTTAATGTGAGTAAACATGTTGAATTTGTACACTTTCTATACAAAATATTATTTTAAAAGTAAGTAGCATTTTCTATAGACAGTTGCACTTCACTAGCTTTACTTCCTCTTGTTGTTCAGGAATTCTTTCCCTTCTTTACTTTACTTACTTTTGGTGTTTCTGCTATTTATGTGAGATTAAGTTACCTTAAACAAGTTTATGCCAATATGTTTATATTTTTTTGGAGACAATGTTTTGTTTATTTTCATGCATAAAGCTGTAAGAAAGAAGAGAATATTGTCAAGGCATGAGTATAGCAGAACTGCCTGTAGCTATATGTAGCATAGCATTCTGTGACCCTCTATGGTTTCACACAGAAACAGAGAGCATTTAAGCAAAAGAGACCCTGTGAAGGCCGCATAAAGCAAGAGCGGGCATCTATATGCTGAGCCCTATTCATGTCTCCAAATTAAACTTCATTCGAATATATAGTGAAATGCAACTTGACACAGACACAGTAAATGGAAAGACAGTGTCATCGTAATTCTGCCTTTGGTTTCACAGTAATTAGGATGGGGATAGGGGTCCATTCTGGGCCGTCATGGTGATGGTGACAGCCCCCGTCGCCCCCTTCAGCTGCGCTGCGTCTCCCACTAACCCTGTCGGCTTCAGAGTCCGTGGTCCATCTGCTAATGGGCCCTTCCTCCCTCACGGTCAACCACCTGGATATCTGTCAGCGCCGGGGTCCGGGGCCTCTGGAGGTGCCGAGCTGAGTCCACAAGAAGTTAGTTCCCAGAGGATGGGGGTCTGATTCAGAATGTGGCTCGGGATCTCCTCCCCGGCCGCCTTTGGTTCTTTCACTCGTCACTCGTTTCCCCAGCACCGAACTGAGTTTCATCGTAATGGTGATGTTGACAGGAGGCTGCAGGCATCGACAAATGGGAACAGCACAGGTGACAGAGAATGTGTGGCAGACTGCATGCTTTTACACGGCTTCTATCAATGACACTCTGTGGCATGTGTGGCTACAGGAGAGTAAGACCACCATGTGTCACCGGGCTATCAACATCAAGACTTTACCCGCTGGAGGTTTTGTAAGAAGGCCAATGAAAATATATGTGTGATCAAATAATGTCAAGTTGCTCAATGTACAATCTAGATCACAGTAAATAAAGGATCAACATATACCCTCAATAATCAGGCAAATACCAGTTTTAATTAAATGAAGAAGTGAATCAGTTGATCAGAAATAGGAAGCTCAAGTAGCAGAACTACAATAACAGAAAGTCAAACAAGAAAACACTTTATGGCTGTATTTGTCCTGCAGCTTTAAATTTAGTTCATTCAGGTGTGAAGTGATGTCAACCAAAAAAGACACGATATTATATTCTCATCTTCTAGCAAGAGAAATTTGTGTCCAGGGAAGTTATCTGTGGTTATTAAAACCACTTGTCGCCACGGTCTCTGAACATATGAGACATAGTGGTTATGAACTGTCTGTGGGAAGAATGGAAATATAATAGTCTGTCCATTCTTGGGAAAAGACTCTGGTCTCTCTGGTCTCCTATTAGTGACCCCTGGGATGTTACGAGGACTGTCATTAGTGCAAATGCAGTTGTAATAAATTGTCTGGAATCAAACTGTAAATATTAACCTCTAATATTTCATCAAAAAAGCACATAATTTTTGATAACAAAAAGGAATGACTACATGTTGGGGTTCTGGCGCCACCTCCTGGCTGGTTGAGTCCCTCACATGGGCCTCCCCTCCTCACAAATGACCTGGGGTCTGATCCTTGCCCCCTGGAGATGACCACACCTCCACCTTCGGTCCACCGCGGAGGTGGACCTGTCATTGGCCGACAAGCCGTCTCCCGCTGTGCGCAGAGACCCGCTTATAAGCGGCAACGCAGCCCAAAATCGCTCTCTTCGCTCTGGACTTCCGTCTAGTCTCAAGAAGAATCACCAGAGGACCCGATCGACCTCAACCCCCACTCATCTCAGCACGCACGTGCCATTTCGCTGGACGAAATCGACCACGTCTATTCTGAGTTTAAGGCCTTGGCCCGCGGAAAGCATCCTTCCTCCCACGCGCCACTCCCCACCTTCGTGTACACGCTACGGTACTAGGGAGACCAAACAATCTTCCTTCACCGACCATTACCGGGAGATACGAACCGACACGTGTCTCAGCCGACGTTGGAAACCACAGGCCCTCCTCTCTGCAGCGAGCCGGGCCGAAACAGCAGCCGCTCACCAGCGACGCCGAAACAGCAGCAGCCTCACGCTTTTCTTTTCCTCCTGGAGGAGGAAAGACCATTCATCGACAAACACTCTACAACCTTGCCACGAAGCATCTCATAGTAAGAGTCACGGTGTCTGGGCGTAGTTTAGCTTAAATGAACTTAAGTTTAATTCAGGCCATTCATTTATATGTTATTATTCCCGTGTTTTTGTCGTGTTAAAGTCATTGTTTTCGTTTTGCTGAGAGAAACGCAATCGTCGACGGAGCTCCGAGGCCCGTCGTACTGTGCGTTTCCTGTTTGACTGTTGCTTTTGGGATTATTTGATTTCATCTTTGTTCTTGCTCTATTTCCTCGAGTCGATTCTGTGAGTGAAGTGTGGAAACGCGACTATCGGGCATAAGTGTCGTCAGTTCGCGAAGCGACAACGGCAACTTGTGTGAGATACGCTCGGCGATCCTCATTTTCACTACGACGCGACATCGCACACAGAAACTCTGATTCCTCTCTCTGCCCTTTTATTCCTCTTGTTTTCCGTAACTTGCACACACATAGAGCTCCGGATTGTGGGTGAAACTCTCACCTATTGTTCCAACACACGTGTGCGCCGACACACGCAACCACATATAGCTGACCCCCCCCCCCTTCCATTCGCCATTTGGTCTAAGTCACTCGACTCCGCCATCTGGTGGTAGGTTTTAGCTATAGCTCTTTAAGGCCCCTCCCTGTTTGTCTGCGTCACTCGACGCCGCCATCTTTGTAGTTTTTAGCGATAGCTTTAAGACCCACCTTCCTTTCCACACACACAGACCCACACACACATACTTGTATTACATACATCATCACCCATTTTATTCATTTGTTTAGATATTAGGCACATAAAATTGTATGATAGCGTTGTTGGTTGTGATATTAATTGATCTGATCACTTATTATTTCGATTTAATAAATTCTGTTATATTTTAAAGAGCAGTCGTTTGTGATTACTTGTGCATATTTGTGTAATAAGATCTGTATGTAGTAGTCTTGTGTATGAACTTAACCCTTCACTGTCACTTCGAATGTGTAGTCGCACCCGACTATTGACATTACGAGTGGCCACTAATTATGAGACTTAGTTTATCGTTTGGTTATTAGTCCCTGTTTACAGGGTGGTGCCCCGTTGTTATTAATAATCATTAATAATTGTTACTTACATTAATAATTATATTGATGTCAAGAATTCAGTTTCTTAAATGCTGATAACCCAAACACGCCCCTCTACGTTCCCAACAACATGTGATTCCAGTTGAGCTTTACCACGCGCACAAAGTTGAGAGAGATGATCGCCTTAAGGCAGGAAAGGTAGCTTATGCATGCTCCTATCAGAGCCCCGAAACCCCCCCCACTCAGAGGAACGCAGATACGGAGCGATAAGGCGGCGTCATTTACCGAGGGAGCAGACTGCAGCACTTGACAATGTGCCCCGCTGAAACAACAGCCGTTTATCTGGCAATACTCTGTGAAATTACCTGTCATCCTGGCGCCCAGCAGTGACGAGTCAAATGCTGCTTTTGTGGTGGCCTGCCCTCGCTGGGCTCGCTCACACATCGGTTGTTAGAATCTGTGTGGGGCCTCCAGACAATCAGATTAAATGTAAGTTTACATCTGAAAATACAGTCTCAGTTCATAAAAAAAAAATTGAGGAAGGAAGTTGAAATACCTTTGACAGCCAAGATAAATGTATGTGAATAAACCAGGCTCATAGATTTCGACACATGTCAATACCCACCCCCCCCCCCCTCTTTTAGAGGAGCCTCTGCTAGCTTTGGAGCAATGCTGTCCCCACTGCTGCTCAAAGTGAGAGGTGAATAATGAGGGATTCGGGGGCTTTGAGGGCAGAGGCGAGTGGAAGAATTAATGTCAGGGTTGAATTAATAGACTACTATGCTCGTCCAACCTCAGTGCGGGAGGATAAAGGTCTGCTAATTAAAAGCTAAACAAAGAGAAGATGATGAAACCCCTCGTATCGAGGCTGTGTTCCTGAGATGAAAGATATTAATGCTGCTTGTAAAAAAGAAAGACAATTAGATGGACAAAAAGCTGATAATTGAAACACTGTTTTGTTTTTCGGTCCTACTTTTCTTTTTCTTACAGTGAAACCATACCCATGGCTCCTCTGCTTGTACGGGTTACAGAGAAGGCTTTATAACAGCCCTTGATGCTCTGACAGCGGGCTGACTTCAGTGTTCTACCCATTGCCATGGAAACAGCATTGCACTCTTGTCCTCTGGTGTATTTACAGACAGCTGGCTGACTGCTTGTCCTGAATCACAGACAGGGACTGATACCTGTTACAGACCGCCGGCTGAATGCTAGTCCTGAATCACAGACAAATACCTGTTACAGACCGCCTGCTGAATACTAGTCCTGAATTACAGACTGATACCTGTTACAGACCGCCTGCTGAATACTAGTCCTGAATTACAGACTGATACCTGTTACAGACAGCCTGCTGAATACTAGTCCTGAATCACAGACAGATACCTGTTACAGACCGCCTGCTGAATGCTAGTCCTGAATCACAGACAAATACCTGTTACAGACCGCCTGCTGAATACTAGTCCTGAATTACAGACTGATACCTGTTACAGACCGCCTGCTGAATACTAGTCCTGAATTACAGACTGATACCTGTTACAGACCGCCTGCTGAATGCTAGTCCTGAATTACAGACAGATACCTGTTACAGACCGCCTGCTGAATACTAGTCCTGAATTACAGACTGATACCTGTTACAGACCGCCTGCTGAATGCTAGTCCTGAATTACAGACAGATACCTGTTACAGACCGCCTGCTGAATGCTAGTCCTGAATTACAGACAGATACCCGTTACAGACCGCCTGCTGAATACTAGTCCTGAATTACAGACTGATACCTGTTACAGACCGCCTGCTGAATGCTAGTCCTGAATCACAGACAAATACCTGTTACAGACCGCCTGCTGAATACTAGTCCTGAATCACAGACAGATACCTGTTACAGACTGCCTGCTGAATACTAGTCCTGAATCACAGACTGATACCTGTTACAGACCGCCTGCTGAATACTAGTCCTGAATCACAGACAGATACCTGTTACAGATCGCCTGCTGAATACTAGTCCTGAATTACAGACAGATACCTGTTACAGACCGCCTGCTGAATGCTAGTCCTGAATCACAGACTGATACCTGTTACAGACCGCCTGCTGAATGAATGAATGAATGAATTTAATTTATATCGCGCTTTTCACAGACAGTAGTATCACAAAGTGCTGAACAGAGCAGACATTTAAAAGCATAAAAAACACAATGTGACCCTAGGGTCAATAAATTATCTACACAGAGAAAATTAAAAATTTTTTATAAAAAATAATAAAAAATAAAATAAAAATGTAAAACATATTTTAAGAGCAGGTCTAGGACATGGGTTTACTTTTACACAAACGCCAGCCTAAACAGGTGGGTTTTGAGCTGGCTTTTAAAAGTATCCACAGTATCTGCGAGGCGCAGAGTTGCAGGCAGAGCATTCCAGAGCCTCGGGGCCACTGCCTCAAAGGCTCGGTCACCACGGGTCTTACATCGTGTGCGTGGGACAGACAGAAGACCTAGAGCATTTGACCTGAGAGTGCGGGCGGGTGAATAGGGGCGAAGTAGATCAGCTACATAAGCCGGAGCCTGACCGTGAAGTGCTCTGTAAGTGATGGTGAGAATTTTAAAGTGTATCCTTGATGCTACAGGAAGCCAGTGGAGAGATCGGAGTACGGGGGTGATGTGAGACCGTCGATTTGTCCTGGTGAGTAATCATCATTTTGGATGACCTGCAGACGGTTAAGAGCAGATGCACTGAGTGATGTAAAAAGTGAGTTGCTGTAGTCAATGCGTGAAGAGATAAATGTGTGTATGATCATTTCTAATTCAGGTGTTGACAGGTGTTCTTAGATGGAAGAAACATGACCTGGACAGCTGCTTAACATGAGGGTCAAACGACATGGATCGATCAAAGAAAATCCCAAGATTGCTCAGGTTGCAATGGGCAGCAGAGGAGAGTGGACTAATAATCTGCCTGATCATGGGGACAAACTCCTCTGGAGCAATAACTAGGACCTCCGTCTTAGAGTCGTTGAGTTGCAGGCAGTTTTCTGCCGTCCAGTCTCTGATGGCATTGACACAGTCCAGGAGCCTAGTTAATGTGAATGCCTCGCTGGGTTTGAATGACAGATGGAGTTGGATGTCGTCTGCATATAAGTGATAGGACACATTATAGCTTTTTATGATCGGTCCCAAAGGTAACAGATAAAGGGAAAATAACAGAGGCCCCAGAACCGAGCCCTGCGGTACACCACAAGACAGTGGAGAGGTAACAGACACAAATCACCCACAGAGACATTGAAACTTCTGTCATTGAGGTAAGATGTAAACCAGTCTAACGCTATGCCAGTTATGCCCACCCAATCACGAAGCCTCTTAATCAGGATGTCATGGTCTACAGCAGCGGTTCCCAAACTTTTTAGGCCACGCACCCCCTTCTACATCCCGACCGGGTTCACGCACCCCCAACCCCCCCCCCCCCCCCCCACCACACACCTTAAAAAAAAAAAAGCAACAGAGCCGCATAAAAATCTGACTAATGAGAGAACAGTTTGCACGCGCGTGGCGCTTGTTTACAAGATAAAAAACACAAAAACTCTTCCTGCACCGTGCCTTCGAAAAGGTAACGGACGATTGGCCAGATTGGCCACATCTGTAGGCTCGTCTACTTGCAGAGAGTAAAACTCACTCTTCTTCACGCGACCGACTAATGTAGCCAGGATGTCTTCGGACAAAGCATCGATGCGCGCGACAGTGTTGTTGGACGCGGGATCACGTCCAACTTTTTCGCTTCTCTCTCTCCAATCATACATTCCACCATCTCTTTAACATTTTTCCCTCTCCACCGCCGCCTCTCCTTCTCCCTATTACGCGATCAGAATACTACCACAACACGCCGCCTGTCTCCGGCAGAAATGCGCTCATCCACGCACGGGAACAACACCGAGTTGTAATATATACCTCCATAACACCCCGCCACTCTCGGCTCATACCTCCCCAGCAACGAGGCACATCACCCGGTCACAATACCTCCAGAATGTCCCCCGGGTGAAATCCGGGACTTGGTTTTATGGTTCCGAGTGGCGCGCGCTCACCCGTTGGCGCTGGGACGCGAGGTCTCCAGCCGCCCCCGCCGTGAGGCACCCGATCGTCAGGTCTTCAGCCCTCGGAACAGGCCGCGGGTCAACAACTCGTGGGTGGCGGGGCAGAGGCGAGGCAGATCACAGAAACATCATAAAGACCAGAGTACAGCAAAGATATGTTGATGAGAAGCGTATTTGTACGTCAAACACAAACGTAATCAGGGAGAAAATACATTTGTGGTAAAACGTAATTGAGAATGCATTTTAGTTTTGGGGGAACGTAATTTTTAGGAGACAGGACTGCACCGCCATTACATTTTTCCTCTCGCGCACCCCCTAGAGGCAGCTCGCGCACCCCCAGGGGTGCGCGCACCCCACTTTGGGAATCCCTGGTCTACAGTGTCAAATGCAGAACTGAGGTCCAGAAGAACTAACACAGAGCAGTCACCTGCATCAGCACACATGAGAATGTCATTTGAAACCCTCAGGAGAGTGGTTTCAGTAGAGTGTTGCTTACGAAACCCAGACTGGAACTTGTCGTACATGTTGTGCCTCTCCAGTGCAGCAGTAAGTTGTTTGGCCACCACTTTCTCTAAAATTGTGGACAAGAAAGGCAGTTTTGATAGGCAGCCCTGATCAATTCTTACCTTTTCTACAAAATTGTAAAGCTGATGATGATGATCATAAGTATCCAATAACAAAGTTAATATTAACAGAATAGTAACAACAATTATTAATTATATTCAATAAGTTATTGACTTTAGATATTTCTAAACACACACGCACACACACACACACACACACACACACACACACACACACACACACACACACACACACACACACACACACACACACACAAATACAAATAATTATTTCATCGTCATTTTCCAATGACCCAAAAGGAAAACGAATTTCAGCTCCACAGTCTTTACAGATAATCAATGTCCACTCACCAGAGTTCAAATAAAACAGTGACATCTGACGATGGTTAAAGTTCGGGGTGTTGGCGGTGTTGTGGACATGTGCAGAATGAGGTTTGACGTCCATGTTCAAAGGGAATTTGTTGGAAAGAAGAAGTTTAATGCGAGATACCAGCAGGACGAGGAGAGGACAGACACGTTCAGTCCTAACAGCTCAACAGCTCCAGGGCCTTGGAGTGTCAGAAACTGGATGAAGTCAATTACATGTCTACTTTCTGAAGCACTCTCATCACTCACCTTTCCATTTTACTTTCTACCTTCTCACCGTTCTGTTCTTCCAAGAGTGTTGAGAGCAGAACCTGAGAGTATGGACACATTGGCACAAGTCAGGGTCAGGATACTGAATTTGATTGATGAACTAAGGGCTCGGGCCTGAGACAGAATTCTGCCGTGGAGCTTGTGAAAGGACATGTAGAAAATCAATGATTGAAATAAAGTGTATGTACGTTGAAATCTCCAAATTCAGTGTGTAACGACTTCAGCACAAAATAACTTTTGCATTTCCTTTTTTGTTGATTAACAATTTGACAGAACTTGTGCGCGGTCACCAAGAAGCCTCTTACATTGTGGCAAAAGTGAGTTCTTAATGATTGAGTGGAAGAAAAATGCCCCAAATTGCTTGAAATGAGAGGCGCTCATGTGTCTCCAGTGAGGAGAGAAACACGTAGAACATGTCTCCTGTACTTATCAATTCATTTATTTGATGGAAAAGGGTACCTTAATTATTTTTTTTGCATGTGTCCAATTTTTTGCCTGATTAAGCATGATGAGAGTGTGATTTAGAGATGAGTAATGTAATTACTGATAAAACTAGTGGAGAAGTACAAGGCCCCGTGTCTAATTTAAAATGCCTCAGCTTTTCCTTTGAACCTCTGGAAGAAGGAGCTTTCCAGTAAATGAAACACATGCATTTCTATTCATGTGGGCATGGACAGAACATCACTGTTAAGCTTTTCCCTCCATTCTGTTACCTCTCAAGTCCATGATTAAAATCTGGAATGTTCCTGATTTAATTAATTTGCCGTTGCACTTTTCCTCCTTATGCTTCCCCGCAAGGATATTAAAAAAGACATTATTCTGAAGTACAAGTGGACGGTAAGCACCAGTAGAAATCAGGTCGAACAGGCTTTGACAATAATAACATTTCTGAGCCACAGATGAGGTAACTATTGACTCCTTACTGCCCCGGCTCCAGAGGCTAAAGAGACGTTGAGACAGCTGTTTCTGTTCATGGTGTTTGTCTTTCATAATGTTTAATGTAGAAGCAGAATGACCCACACTTTGACACATGTGCTTTTCTAAAGCAGGAAAGAAGTGATGTCTGTTAAAAAAAGGTAATTTAAGTCAGAGTTAGCACTCCTCATTTCCTGCATTTATTTACTTCATGCACCTGCAGCCTGTCACCACCCTTTACAACATGACACGCTGACTGTATGGCACACAATCCTTGCATTGTTCTACTCAAAAATGAAATGTTGAAAATGGGAAATATTTTAACTGTAATAATCTGTTTCAAATACAAAACTTACATCTATACACCAGCAAGGAGTGTTCCTAAAATACATGCTGTGTCAGCGTAAACCACCAGATGTCTTACCGTACTTTCCGGACTATAGAGCGCACCGGTATATAGGCCGGTATTCAGCATTCAGCGTGTTGTTGAAAGCATTTGTCACGTGACAAATGCTTTCAACAACACGCTGAATGCTACACTTTTCTAAACATTGTCCTAACTGTACAGAAGTATTATGTCCAGCAGTTAAACGTGCACGGACCCTAGCAAAAAGGTGCAAAAGTGAAACCTAAGGGCGCTTATACAGAGTGCGCAGGTGTGTCATTTGGTTCCCCTTATGGAGCCATTGGTTAAATACAAAGTAGGAGGCGGATCTGTTTCTAGCTTTTCAGATGGCCTGATGGAGCACTGGGCAACTTCACCCACAATGGCTCACTTCCGGAACCCGCCTTCTGTGGAACGTCAGTGTGTGTGAAATGTTGATGTAACAGCATATTGTTAACACTTAAGGTGCCGAAAAAGGGTGCAGTTCTAAACTATTTCGAAGTCTCTGTGTGAATAGATAAAGAGAACTCTTCTTCTACTCTAAGATGGCAGTTTCCACCCTAATCTGGTGGTTTAAGCAAGTGTTTCTTTCAGGGCCACTGTATCTGTTTCTATCGTGCGAACAGGCGACGGAATGCCCTGTTCGAAGTTTTTGACCTACTTACAGTGACCTCACAACTCCGCAATATAAGCTTACAAGTACAGCGCATATTATTTAACATTGAATGAATATATTTTATTTACACTGTGCCGAATGAATAATCATGAGATAAGAAGTGTGTGGAGGCATTTTGGATTCAACGCCATCGGTGAAAAAAGTAGATTGCGTGTAACTTCCGTATAGTAACGTTAGCTTGTCAGTAGCCATGTTTCCAGTCAAGTATTTTTTAAAGTATCACACAAGAAAAGTCGTAAGCAAATAGCCATACTAGATTTAAAAAAATTCTGATTAAGCGAACATTCAAATCACATGACTGATCAGCCCTTTCTGCCGTTGGTGTTTTCCTGGATTTCCCCGTAATGAGGGAGCGCTCGTCTTTGCTTCGTCTCCCACTCTGTTCTGGTGGATTACAGCCTTGCGTAGCCTTTAGCGCAAACCTCTGACAAAACTTCGCTGCATCTGAGTTTATTTGCTCCAAACCAGTTGAAGGAAACGCGCTTATTCACATCTTTCTTTATTTTCAAGACATTTCAAAAGTTTGCTTAAAAATTGAATGTAAACACGTCTAGTAAAGTGAGGCAGCAACTGAACAGAGCGTCACAAAACGTTGTTTCAGAAAAGGCTTCATGGGCTGGGTTCAAATGAACCTTACGCGAGTGACAGCCCTCGACAGCCCTTTCTTCACTGTCAGCCACACTGAAGCAATATCATCAAATAAGATCCCAAAGTGGCGCTTATTTGGTGCATTAAACATATCGATGTGTCATTCCTAGAATTATGTTTACAACAGCCGAACCACCAGGAGAGACAACTTGTCTGTTGCTGCTAATGACTCAATCTGTCACTTTTCAAGGAGTGCACCACAGCAAAAGTGCAGCTGAGCACAAGCACCAAACGTCTCATTTTAGGTTTCTATGCTCCAGTTAGCGTCATGCTGGCTTTTTGAAAGAGGCTGCAAGTCAAAGTTATTCCCGAACACAACTCCTCCTGGTGAAACTCTATAACACACACACACATACAACGCAGACACACTTACACAAACATAGATCATTGTGACTTCCTGTCTATAGACTGTGAAAAGACATGAGCACAGGGTCTCAAGACAGGGTCAAGGGGAGGAGAGGTCGGCCACAGGACACAGATGAGCCATGGAGAGAGAGAGATAGAGGGGGAGAGAGGGAGGAAGATGGATGGGAGGTTGGGTCTTGTCCATTAATCATTTCAGGACCATGTATGTGTGTTTATGTGTATAAGACCGTGTTTAGAAGGAAAGTTCATATCAGGATTTTTTTGTATATTTTGAAATCTGAGTAGAGAAAAAAACGCCCTCGTTGATGGTATTAAATACAATTCAACTAATCTTTTTCTTTACTCACTTTTTATTCAAATACCAACCCGTCATTCCCATGTTGTCAAATACAGATGCTTTCTAATGCATCTCAGCATCTGATACCGACGCACAAGTCACCCTTTCGCTTCTGTACCAGATGCATTCGGCTTTCAACTCACTCCAATGTTTAACCGTTCTCGGCAATATTAGGGCAAAGGAGGATGTCGTATTCAGCGTGACAAAGTCCAAGTCCACTTAGGAAGGAGGTCTGGCTGGATGGTTGGGTCAAAAAAATACATGACTTTCACCCAGGAGCCTGCTGTTCTTGTGAAACCAAAACTCAAGGTTGATTTATTTTATGTTAGGTACTTAAGTACGTAACAAACATTCATTTTAACCAGTGGTGTATAAAGTACCCAAAAGCCATACTTGAGTAAAAGTAAAGATACCTTACTGGAAAACGACTCCAGTAAAAGTAAAAGTCACCTATTAGAATACTACTTGAGTAAAAGTCTTAAAGTATCTGATATTTATCGTACTTAAGTATCAAAAGTAATTTTCTGATATTAAATGTACTTAAGTATTGACAAGTAAAAGTACAAGTAAATGCTGTTCATAAAAAAGCAAAGGGTCAGAATTTTGAGAATGATGAAGTTTATTCTTTTAAGTGCTGTGGCATCATGACCAAGGACATGGAGCTGTGTTGAACATAATTGGGTTGGCTGTGATCCATCCAGGAGCAACAATGTTCAACATAACACATTGTACATAAGTATAGTTTTGCATCTACTATGAACTTATCATCATAATTCTCCGAAAAGCAATATGACACTATGAAGGAGTTGTAACAGTGCGTTTATAAGTCTGCTCATTAGACTAGAGGATGTAGAGGGCAAATGCATAATATTATGTTCAGCAAAACATATCCACTTGATGCATCAGGTCAGTGTTGTGAGAAAGGACGCCTGCCTTGTAAACTCCTGTGGGCCTGATTTGAACACAACAGACAAAGGTTTTGCTCAAGCTGAATCTGCAATTGGGCGACTGCTACCATCATAACTCCATCTGATCATCCACAACATGACTCAAATATCAAAACATGATCAATACTAAAGCAGCACCGAAAGTAACAACCCAGTCATTACTTGAAACTGAAACATGTCCTGTTCATCTTCAAAAGACAATTCTATTAGAATGTAAAGAAGTTACATTGTATTAGAATGTAAAGAAGTTACATTGTATTAGAATGTAACTTCTTTACATTCAATTAGAATGTAGCTTCTTTACATTCTAATAGAATGTAAAGAAGCTACATTCTAATACAAAGTAACTTCTTAACATTCTAATTGAATGTAAAGAAGTTACATTGTATTAGAATGTAACTTCTTTACATTCTATTAGAATGATTCTATTGAAGTTATTCCTTTTTAAAATGTTTTAGATGAGTCACTAATCGCTTTAAAAGAGTGATTATAGCTGATTTAACTTACAGACATGAGATTGATCTTCTCATGTCACTCTCTTTATAACAATGATATAAATTCATCTCCGTTTTATTGATATCTTACGAAAAGTTACTCCGTGCGTTTTTCCTGCAAAAGTCCAGCAACATGAGTCTGTTTTCGCTTGTTACATGCATACTGTCTTTTCAAAATAAACTTCCATCTTCACAGGAAACAACTCAGGTTTAGGCCAGAGGTAGCCAACACGGTGCCCGCGGGCACCTGGTCGCCCGCGGGGACCATGCGAGTCGCCCACAAGGCATGTTCTAAAAATAGCACTAGGTCCCCATGGAGCTCCGTCTAAAAATTGTAGTTTCTGTTCTTTTTGAATCAAAAACGCTTGCGTTCATGTAGATTTTAAAAGGAAGAGGCCGCCGCACCGCACTAGGTTTTCAGGTTCCGAATGGCGGGCGCTTCCCGTTGGCAGCGGACGTGCTGCCCCCGCCGCAATCGCACCCCGTCGTCAGGTCCGTCAGTCCTTGGAACAGGCCGCGGGGCAGCAACTCGTGGGTGGCTGGGGTAGAGGTGAGGCAACGCAGTACGATCGAAAATGCCCAGACTAGAGGTTTGAACGCAGGCGACCAAAGACGCTCGCGTGCCTCGGCGGGTTGGACCCCCCCCCCCTCCCCCTCGGTATAGACAAGACTTTTTACTCGTTTCTTCGTGGAGAAAAAGGTACACAAACAAAAGCTGGTGACTACAGACTACAGGCCGACATGCAGGCTTCATTGCACAATGCAAAGTTGACCCAGATTTCCCAAAATGTGGTGATTAGTACTAATGTAATAGGATTCATTTAAACATGTGAAAGAGTTGATTTTTTTATCTGACAAAACTGATCATTTGTATCAACATGGGACAGAGTTCATGACATGTTACGAAGGAAGTAGTTTGTACAAACGAGACATGATATGAAGATATGATCGTTAATGATTCATGATTCCCTAAAAAAATTTAGAATTGATCATTTTTACAAAAATATAACAGGTGCGATTTTGAACAATATACACGATCATTGTTAATAATTATTGTGAGGAATAATTAACATTGACATGTGATCAGTCTCTTCACATATATTATGATTATTAAAAGGTGATCTGTGCAACTTTGTTATTCAGGAAGTTTGTATCAAACAAGTAGCCCTTCGTACTGCTCAGTACCCTTGAAGTAGCTCTTGGGTTCAAAAACGTTGGTGACCCCTGGTTTAGGCGATGAAACTACTTAGTTATGTTTAGGAAAAGATCGTGGTTTGCGTTAAAATATCTACGGAAGTGGCGTTGCTTAAGTACGGAAATCACGTCACAAATAAATCAACATTGGCTTCTCGTTTCACACACGGCACAAACTGCGGCCTCCTGGAAGAAACACAGTGTTAGTTTGACCCATCCACCTCTCCTCATCCCACCCGTCCTGTGTGGAATTCTACTGATGTAGTCGCCCGCTAGCTTATAGCATGTAGCATCTTGGGCATCACTGGGAATCAAAACACCGCGGCTTTGAGAGCACTTGTTTGCAATTGTGCATTAACGTGATTAACCAATGATTTAACTTGCTGCTAGCACCACTGATTCACCAAACCTGCTTGCTTGCACTCTGTGTTCCACCACAGTCCCCGACGCTGCTCTCATGATTCATTTTGTTTCTAAAGATAGATTTGATTTTGTAGCGAGTAATGAAGGTTTCAGGGGAAATGTATCGGAGTAAAAGTATCAGTTTTCTTTGCAAAATGTAGTGAAGTAAAAGTAAAAGTCAACAGAAATATAAATAGTAAAGTAAAGTACAGATACCCAAAAAAACGACTTAAGTACAGTAACGAAGTATTTCTACTTCGTTACTATATACCACTGATTTTAACCCAACAATTTTTTGCTAAACCGAACCAAGTGTTGTTGCTTTTTCACCTAAACCTGGGTGAAGCCAAGAAGTCCTGACCAAGGATCTGTATGTCATGAGCAAATACAGTCCTTCATTCTGAAAGTAGCACATTTTGTAACTAGGAGCAAACAACAACAAACATGGTGGACAATGAGCAACCTATCAGTATCTAGTCAACATACATGTGTGTGTGTGTGTGTGTGTGTGTGTCCAGTGGTCCCTCACTGAACACTTCTTCAACATATGTTCTCCAATGTTCCTTCTATTTGATGGAGTAAAAACATTACCAATAACGATAAGCCTTTATTAACACTGGCTTGTTGCATCACCTAGAACAGCGGTTCCCAACCTTTGAGCTTGTGTTCCCCTTCAGATGAAGCTCCTACTGGAGACCACTTTTTACAGGTTAAAGTTATGCTTTCCACATCTGCCATCAGAGAGTGTAGTCTTAGGCTCTGTAGAGACATCTGCACTGCAATAGTGATCCACTGGGCATGTGTATCACTAACGGAACGATGCTACCAGAACTGTCCATGCACACATCTGTTTTGGAGTATAATCTAGGCTTAGAGCGCTTCAAGCTCTTCTGAGATTCGTCTCATTTGGACTACTTAGTTGAAAGTGTCAGTTATTTAGTAAAACAATTTTAGTGTAGATTTTTGTCTCAGGGTCTGGTGACCCACAGGTTGTGACCCACTGATGTGGAATATGCCGTGTTGTGGACTCTGTAAACAGTGTTGTGGTCCAGAGTTTCGCCACCGGAAGCCAACATGTCCCAACAAACTTTCATGTTCCAGGCCAGGGTTAGGCTGTTTTGTTGCATTAAGCTTCAGGTTCAGGCTGGATAAGCTTTGCATAAGTGTGGCAAGCCAAGGCCTAAAAGATATGAACTGAAATCATGCAAACACATAGCTTCTGATCTTGGGCTGAGGTTGGGTCTCTGTGTAATGCCTGTGCAGAACTTGTCTGGCTACAAACCAGACGTCCTCTCCTTTTTCCTTTATGTGATGGCCGGCTTCCTGCGCATTGCTCCACCCGGCTACTACCTGAGCTGTCTGTGATGGACATACAATAGTGACGTCTCTTTACAGTTGAAATAACCTCGTGGATTAGGACTGTGGCCTCATGTAAGCTCAACATCACCACCATCGCAAGGATGCATCTGTGCAAAGTCATAATCATTAACATATTTTCTGTTAAGTCTTCCCATTCATATTTCAGTAACATTTACAAGCTAGCAGGTTAGATAATAGACAGAAATAGCCAGGCACAAACATTTTTGTCTTGTTTCTGATGAACTCACTTGGACAGAATGCGTGCTGTTAGCAGAGTGTTAGATGATGAATATTTTACACAACTTGTGATGTGTCCCAGTTTACCCAAGTTACTCTGCCTGAACCACAATAAAAGCGTATTCTCTAGATCACCAACACTAAATTGCACATCAGTGGTTCCCATCTACTTTCATGGACTGTAAGTATCTCTGCAGTTCAATACAACTTGGCTATTTGACCGTCTTGAGGAGAGAAACCGAAACGATGAACCCAGAGCATGCAGGTGTGCTGGTCCCTGTCTCCTTGCGCACTGGTGCGTGACCCCACCTGGATAATGTCGGCGCGGAGCCGCTGGCTCCATCACACCCTCGCACTGTCCCTCTACCACAGCTGCCAAGGCCCTTTGATCCTGTATCCCAGAGTCCCAGAGACCAAAGCACCATGTGTGGGGGTGAACTACCGGAGACCCTGGCCTCTACCTGCACCTGTGGCCTTCAGAGAGTCCTCGGAGAGGCCATTACATGATCACGGCTGACAGAGTAGAACCCAGCTTTGCCTCTGGGCTGAGGCCCTTTCATGATGTGAGGATGAGTGAGCAAAAATGAGTGAAAGCCAAAAGTCCTGCACGCTGTCACATGACCAGTTTAAAGGGCCTTAAAAAGGATAGTTAAGCAACAGCTCACAACAGGCCGTGGGATGTTGTGATTGTGATGCTTTGCTTTGTACAACCAAACACATTTCACCATGAACTCTGCTCATCTGTGACATGCATACTCCAGTGAATACAGAACACTGATGTGATATCTTTGGCTGCATACATGCTTTCTTTACAGTTAAATTGATTCTAGCAGAATTTTACCATTTTACAATTTTACCCAGATTCCAAATGATTCTTTTCAGAGAAGCTGCTCTGACTGGTTTTCAATGATACTTTCAATTGCAACAATGAGTGCGGGAGATCCAGTCGCCAGTACAAAGACTTATGATGCAGACTTGAAGAGGGCTGTCGGAGTGGATTCATTGTCTGCGTTGTGGTGAATCACTACGGCCGGGTGGCAGTGAAACAGCTGTGAAGTGAGAAGTCTGCTCTGGTTGTTATCCCTAAGTGCTTTTCCCGTCTGGTCTGCACGACTCGGCTCTCTGCCGATCACATGGGCACCGCAGATAGAAGTTCAGGCATAAAAAGGTCAACCTTTTCTCTTAACTGTTCAAGGCTGAATACACGTGCCACGGGTGTGGTGAAGGTTGCCTCAAAAGAGGACCGGCACAGTGAGAGAGTGCATGTGGTTGTTAAGAGCCCTGAAGGTTGGCCCAGACTTCACTGCCATTTCTCATCCTAATGGTTCCTGCCACATCCTCCTGCCAACACACGGCAGGAGAACAACCAAGAGCCAGGAGGAGGAAAGAAAACTCAACTCTCTCTCTCTCTCTCTCTCTCTCTCTCTCTCTCTCTCTCTCTCTCTCTCTCTCTCTCTCTCTCTCTCTCTCTCTCGCTGCGGTTTAAACAAACCAAACAATAAAATGACTGCTCTTTCTTCTCCAGAGAATTACTTTTACATGCACATACAGATATAAGGTGGTAAATCAAAATGCTTATTAAAAGCAACATCTGCAATGTAAGATATGTTTGCACAGATAGCTATGAATGATACATTGTGCGGCTTGGTACCACAGAAGACAATGACACTCCGAACCACATGCTTTATTAACATCAGAATCATATTGCTTCCTTATTTAACAACACAAAGCATACATAAAGCTGCACAGAGCAATATTTAACTCTTAACGATCCAACTGTAAAGCAAGGAATCTCTGTGTCTGTATGTTTGTGTGTCCTTCACACTTGGTGAGTGCATTGCTGGGGACCCAATGATGTACAGTGGCGAAGTTGGTGCAGTTTGGACAATGTTAATAAACTTTGAATAAACACGAGACAGTTAGTGACAGTGTGGGCTCTGACAGAAGTACGAGCAGGGGGGCGGGGCTAAGCAAAGGGTCAATTAAAAAACGTATTGTAACTTTAAAATTCATTACAAATCAATGAGTCAGACTGAAATAAATTAATTTGTAAATATGAAATGCAGGCTAATAATGCAGGACTTGATCCGGAATGTTAAACCTGTTGCAACTTTCCCAATCAGCACAGAATGCTTTTCAGCCATCACTTTCAGACGGCAGCAGATTGAATTACTGCAGTGGATCTGCACCCTCCTCCTCCTCACTCTTGCTTGTATTGTGGCAGTTAGGAATTCAGAGCTGCACTTGGCAAATTCGGTGGCAGCGACTGTCAGCAAGAGATAACTTCATTTTTTAAAGTTTAAAGGATTTAATTAGCTGCACTCGTGTACTGTGACACAAACTGCACACTTCTTGGACTCCAATCTTTTCTTGTTAGCGGCTGCAGAGTGTGAGCGCGGTAGAAAAGGCTTCCTCAGCAGGCAGTGTCATTGTTGTTGCATCCATCTTTCTCTGGATGGACGGAGCATTCATTCATTCTGTGAGAGACCGTTTTGTATTTTGCTCTTAAGCCTTCATGCGTCACTCTTATGCGCAAAGAGAAATTTCCCTTCGACGATGATTCCTTACTTCTGAAATGAGTTTTGGCAAAGACGATGCATCTGTGACATCTCAGTCAGGAGTTATGGGACACTTTTCCTCTGCAGCAGCACCAATTCATTTGTCGTTGAGGTTGTCAATGTGGGACTTTTTCTACATGTAAATCTTCGCTTGTGCAGCTTAGCTTTTTCAGCTCCTGCAAGCATTTCTAGGTCCTAAGCGAAACAGCTAAAGGGCTGAAATGTCAAATGCAACTGCTAAGGTATTGGGACTCTTAACAGAACTCTGTGTTTACCTTCCTTTACGTCAGCTGCTTTCAGTGCCTCTCCCAAACGCTGCACATCACTCTCCTACCTGCTTCTCCCAGGGGACATAACACTGTGGTGTCACTCACTTCACACAGCTTCTATGCATCACTGCCACTGTCTGCCTCTCAACATCACCTGTGGCACAAAGACCACATTGTGTGTCCGATGATAACAAATATTTTAACTTGACCTTGAATAACTCACACACATGCATCTATCGAGCTTTTCCGAGATGAAATCAAAGTGCATTGCTTACCTCTCATTCCTTTCAAAGCTTGATTATGTTTTCCAGAAGTGCATTTTAGCTGCAGCACTTTTCTATTTTCTTCTGATTATCTTCCGGAATCTGGCAGAAGATGTGTATTTGTACGCTCCTTGGAAAGCGTAAGAGCTCTTGATTAATACACTTTAACACTCTTCACTATGAAGATACATTATTTGAGACTAAAGCTAAACTTAAGACTCAACCAACTAAACCTTCACGTTACATTTGAATAAACTGGTTTCAGGAGAACAATTGACAGCAGAAAGAGAGAGAGCGATCAATGGCTGATATCTTCTGACCAACAATCTTACAATTGCATTCCACATAATTTGCCTAAATCGTTTGTTTGCAACCGGTCTAGTCCTCCGGCTGTTCCTTGTCCCATCACACTGCATGTAGTGATGTTGCCGTGTTCCCACAGCTCAACAATTAATATAGTAAGTGCACCGTCATTATAACTGATAGAAATGATGGGCAAAATAATATAAATAAGACCCACATGGTATACAAGTTGAGTGAATGGATCCTGAAACTCACATGTAATCATCTTTTGTATTTTTACAAAACAATAAATCAGTGACGGTGATCCAAGTATACAGTTTATATCTGCCCAGGATCGAAACAGTCCACTCTTGTCTTGAAACTATATCATCTACAATAATCTCTCCTTTTAAGTGAAAGACTCAACCAGTTGTGTCTTCCTGTACTCTAAGTGCAGGAATGTTTCCTCCCTAATGCTCCATAAAAAGGGTCTGCAGCAGCCCATGGAGCTTGTTACCTGATGATCAAGTTACTGTGGTTGCCTGCTGGCTCGGTAACAGTCTGGAACATTTTATTTCTTTGTGTAAGTCACTCGGACGTGAGCTGTATATCAAATGTAAGCTGTGCGAATAGCTACATGGGGAATGTTGTGCAGCGGTTATGTGATTCTGCAGAAGGAAAGAAGAAGCAGAAAAGGTTATGATGCAAGAGAGGAGTAGAAACAGGCATACTGTATCTCTGTGGTCTACTTTCTAAATAATCATGAAGCCTAAACATCCATCTTGGATCTGTGGCAGCTTGAGAGTGTGTGTGTGTGTGTGTGTGTGTGTGTGTGTGTACCGTCGGCATAAGCATGTTCTGTCTGCGTGTATGTGTGATATGTATTTGTGTGTTCACCCAGGTGTACGCGCAGCCGTGTGCTACACATCCAAGCACTCAAAGTCAATGTTTTCCAGACTGGCACATCTGTCGGCACCCTGCGGAAGATGACCCGGGCCTCTCACACAGACCGTCGACTCCTCTGATAGTTAATGCCTCATTAAGAGCCATTTGCTGCCCTGTCCCTAATTGTGGCTAATAATCCAATCACACTCTCGGTATCGGCGTGCCAAGCACCATTAAGATAAAATGGGGACATCAAGGAAGGGAGGAAGGCAGACTAATGACTTTCCCAAGGAAGTGAGCGTTTGGTTCCAGTTGGAGGTCCACAGTGTGAATCTTGAGCTGAAATCATTGAGATTTAACGACGATCGAATGGACGGTAACACTCATTACTTGGAGCGCACAACTTGTCCTGGAGATGATGGTTTTACTCTCATGAATCTCCTTGTTTTCAGACAGCTGACGCACATTAACGTGAGGAGTCTACATCATGCCGTCTGCAACGTTTTCCAAAGTTTCTTTTAGCACACTTTACACCTGCGGCAGCATGTTGGTCGACATCTTGAGTAATCTGACATCATCATGCAGCTGCAGCCGCCTGAGTGAGAACTAAAGGGATGTAAAGAGAAAGGAGTCGGCCCTTTGGAGAGTTTGTTTTGGCTGAGCTCACTCAAATGAACCAATATGAGACCATTACAAAGCTGCTCGGCACCTCGGTATATTCGCTGCTAGCTGATATATGCATTCCTCTCTCCAAAGCAAACACGGCATTTTAATTGGGCTGGTGACAGTTTACCGTGTTGCCATGGCCAAGACTTTCATGTTCGCCTTCCAACGTGTTCGGCAACCGTGTCAAAACGCGAGCTGTCTCCGACACCCCATAATATGCCTGACAACAGCACTTAAAATGTATCTGAGAAATTGAAGGTTAATTCACCACATTTATATTTTAACATTTTTCCGAGGCCCACTTAGGAAACTTGAACATTCACCGGCTAAATTAGTATGAGCGCGAAGCTTCACCCACACAACAAATGTAGTCCAGCCCGAATACTAATTTACCTTCCACGGGTGAAGGGAACTAAATAATGGAGCTTTGGAGGGTAGCCGTGTTTGAATACATGTTTTTTTGTTTTTCAGTGGTCGGGTATCCAAGTCCTGCCCGGAGGAGAACACTTCTACTGTTAGCTTGTCATTCTGCGGCGCGGAGCGCAGCTCGTCTGCATTACTCATGAGGTGGACCAGCGTGGAGAAGGTGACCCATTTCCCTCTCCCACTTCTGTCTGTGGCCTCCAGTCTCTTCTGAGTCACGAGGTGCGTTTCCATCCAATTGTTGTTCTGCACATTTTCAAGTTCCATCCAGCATAGACACAGCTGGATGGAAATGCTGAAAATGGAAAGAACTGATTTATTTAAGCTTGGCTAAGATGGAAAAAGTTGGTGTATCGATGAAAACAAACTTTTTTTGCAGAATTTCTGTAAACTGCGTTAAAATTGCAAAACATTTGGAAACTTGAAGAAGAGGTAAAGAACTGCATGACGATACTTTGCTTTTAACTAAGTGAACTGGACACTTTGGTAAATACGCTTATTCACTTTCTTGTGAAAAGGTAAATTAGAATGTTCTGTACACCAATTCAATTATAAATATTACATTATGATTATAAATAGGAAGCCAGAGCCAGGAGGTTTTTA
Source organism: Melanostigma gelatinosum (assembly GCF_949748355.1). Taxonomy (NCBI): domain Eukaryota; kingdom Metazoa; phylum Chordata; class Actinopteri; order Perciformes; family Zoarcidae; genus Melanostigma; species Melanostigma gelatinosum. The sequence goes on along the minus strand of NC_136643.1, from coordinate 2,770,081 downwards.
GCTTAGCAAGAAGACTGGAAAGAAGAGTCAAAGAAGGAGGTCACAGGCCTGGCCAAGAACATGATACAGTATAAAATTCAGTGCAAAACCACAGTCATTTAAAACAAATGTTTGTTTGTCACACAAAGTGCAACTTAGAAAAACAATGAAGAAATGCTGGTCAGGTGATTTCTTTATACAGCGGACATGTACATGCATATACAGTGCCATGTTAGCTGTTTCAACCTGCTTCCAGTCGTTATGCAACACTGAGGGAAGCTAATCAACTGCTGGCTCTGTCCTCTTATTTAGTGAAGTTACTTATTCTGTAAGAAATTCATGTGGAAATGTTTGCGGTCCAGTGTTGACTGTCGTTGGGAGGAGAGGCGGAGAGCCTGGTGTGATGTGCTCTCAGCTAGAGAACTGGTGAACCGGGTCATGTGACACAGAACAGGGCTTTGTCTTAGATACAGATCTGGAACAGATGATAGTGTGTGTTTAGATGAAGACACTTTGCTGCGAGTTGGCCGTCGTGATGCTGAATTATCAACTTTATATTATATTTAACTTTATTTGTAGTATAACTTTATACAGTTTGACACATTTAACGTAACTGCAGTGAAGATGAGGTTAAAGTGGATGCCAGCCACTGTGGAGTGATAACATGAGTCACCAACTGTAAAGACCGACATGTTTTATATCTGACATGACATACTGCCATGAGCTCTGGTGTAGCGTTCTGAAACATATTATTCATAAACATCTTATTTTGTATTTCTTGCAGATTTAATATCAGTGTGTGAGCAAAAATCATTTAGTGTATCACCAAGTGTCAATTCATATTTCTATGCTACCAATGGTTGAAAACATGACTTGCCTTTACATTGACCCACTGTGAAGGGAGGAACGTTGTACTGACCATATAGATGAGAGCGCTGTCGAGTTGCGGATTGAAGGAAACGTGCTTGTGCTGAACTTCGGGATTTTGTCAATAAAAGTTGTTAAAAACAAAGATGGACGTGTTTTTGCAGTTGATTTTGAGCACTGCATTAATACCTGATTATTGTCAGAGGTTTTAAACCATGAAGCAGAGATATGATGTTCTTTTTTGATCCATGGCAAACACAAAGTCTTTTTTTATACCTATGTAACTTTTTAATGGATTTTCCACATTATCTCTCAGAAGGGTCACATAGTCCCTATAGAGCGGGAGAGAAGGAACAGAGGGATTAAAGGAGGAGAGTCAGCTGAGCGCGAGCATCATGCTGCATAGCTCAGTTATAAAATATAGATGAGTAGCCAATCATATGACACATCTATGTGCTCACCGCTGCCTTCCAGTGGTGCTTGAAAGGCATTTTGACTTCAGGCAATTTCACAACGTGAGGAAACTCACTTTCAAAAAGCCCCAAAAACCAGGACAAATCATTGAATAATTCATACCGTTACATTATTCATCAGCAGTGGATTTTCCTGAATGGATACTGTTGTCTTGTCTTAGCTGCTGCTGTTCTCAGGTGACTAAATGCTGCACGCAAAGCCTTTCAGAGGAGAGCTAATGACCTGGGAGGGTGGAGGGAACTTTTTTTTTTTTCTAAACTCTTTATCGAGGCTAAGATCCCAGCCGGTTCCCCCTCATCATCCCATAATCGTCTTTTTATGGTCGCTTTCTTTTAGGACGGTCTCAGATCTACTTGGCTGTGTCCCACATTACGATTAACCCGTCATCCAGTTTTTATTCCTTCTCCATTAAGGTAAATGTTGAATTCGTCCTTGTTGCTGCGAGTCCATCTAAAGGACTGTCATTGTGGGCACTCTCAACTCACAACAGCCTCTTTTTAAAGGGAAGGAGCCAATGTGCTGACTTGTGCTGTCAGTCACACTCATCAGAGGGTCGTCTGCAGTGCAGAGGGAGACTTTTATCTTATTCGTCATCCGTCCGGGGGATCGGCACCAGCATCATCGCTGTTTCTGTGACAGCTCTGCCTCGTGCAGGGCGCCATCTCAGTTTAGATAACTGAATGTGAAGCAGACTTCATTCTGGGACACTTGCATTATGTAATGCGGGAAGAAGTCAACGGACTGTAGAGTCCCCTGAAAATAAATCTCACTCTCCGTCGTCATTATCGTCTCCTCATCAGACACAATCACATCCAGTCCACCAACGGAAAGACAGATGTAGTTCATGGCTTTGATGAGAAATAACACGCGGCCTATATCTGGTCAGATGTGCTCACTCTCAAGCAGCTGTAACACTGTCACGGGGACCGCCACATTCTGCTCTCATACCAAATCACATCAAGTTTGAAACATCAGTCAAACTCAGTGGCGGGCCGTGTGTTTTATAGCTGGGCCTTCAGCGCTGTCCTAATGACCTCATTATGACGGTTATTATTTGTTTGGTTTAAAAACCTCATATTCACATTACACTGCAACATTTGACAAGTGAAATAATGTTGCATGAAGCTCAACACCTACAAATACACTAACTGCAGAGTGCAGATACATGAGTACGTATTGCGTCATTAACGGACAATGCATATAGTCAGAATCAATGTAATTACTGTAACACAACGACAAGAACAAACTCACAAGAACCAATCACATATATTTATATGACAACAAAGCAGGTAGAACAACATAAAACCCAAATGACACCATTCAACAGGCCTCTGCACATTCCAGCAAAACTGCAGCGCTAAAACACGCATTCAGCCACAAAGTCAAGAACAGCGTTCAGATATTATTCACATCAGAGGGAACAATATTAACCAGACCATGAAAACGACACCATAGATAAATGAACACAGTAGAAGCGCTCCTGCAAATGGCCCCCCTAAAATAGGCCCAACGACGGCCATGGAGGTAAGTGATATGTCGTTTGAACTCAATGCCCGACCTAGTGCTCCAGTGTTAAGCTGAGGTCTTACACAGACTCAATATACAAGATTTCATGGATTGAAGCCAAGGCCATCAAGACCATACACACTTTGTCACATTAAATGTGTTGTAACTCTGTAATGTTGTTCATTGTGTACACATGACATCTATCACACTTGTGTCCATCCTGATAGAGGATCCTCCTCTGTTGCTCTCTCTAAGGTCTCCCCCTCTTTTCTCCCCATTAAAGGGTTTTTGGGGAGTTCTTCCTGTGTGAGGGTCCTGGGACGTCGCATGTATACAGATTATAAAGTCCTCTGAGGCAAACTTGTGATTTTGGGCTGTACAAAATGAATTGAATTGTTTAAATAATTAACATGTAGGCCACTCACACAACTACACGACCACGCAACTATGAATCAACTGTGAATCAACTGTGAATCAACTGTGAATCAACGGTGAATCAACGGTGAATCAACGGTGAATCAACGGTGAATCAACTGTGAATCAACGGTGAATCAACTGTGAATCAACTGTGAATCAACTGTGAATCAACTGTGAATCAACGGTGAATCAACGGTGAATCAACGGTGAATCAACTGTGAATCAACGGTGAATCAACTGTGAATCAACTGTGAATCAACTGTGAATCAACGGTGAATCAACGGTGAATCAACTGTGAATCAACTGTGAATCAACGGTGAATCAACGGTGAATCAACGGTGAATCAACGGTGAATCAACGGTGAATCAACTGTGAATCAACTGTGAATCAACGGTGAATCAACGGTGAATCAACGGTGAATCAACTGTGAATCAACGGTGAATCAACTGTGAATCAACTGTGAATCAACTGTGAATCAACTGTGAATCAACCGTGAATCAACCGTGAATCAACCGTGAATCAACGGTGAATCAACTGTGAATCAACGGTGAATCAACTGTGAATCAACTGTGAATCAACTGTGAATCAACTGTGAATCAACGGTGAATCAACTGTGAATCAACTGTGAATCAACTGTGAATCAACTGTGAATCAACGGTGAATCAACTGTGAATCAACTGTGAATCAACGGTGAATCAACTGTGAATCAACTGTGAATCAACGGTGAATCAACTGTGAATCAACGGTGAATCAACTGTGAATCAACTGTGAATCAACTGTGAATCAACTGTGAATCAACGGTGAATCAACGGTGAATCAACTGTGAATCAACTGTGAATCAACTGTGAATCAACGGTGAATCAACTGTGAATCAACTGTGAATTACTCTGACAACTCTCATGATATTCTCCTTTGTAGAGAGCAGGTCATTTAACACAACAACTATTTTCTGTGTTTATATTTGTGGATAAATGTTTTGCAATGCATATTGCAATTTAAACATTTTGCAGTTTGAACAGTGCACTGCTGGACTTTTTAAAGACCATTTTAGTGACAATTGCAAGTGCAGTGATTTTCTCCTTCACTTTTGCTGCGGAGGCTTTCAGGGAGTCTCAAGTGTCCATCAAGACCCCAGGAGACCCTCATATCTCACACACTGTTTGAAGCACAGCACCTGTGGGACAGTTGCTTTAGTGTGGATTGACTAGTTGAGTGGATAGTTTGGATGTCTTGATGTTGTTATTCTTGGTCAGTTAGCTGCAGGCGATGGAGTTCGGAGATAAACAGACAGGAGCACAGGAGCAAAACAATGTAGAGTGGCAAAACTTATTCCAGACACCTATAAACAACTATATCTGTTGACGCTGTATTCAGAATATTTACCCAGCTTTACCTTGCTGTCAGACTTTCTGACGAGGAACGAAGCTGTTGTCTATTCCCTCTTAAAGCCACGAGGCACCTTCGACAGCAAGTGTCTTTCCCTCCCTGAGCACAGGAGCTGCTGGTCTACTGCTGCCTCCATTGGTTAGTTTGTTTGTGTTGTTGTGTGACTTTGGTGTTTTAAATTGTTATATAATAATGTGTAAGAATAATAATTATAGCGTATATGTAATATTGTATCACTGTTTGAACACAAAGCTGGGTGGTGAAAGGCAACATCTTTATTTTAGTCCCGTCCTACAGTACTGTGGGTAGACTTTCTTCATACCGACAGACACAAAGTGAAATCATTCGGACAATGTGCCTGATGATGAGAGTGTGTTTGCTCCTTGGTACAGGATGCTGCGAGGCATCTCGTCCTTAATGACACAACACACAGCCTGTGTTTATGTTCATACCAACCTGTTTTTCAGTGAGTTGTAAATTACAAGCTGCCGACTGAAATACGTGGCAATTTGCTTCCATATTATCGTAGGCCACCACAAGGTCAGTAGCACTTCCTGTTGTACCACTTACTATTCCTCTCTGGTCTTTAACAAAGAGCTCCGATCACACGGTGAATTATGTTCTGGCTGCTGAACACCATTGTGTGTGATGTTGTTACTCTGCTTTAAAGAAACCTGGCTGATGATTCAAAGGATGCTGTTTAGTCTTTAGAGGACTGGACTGTTTTGTAGTTAACATGGAGTTAACATGCACGGTATTTGAGATAGACCCGACCGTTACGTGCCGTGTCGTGTGTGTGCTCTCCCTCTCTTTATCCTCAGTGTCTTCTCGGGTGCCACCCTCTGTCCCGGATGCCAGCTGCAGCGGCTGATTGGACGCGGCTGCATTCAGTCGCGATTAGCGGTGGATAAAAGGAGAGGATCTCCTGAAGGACAACCCCTTGGACAGACCACAGTGGTGAAGCTGTGTGTGTGAGACGGTGTGGAGCTGAGACCTCTTGGGCCGAAACTGCAGCTGAGCCGCTGAGAGGAGTGTTGCTGTGGATCACTCCGGGTACAGCCGTGTGGGCTGTTGTCACCATCAATTTGTGTCGCCCTCTGACTATCAGAGTGTACTTTTCCTTTTGCTAGCTAGTTATCAAATAAATATTCCTTTGTTTAAACCGCCGCAGTACTCCCCCCCTCTCTCTCTCCCCGGGAAAATTAACACCGTTACTCCCCGCATCCCTTAGATCCCAAAAACGGGGAACGTAACACCGACATATAATGACATTTCAATATCAACGTGTATATGTATGTACGTATGCTGGTGCTGTGGTTAGCACTGTCACTTGGCAGAAAGAGGGGCCGGGTTCCATCCCACATCTCTCTGGTTTGGTGTTGAACGCTTGTCTCTCTGTATGTGTCAGCCCTGCCATAGTGTGGCAACCTGTCCAGGGTGGACCCTGCCTGCAACCTTTCATATCTGTGACTTAAAAATACGTTTTGTACAAAGAAGAATACACCAAAAGACAACATTCTATCCCATATCCTCCTGCAGAATAAACTGTAAATTCACATTTTAATAGTGATATTAAATAGAACATCTCCCCGTGGGGGCATGCCCTGTTAATTGAAGCAACTGATTGTGCTCCCAATTATTGCCAATGCATTTCAGGTGTGAGTGTGTCATGTGACTGTCTATTTAAGCTGATGCACCTGCGCAGAATAAAATACGTGTGTTCTCAGAACTTGACCCAGTGGCTGCAGGTTGTTTGTTCTCCCAGGTTTAAATGTGTTGAGTCGGTATATCTCTAGTCAAGCTCTGCAGAACAGGTTATGGGCCCAGATGCGTTAGACGTTTGTGCGAAGAGATATCCGGCGTGAGTAGCCACTGAGAGACATTTGCTTGTGTGCGTATCTCACGGATTGGAGTGCCAGCACCATGAGCGAACATACGAGTTCACGTTGGTCTCGTCTTGTTTTTAATGGGGACGAAAAGAACTATGAACTGTGGGAGACGAAGTTTTTGGGACATCTGCGGTTGCAGAAACTGAAGGACACCATTTTGAATCAGCCCGCCGATGGCGCAGAAGAAAACGCACTGGCTGAGGATGCGGCGAAGAACGCGGAAGCGTACGCGGAACTGATCCAATTCCTTGATGACAAAAGTTTGTCTCTGGTCATGCGAGAGGCAGCGGATGACGGGCGTGGAGCGCTCAGGATTTTGCGTGACTATTATGCAGGCAAGGGTAAGCCCCGCATTGTATGCCTGTATACAGAACTGACTTCTTTGCAAAAGATGAGTAGTGAGAGTGTGACTGACTATGTCATACGTGCTGAGATTTCGATCACAGCGCTGCGTAATGCTGGAGAGGTTTTAAGCGATGGACTATTGGTTGCAATGATTTTGAAGGGGCTGCCAGACTCATTTAAGCCTTTTTCCATTTTTATCACTCAAAGTTATGAGACTCTCTCTTTTGCGGAGTTCAAGACTAAGTTGCGCAGTTATGAGAGCACTGAAGGTATGCGCACAGCTGCGGCCGACGACAATGTCATGAGGGCCCAGGCGCATCCAAGGAGGGCTGCCCCAGCAGGCGCAGGTGCACGCAGCACCGAGAGCGGGGACATTGTGTGTTTCCGTTGTGGCCAGAGAGGTCACAAGGTAAGAGACTGTCAGCGTGGTCAACAGTGGTACGGCCAGGGCGAGAGTACCGGACGGCGAGGAGGATGGCGACAGTGGCAGCGGGACAACGCGCGTGGAGTGTCCGAGGAGATGGATGACAACACCTTCGTGTTCAAGCTGGTGACCAGCGAGCCAGGAAGCGGTGTCACCAGAAAGGGCTTGATGGTGGACACCGGTGCGACGGCGCATATCATCACTGACCTGGCGAAGTTCAAGAACTTCGATGACCGATTCCAGTCCGAGACGCACTGCGTGGAGCTGGCCGATGGCACAAGCTGCACGGGGGTCGCGGAGCGCAGAGGAGACGCCGAGGTGTGTCTGATCGACAGCAGGGGGCGGCACCTCAGTACCACACTGAAGCAGGCGCTGTACATCCCCTCGTATCCCCAAGACATCTTCTCCGTGAGAGCTGCAACTTATAGTGGGGCAACGGTGATCTTCAAGGAAGGAGAAAACGTCTTGCAGTATAGAGACGGTACGCGCTTCCTCATTTATGAGCATAACAGACTGTTCTATTTGCCTACTGTGTCAGTAAACCATGACTGTGATGATCAATGTATGAGCTGTCATGATATTCAGACGTGGCACGAGATTTTGGGGCACTGTAATTTTGATGATGTCATGAAGTTAGAGAATGTTGTGGATGGAATGTCAATCAGGGGTAAAGCGTCCAAATCCATGATATGTCAAGTGTGTACTCAGGGCAAGTTCACTCAGAGCAGAAACAGGAAGCCTGATGTGAGGGCCAAATCAGCCTTAGAGCTGGTTCACACTGACTTGTCAGGCCCCATTGACCCAGAGTCCAAGGAAGGGTATAGGTATGCACTTTCCTTTACTGACGACTATTCAAGTGCAGTGTTTGTGTACTATCTAAAGTACAAGAGGGACACTGTAGAAGCCACAGAGAGGTTTCTAGCCGACACAGCCCCATATGGGAAAGTGAAGTGTATCAGGTCTGACAATGGTACAGAGTTCACAGGGCAGGGTTACCAAGCTCTACTGCGTAGGAATAGAATCAGACATGAAACATCAGCACCATACTCACCACACCAGAATGGCACTGCTGAGCGTAACTGGAGAACCCTTTTTGACATGGCGAGATGTATGCTCTTGGAGAGCCAGTTAGCCAAGGAGCTATGGCCGTATGCGGTCCAGACAGCAGCAGTGGTGAGGAATAGATGTTTCAACAACCGCACCAGAGAGACACCTTACTTTATGCTGACAGGAAGGAGACCTAATGTCTCCAGGATGCAGAAGTTTGGTACTGTATGTTACGCCTACAGGCAGGACAGGAAGAAGCTAGAGTCAAGGTCTGACAAGGGCATCTTCGTTGGTTATGACAAGAACAGTCCAGCCTATATGGTCTACTACCCTGACAGTAGGAAGGTGATGAAGCACCGACTGGTGAGGTTCATGTCCTGTGTTGAGGGACAGCAGACTGATGACATGTCCGACGATGACACTGGTGTGCAGTCTAACGCAACCAGACCTGACCCTGACAAACCCGAGCAGAACGACATCCCAGAAGCTAGGCCAGGTCCAAGCCAGATAGGCCTACAGACAGGTGGAGTCAAGCCCGAATCCCAGTCTCCACGGAGATACCCTGCTAGAGAGAGGAGGAGGCCAGACTTCTATGGGATAGAGAGTGATCAGGCTCAGATCAACATTGATTATTGCTACAGGATGGTTTGTAATGTACCGCAGACGTTCAGAGATGCTGTGTCTTCATCCAACTCAAGTGGATAGATGCAATGGATGAGGAGATGAAGGCACTGAGGGATAACAACACATTTACTCTGACCACCTTACCTGAGGGCAAGAAAGCAGTGGGGGGTAGATGGGTGTATACTCTCAAAACCAATGTTGATGGATCTGACAAGTACAAGGCCCGCTATGTAGCCAAGGGATACAGTCAACGGATGGGTGTAGATTATGGAGAAACGTTTTCTCCTACTGCCGACCTGACTAGTGTGAGAGTGTTGATGCAGAAAGCTGCCCAGGAGGATCTGATCCTACATCAGATGGATGTTAAAACCGCCTACTTACATGCACCAATTGATTGTGAGATTTACATGGAACAGCCAGAGGGTTATGATGTAAAATCTCAGACAAATGGGAAGATGGTGTGTAGACTAAAGAAGTCACTATATGGGCTTAAACAATCAGGTCGAAACTGGAACATAATGTTGCATGACTATCTATGTGAAAATATGTTTGTACAGAATCCAGCCGATCACTGTGTTTATGAGAGAGAAACGGAACATGACAAGGTGATCCTACTGATCTGGGTTGATGACCTGGTTATTGCAGCCAGTGATGAGAGTGCTTTAAAAGCAGTAAAAAAGATGCTTGCTGTGAAGTTCCAGATGAAAGATTTGGGCAGACTGAAGAATTTTCTTGGTATCACTTTTGACCAGTGTAATGGATGTGTGACCATGTCACAGCAGAGCTATGTTGACAAGCTGCTTGACAGGTTTAATATGCAGGATTGTAAGCCCAGGTCAACACCTTGTGAACCAAAGCTGCATTACACTGATGAGAAGCTAGGTGACCCCAGAAAATACAGAGAGGCAGTGGGTAGCCTAATCTACCTAACCTCATGCACCAGACCTGATCTGAGCTTTGTTGTAAGCAGACTGTCACAGCATTTCAGTGAGCCGACAGAAGAGCAGTGGACAACTGTTAAGCATGTACTGAAATATTTGAAGGGCACAAATGACAAAATGTTGTGTTACAGAAAATGTGATGAGCTGAGGTTGTTTGCTTACAGTGATGCAGATTGGGCAGGTGATGCAACTGACAGACGCAGTACAACTGGTTATTGTGTTAGTCTGAGTGAGAATGGTCCTCTGATTTCCTGGAAGACCAAAAAGCAGCCAACGGTAGCACTGTCAACTTGTGAGGCAGAGTATATGGCGTTGGCCGCAACCACACAAGAGTGTCTTTACTTATCTCAACTGCTTGAACATCTTGATGACTGTCTGTATGATGTACCTAAGATTTTTGAAGATAACCAAGGTACAATTGCATTAGCCAAGAATCCAGTGAGCAGACAGCGATGTAAGCACATTGATATAAAATACCATTTTGTGAGAGCAACTGTTAATGACTGTAAAGTATGTTTGGAGTATTGCCCAACAGACCGGATGGTAGCTGACCTGATGACAAAACCAGCTACTAAAGCAAAGCTACTTACTTTTTCCATGTTCTTGTTTGGGGCATAGCCAGTTAAGTGCAGTTAAGTGCAGTTGGTTTCCATGTTTTTCCCCTTGTATGATTTATGGTTGTCAATAATGTGTGATCAAGTGGGGGTGTTAATTGAAGCAACTGATTGTGCTCCCAATTATTGCCAATGCATTTCAGGTGTGAGTGTGTCATGTGACTGTCTATTTAAGCTGATGCACCTGCGCAGAATAAAATACGTGTGTTCTCAGAACTTGACCCAGTGGCTGCAGGTTGTTTGTTCTCCCAGGTTTAAATGTGTTGAGTCGGTATATCTCTAGTCAAGCTCTGCAGAACATGCCCCCTGAGCCCCTGGGATGTTGGCCTCTCTGTCACCTTTTCCCCCCTTGATGATTTTGCACCCCTGTTTTTAACACCTTCTAGCCAAAGAGCCAGGCCTCTCTTGTATATCCCAGGCCAGTCATAATCACTAGCAACAGATTATCAGGCATGAGGTAAGAATGTTAGTATTTACACAGCTTTCTCCTGTGAGAGCATTGATGTGGGAACACACAGCGGCCCCCGTTCACTCCATCTGTTGAGAGGCTGGAATGAACCGGTGACTTTGATGAAGTGGAGGGATCTTGTCCCGTGACTTGTCAGGAATGAGGTCCGGTCCAACTGGAGCAGAGATTCTGTTTGATGTGTCCGCCATGGGGCCACGGCGCCTGACGGCCTGCGCCATAACTGGAACTCTTGTTTGTGTTTGTCGGGGTTTGATTCCCCACCCAGGGAGAAATGACCCCGTTGGACGAGCTCAGGTTCCACAGCCAGAATTTAAACACTTCTGCCTGGGAGACGAGACACCCCGAGCTGCAGTGGTGGCCAATTAGGATCAAGTGTCAGCCCGTTGACATGTGAAGGATGGAATGTGCGAGTGTTTGGTCAAACAAGGATAGGGAGGTAGTGTTGGTGGTGACAGGCTTCGTCCCGGACATGGAGGGAGGATTGAAAACACATGGCACTTTGCCACCAGACGGAAACCTTCACTTGGGTCCAGGCTGATTGGACAATGTAGATTCGTCAGTGTTTCTTCCTCTTTTCCTGTCTTATTCGTTCCTTCATTCTCTTTTCCCCTCCATCCGTCCTGGTTGATTTGTTGATTGAGTTCACACGCTGACTTTAGAGTCCTGCTTATTGTACTGTTGGGATGCTATTGGGGATAATGTCTCAGATTATATTTGACATGCGTAATTAACGACACACTGACCCTGAACAAACATAGCTGAAGGCATCTCCACCACCTAAACTCTGTATGTTACCCAGACTGCTCATACTGTAGAAGACAGCTTTCTAAATTCACGTTTATTCGAACACCTTGGGGCCAAGGCCAAGCTTCTGAGAGGTACAGCGAGATCACACTTTGCTAACACTGATCTGTGTACATGACCATGATGGAATATTCAACTCAGGAAAAAAAACATTTATATTCCTTATATCACACCTATGTCACAACTTCCTTGAGAGTTATGTTCATACAACAACAAAATTAAAATATACGGATCCTTTACTTGAATTAAACTTGAAATGACAAAGTAAAAAAAAAGGCTTTAAAGTGAAAGGTCCTGCATTCAAAGTTTGACTTCAGTAAAACTACGAAGGTATTATCACCAAATATGTCAAATAATTTAAAGTTGTTGAAGCTACAACAATGTTCAAATTCCTCATCATCATTTTTGTACACAAAATCCCAAAGTGATAGTAACTAACGCATTGAGATGTTTAGTGGAAAGGACAATATGTCCCTCTGAAACATGCTGTCTTGGACGTATGAAGGAGAAATGTGAAATACTCAAATGATGTGCAAATACCTCCAAATTGTGTTAACTGCAGTACTTGAGTCAATGTACTCATTTCATTAATACCATTGAAAAACAACATTTTAATATGCAATTGACAGATCCCAGTCCCGCCCCCCTCAGTTACTGTTGCTAGGTCGGACAAGCTTGAGAAAAAGAAACATGGTGATGCTGGTTCCGTGCCAGTGTGTGTCATAGCTTCTGGGCGTCAGTCAATGAAGCTTGAAGAAGCTGACAACATCTTCAAAAAGTATGTGATGGAAGGATATACTAGCAATGACAAACGTTACTCAGGTAACGTTTCCTGTTGGGAGGCTGGGTGTTGTGTAAATCAAAAAACACCAAAAGTGTCTTTAGGGCAGTACGAAGCCTCACGGAGATAAATGAATGAAAGATGGAATCCTTCAGCTCAGACTCCAGCAGCAACAGACCAGCTGCCAACATTTCCAGATCCAGCTTCAACCTGCACTCCGAGAGTGACCTGATGTTCCAATTCATTAAGAATATGATGCACTGTTTGGTACATGCAGTACGTCTGTCATTTCACACACTATTCATGCATTTGTGTATGGATGTTTTTCTTTTGGAAAAAACAACACAAAAAGAAAACACAAACATCCTATGGAGTTCAATTCATTTTTGACGTGTTTGTATGCATTTGTTTCTTGTTCAACAAACGTTTGATTTGACTTGATTTGAATTGACTCCCCAGAAGAGCTCTGGTTGTATATAAGTCTATGAGAAAATGACTCTACTTCTCTCTTGATTTATTACCTCAGTAAACATTGTAAACATGAGTTTATGTCTCAATCTCTAGTTTCAAGTCTTCTTCAATACAGCATGATGTTCATTTAGTACATTATGGTCCATTTAGAGTCACACAGACCATAAAGCAGGGGATGCTTTAGGGCGGGACTACCTTGTAATTGACAGGTCGCTGCCATATACAGCGTCTCTACATCACTCCTCAGTTCAAATATGATCACTTATGTTCACTGGTTGCAAAACGTCAAGATGGCGACGGCCAAAACGCTGAACTCGAGGCTTCAAAACAGAAGTTCACAAACCAATAGGTGACATCATGCGACACATCCACTTCAATGTACGTTCCCAATGACAAGGTATGGCAGCCTGTGTGTAGCCTGAGTGGTAAAGTTTAGGGCAAAAACAGCCATCAGAACACTTGCAGCCTCTCCTGGTTTACTGCTGCCATCGCTCCTTAATTACCCACAGTGGGATCTCAACATTTAGAAAAGAATGAGTTGGTCATGTTCTCCATCACCAGCAGATATCAGGCCCACTCCAACCCAACAGCCACTGTGGATTCAGTAGGCTTGCCATGCCTCGCCCGTTCACATCAAAACATCACCAAAGCTTCGACAGCGGCCATCTTGAGCGCGCCTCTGAGCGACCCCTCGGGAATGCAGATTCGAACGGGCATGCCCATTCCACGCATGTTAATCTCACGATTGGCGCATTGTTAATGGCGGCGTCTTCATTATGTGGAGAACAACCTGCCGATGCTCTCGCTGGCCTCTCCTCCTTTGTCCCACCGTGTTTTCCTCGGCGTTCACATTGGCAGCTGTATCTTTTAATGAGATCAAACTTCATTACAGAGGGCCCCCAGAACCTTCCCCGGGTCTTTTTAACACTCACGCTTCAATTAGCTGCAGCGGATGGAAGCAGATAGTCGTTAGGTACAGAAAGAGGAAGAGAAGGAAGGGAGGAGGTGATCTGATGAAGCTGGAGTGCTGTGAAAAGCATGTGTTGAATTCATCTTGTGTTGATGTTTGTGTGTGTACAGTAGAGCTCACTGAAAGAGTCAGTGGTGCTGTGGAGGCCGTCTTTCCTCTCTCTCATAAATAAATGTTCTGTGTCTGAAAGGTTGTCATGGCAACAACACCAGGCAAACGTCTGCCCTGCCATGTCACTATGGTGATGGATTCCATGAATCTCCTGCCATGTTAAGTGCAGGCACATCTGTGCTAAAATGAATAGTGCATGACGCTCATATGTGTTGGTCATATTCAGAGCCAGTCAGATGTACAGACATCATGAAGCAGCAGAGTCACTCGATGCTCTGAGTGAAGCTTTGCCTCCATGCTTTGCGCAGACCTTCAGCCCCAGAGCCGCATGGTGACGTCTGGATGTGTCTGGCTGTGGTTTAACTGCAAGGTGACAAACAACAGATGCAAGGTGCTGCATTCAGTCAGATCAACAACAGAAGCACGGCAGCTCTGAGCTGGAGTCTGAGGAAATGTAAAAAAAACTCTCGTGTGTGTTGTTTGAAAGACGAGCGGGGAGGATGTGGCCTGAGGGACACTGTCCACACACTGTCAGAACAGGGTCGTCCATTTGGAGCTCTGCTGTTTGGACAAAACCGTGTTCCGCCTTTATCCCCTTCATCTTTTCAAAGCTGTGTCTTTCTAGAATGACTTGGCAGGTTTTTCCCTGTTACAGTATGACATCACCATGACCATGACATCACCAGCGTGACTTAAAGGGAAACACTGCTGAATGTCACACAATGTGTGCACAACAAGCAGAGCTACACAGCCAACACTGTGACGTTGCTATTACAGTCATGTGTTTAAAGTCTGACGGAGGATAATCTGTTTTTACACAATCAGATTGTGATAAATATCCATTTTTAGAGGAATTAACTGTATTTTCCCAGGATTACCCTGGAAACAGATATTAAATAGACAACAAACATCAACACAGTGAATATAATATGCTGCTTTAATGCTTTAGCGTTCTGCTAACATTGGCACATCCCAGAGATCGTAGTCAGGACTGTAATAAGTGATGTAATCTCCCTCCATCTGTGTTAGGGACGACATTCAATTCAATTCAGTTCACTTTGTTTTACAGCAGAATACCAAATCACAAATTGCCTCAGAGGGCTTAACAATCTGTACACATGCGACGTCCTCTGTGGATGGGGGGGGGGGCTCAGGGAGAGCAACAGGATGGACAGAAGTGTGATAGATGTCTGGTGTACAGAATGAACAGAATGAACAACATTACAGAGTTACAACACATTCAATGTATGACAGAAATGATTCGGATAATCAGAGTAATAAGCACAATAATGATGGAAACATTATGACGACTAATAACAGCTGCAGTGGATACAGAAGAATGATAATGGTTACATCAGTATTAATGGTATCAGTAATAGTAATGTGACTAATAATATTCATGCTGTGTTGTCAAACTCTTTGTCTCCTACATATTACATTTATATCCAGCTGATCTGCATTGGATACTCAGATTGAGATCACAAATCTTTCCTTTTTGATTTGCAAGCCCCGAGACTCACAGAGATATTCAGTACATATCAAGAGCAGGACCGCCATCTCCCCTTAACCTGAACAAAGTGTTCTGAGTTGCTTTCATTGATAGTAATAGATTTTGGCACAACAAGTTTTGCGATTGCGAGGACCTTTTTCAAGACATAAACAAGCAGAAGGTGTCACAGTGCCCAATACTTGCACGATAGTCCCCAGCTGTGTCGCTGTATGTCCATGAACACACAGAACAACCCACTGAACGGCTCGGATCAATCGAAACAATCCAAATCGAGAAAAGGAAAATTGAGACATTGACCAACTCTTTAATGATTCATCGAACCGAAGATACAACACTTCTCCTAACTTTGTAAAAGAGGGTTTAGAATTGAAAGAACATCTAAAGTCGCCACTTTTTAATAAATCAATGCAGAGGTGATAAGTGAGCACCACAAAGGAGGCAAAGTGGTGCTTGTTGCCTTCTGCTCATCAGAGAATGCTTTGAAGGCACATTCAACATGAACATTTTACTGCCAACTGTAAAGCCAACAAAAGTGAGAAATGATGCTCGGACACACATGAAGAGATAGTACAGCCAGGGAGAGGGAGCCGAGGCAGCTGTGGTCTTTCTTCAGTAATAGTTCAGACAATGCAAAATGTTTAAGGATCGTTTAACTGGTTCTGAAACGGTTTCATTGTAATACTGATGCCTCTATGTGACCGACATAAGTGAACGAGATCAGCAGCAAGAATATTGACTTTCTATTCAGTTATTCAGAATGATTGTCATCGGTCCCACGGAAATCAGCCAAATGATGCAGGTTCACCAGAAACTCCTTCATCTCAGAGTCCAGCGGGGGCCTCTGACCAGCCCACCGTGGACGGACCCAGATCCGGCATCGCTGCCACCTTTGACCTGCAGTCGAAGGGAGGAGGAGAAGTCACCGCCCGGAAGCAGTTGCTCGTCCTCTGGCCGGGAGCAGTGGGGTCAACACAGGCACCGCGCTGCTGGAGGCCCAGGCCGTACTGCTCGGCCTGCTGGAGGGAAAGGAGGCCCGGGAGAACCAGAACTGTGAGGAGCAGACAGTCAGACCCTGCTGCAGTGAAATGAGAGGTTTTCTAAAGGGACTCTGGTGCTCGGAAACACTACTGCTTTAGTCCACAAGGTCCTCGTTGTAGATGTAAAAGATGTACATAAGGCTTCTTAACAGCCGGTCAATCAAGTGAGGAAGATTCATGGTAATATCTATTCGTTAAATAATTTACTATTCGCCTGTAGTGTCTTTAGTCTGTTGTGAATCTTACAAAACATATCTTTAAATGACGCTTTCTTAAATGATTATTTTCGCAGACTCAGAGCCAAAAATCTCCACTTCAGTAGAACTATGATACACCAAAGGTTCTCTCTATATTCGGATCCCTTAATATCCGAAGGAAACAGACACCTTCAAGTACCAGTAGTTAGGCTTGTGGACTCCAGAGAGACGACCTTCAACAGACACACGTCATGGAGCTGAGACGGTTACTGAAACGGACAATTCACAGACTTTAAACCCATATAGTTACACGTACATGTAGTTCCTCCTCTCGCCATTAGACGTGTTATCATGTGAAACACATCAGGTTGTCCTCATACAGTTCCTCTTTATACTGTTGATATAATAATAATGTAATCCTGAGCCAGAACATGCAGGGCTCAGCTGACGTGCTATAAAGAGACAAAGTCCACATACGGAGGACTTCACGCTGATCCTGTCCCATGTGAAACCAAAAGTCAACGTTGCCCTATTTGACCTTGCTTCTGTTACTTTACTAAGTAACTTACTTACACTTACTTACACATAACATGTTAAGTGACGTAAGAAACATACTCATTTTAACCCAAACAACATGCATTTCCTCATCAACCACACTAACCGAGGAGTGATGCGTCCACAGGTTCTGCACTGCGGGGGCTTGTGACGCACCGGTCGCTCATGTTCTCGGATATTTGTAGGAGAACATACCAAAAAAGATATCGTACAAACAACGAGGTAATGCTGAACACTTTGCCTGTCATCATGGTGAGGCATTAACAGTGCATACTCCTCCCTGGTGACTGGGCACTTGATTGCAGCCTCCACTTACATAGATATTATAATTCAAGATTCACAGCTTGAATGAGTGTAAGTTATGAATCTTCCTTTCATAACCTTCCCTTAGATTCAACAGAGCAACTAGAAGACAGAGCTCATTTGAATGAGCGGATACATATTGTTGAGGAAAAGAAACACGTCCTGTCCTCTGTAACTGTGTGTTTCCTTTAGTAGTGTTCTTGTGTGGCTCGGCACTCAAAGAATGTCCCGTGAACCGAGTCCAATTTCTTGCAGAGTGAGATCAGGAGGAGAGCTCTTCCACTATTGCACTTGTGGAGTCCATCCTTCCATTTCTCCAACTGGTCCCTATCAAATATTAATATTTCTGTGAGTGCAGAGTAAATGTGGATTATAAAAAGAAAAGGGCAGCGGGACTTAGGAAATGTGCTCGAGAGGAGCGCTCAGAGGAATGCACACACTAATCGAAAGACCTCCAGGTCAGCACAAATATCTTAGAGAAGATGAGAATTTCATTTGGTGCATTTCTAGGAAGCCCTACTTGCCCAAACTATAAAAAGCATCTCCCTCAAATATCATGGGAAATGCAGGGTAATAAAGAAAGCTCCTGTTTGAGGGATAACGGTTGAGAGTCAAAGATCAGCACTCAGGCGGAACTTTGCTTCTTCTTCTCCTCCTCGTCTTTATTGGTTTCTCGTTGTCATTACTATTTCATCTTGTTTGTCCAACGTCGCGAATGCTCGGTGAACGGAGCCGTCGACTAAACATTTGGACAGAAAGTTCACATTCATAAAACTTTAAGTGTCCCATCTTGGGTTTGCAATGAAACAGAAATGAGCTAATTGCAGCTCCATCAGTTTCTTGGAAAAAACTAACTGAATTTTGGAAAAATGAGGAAGAAAAGAAAACACCGACAGACGGACGGACAGACAGACAGTGTGGACGACAACATTCATCTTCCTTAGTGGCACTTGTATGTACAGCATGCAATGAACAAGTGCATGAGGGAAATCTGTTTGGTCTTAGAACCGTAAAATTATGAATATGGTAATGAGCTCAAATTAGCTCCTTACCTTTTTTTATTCACAATTACAACCAACCGTGATGCCTTCCCCCGGGCTGCGGCGTTCGATTGCCACATGTCCACTCTGTGTGCGAGGAGATAAGCGCGGCCCGCTCTTCACAAACATGGCCGAGCTGTTTGCACGCGGCTATCTGGGAGGCAGGTGTGTAGGGAAGCTTTGACTTTGTAAGCCGTATTCAAACACAGGCGGATTACATCTATTCTTCCAGCGCCAGAGCCAGAGGGGCTTATTGAACACAGGTCTGACACATCTGTACGCAGCAGAATGGACAGAGATAAGGTGGGGGGGGGGGGGGGGGGGGGGGTACTGAGCCCATCAGATATGGAAATGTGGGCGATGTGCTGAAGCAATACGGTGAAGAGATGAAGCGTGGCTGTGATTGACAGCACGGAGGGAAGACGTACGCTGCAGAGGAGGAAGAAGAGACGGAGGCAGATAAAAGGTGACGCGACGGTAAAAGGAAGCACAGCTTGTGGTTCAGTCATGTATTCTTCTTGATCAACTCAGTGTGTGTAGGCACACCAGACATTTTCACATAGCAGTCCCCCAGTAAAGCATTTTAAAGGAGGATATTTAAAGTAAGTCTCTCAATGACAAAGCAAACATTGTTGTTTTTTTTAGTAGGATGAAGAATTGTTCTGCACTTTATTAGGTCACATTAACAATGAAAACTAAGACAGCTGTAGCAGCGATTACTTCCCCTCTCTGGCTCCATGTCCTGACCGTCCTCGACCACATCGCTCCGAGTCTTTGAAACACTTCTGACTGACATCGCATCGTGAGCAATCCGGCAAGAAAATGTGATTCAATTGGATAATATTCGCCAAGATGCCGCTAGTCAGTCAGTTTATACAAAATAAAATGCACTCGCGTCTAATAGATAATGAATACGGGCAGCTAATAATAACAAACCCAATCACTGTCCATACAAAGAAGATGTGGCTGCAAGTTAGGAAGAAAACGGATTGTATTCAATCTATTTACGACAAATCCCCTTTTTAATAAATCCCTCTCTACCTAAAGCCCTTAGAGACGGTATCACACAACTACAGCTTACAACAGGAAGAATCCTCCAGCACAGGTTACCCCACGATCACTTCTTTGAACACGTCCAGGTTACGTGCTTTATCGTCACAATACATTTCCATGTTAAATGTACAGTAACCAGCCAAAGAGCTGCTTCTATGACTGTGTGTTTAAGTATCTCATAATTTTGACTTTCTATCTCAGAATTATGACTTTCTATCATAGTTATGACTTTCTATCTCAGAATTATGACTTTCTATCATAGTTATGACTTTCTATCTCATAACTTCGACTATGGGGATTTTTTATTAACAAGTCTAACTTTAAAAAATAAATAAATTTTATGTGGCAGGCGGATTCGCGGGCCACATAAAACGACGTGACAGGCCGGATTCGGCCCGCGGGCCGGGAGTTTGAGACCCCTGCATTAGAGGTTGGACCTGAAGGAATGGATGGGTGGTTGGGTTGGATTGTGTGGGTTTTGGCGGTGGGTTATAGGGGGTGAGGGTTGGGTGGTGGTGGGAGGGAGGAGTGAGCCGATCTGGTATCTATGCTATTATATATTCCTGTACATTGTTGCATTAAAAAAATTACAAAAGCAACCAAGAGGAAAAGGAATACAGACGAACTTCCCTCACAGATGCAAAACCGTCAGAGGCTCGTTGCTGCTGCTGGGCCACACAAAGCTGTATGTAGCTCCCTTTAGAAGAGGCAGTGGCACTGTAGCTACAGTCAGACCACAATTGGAACTGGCACTAGATGGGATTGCAAATGAGGGGAACAGGCAGCCTTGTATGGCTACTTTAGGGGTGTTGATTATTGATTATTGTGATGATTTTTGTTTTGTTTGGTGCTAATTAACACGCTAACTGAACCAATATCTTATTTCCACTGCATGGTTTGGCTGGGACCCGACTCAACTCACTTTTGGTTGCAGGTCCTTTTCTCTGTTGGTTTTCTACTGGAGATACTATCCACCCCCCCCCCCCCCCTCCTTCAGTCCAGACAGAATTCTCGTGAAACTGCCACAGCATATCATCTTCAACGGGTCCATCGCCGAATCCTTTCCTCCATTTTTGTCCATCTTATAATTTGTCATTCTTTAAAACAAGCATTCCAGCCTCACAGAGCTGCTGGCATTCAGACTCCTGCTTGTTTGTATCTGTACAGAAAAACACATGACTGCATGAACTCAAGCCAACCTGACGATTTACGATTCCGCTTTCTGTCCTGTGTTGAACTCTCAGCGTTGAATGCATTACAGCAACTGAGCCGACTCGTAAACCCTGAACTTTCTATTCACCAATCTTTGAGTTCCCTTTCAAGGCAGTGATTCACAGCCCTGTCACATTTTCAAAGGTGGAGATGTGACAGTCCAGAGTGCACATCTGTGTGTACATCCATGAATAAGCATTTAACAGTAAGAAGGAGACAAACTGAGGGAAGGAAAAAAGAGAACAGGAGCACCCAGAGGCATGAATCATTTCAGCTGACAAGGAGACAAAGGTCTGAAACATGTAATAACTCAACTCTTACTGTGAATCTGTCACTGCGGCTTGAATGTTGAATTTTACGCGTGTGTGTGTGTGTGTGTGTGTGTGTGTGTGTGAGAGTGGAGAGAGAGCGAGATGCTAAATTCTCCCACTTAGATGAAGGGCACCTCTGTGGAAAGAAGGATTGGTAGATTGGGGCCCTGTGGAATGGAGGCGTATTTGTCGGCGATGACGTCCCGGTCAGAATAATTCCTAGCTGACGCCACTAGAGGAGAATGGAAAGAGAGGGAGAGGAAGGAGAATAGGAACTGAGACATGTGAACAAACAATAGAAAGACTTGGAGAGAGGTTCTTACCTCAGCTCACTGCTCTCTGTGAGGCGGGGCTGCTCCGGAGGTGTCCCGTTGTATTGGCTTCATCGTGGTATCAAGGAGAATATTCTATGCTCTGCAGGCTGAGTGTTCCATGTGTGTGTGTGAGGGGGGGGGGGGGGGTTCCTCGCCTGCAAATGTGCATCAGGTTTAAACAGCGTTCCCATGTGGGCAAATGAATGTCGCCTAATCTCTATATGGATTCCTACATGAGTGCATGAGGCGTCCTTGCACATGTCAGCACAAACTCCAGTGTATTAACACACACACACACACACACACCTAGACACACACACATGCAAGCACACAGACCTTGACTCTGTTGGTGGAAGAAATATCCCCATGGCCTGGACTAGTCAGGAAAGGCTGAGAAGTCCTGATTCTGTCACTGATACAGCACACTGTGACCTAAAGAGCACAGAGCAACACTCGAGCAGGAGGCTCTGATTTTCAGACCTGATTCGAGCGTCCAAGTGTGTGTGTGTGTGTGTGTGTGTGTGTTGTGCCACATTAGATTCCTCTCAATCCCACCAACCATCAAGTCGGAGGCGTTTGTGCCGGGGGAGGGGGGTAAAGTATTTGATTTATACCTCAGGGTGTGCGGTTCGGGGGTTGAGGGTGTGAAGTGAAATAAGAAGTGGAAAAGGGATTTTTTACTCAAGGAAGAAGATGGATGTGTCCATTTATACATCCTGTTTTTCACTCGTATAATCATAGTCCATCCATCTATTTTTCTGCTGCTTATCTGTCGCAGTATGAATAGCCCAGACACTGTTTTCCCAGCTTCTTCCTCCTAAGCTCCTCCAGGGAGATTGTGAGGCGTTTCAGGGTCAGATGGGCTATACGATCCCTCCAGTGTGTTCTGGGTCTCTCCGGGGTCGCCTCCCAGCTGGACGTACCTGGAGTACCTTTACAGAGAGGCAAACGGGGGGCATCCTGATCAGATGCCCAAACCTCCTTGACTGGCTCCTTTCAATGCAAATGAGTGAGGTGGTCTCCCACAGGGATGTTGTCTTCAGAGGTTAGCCCTGACACCCTTGCAAGGGCAGCTCAATCCAGCGGCTTGTACCTGCAGTGTCACTTTCACTCACTAAAATGGTTTATCGCCGATATATATCGAGCGAATGAGTAAGCCAAAGCTCTACTGGTGACTAGGTGAAGGTTGGAACTGTTGGGCAGCCGTGCTCTGGCTGTGAGTCAGCCACCAGAGCTGATCGAAGCCACTCTAGATAGAGCTTGTGATTCCACGAGAAGCACCACAATGCTCTAAAATACCCTGCCCAGTCTATTTTCAAGGCACAACATAGCCTCCTGTCCTGGTTGGGGGGATGCACCCAAAACTCCTCTCCTCTCCAGCGCAACAATCTCCCTTTACACAACAAATCACAACAATATGGAGATGTGAGGAAAAATGTAAAAACAAAGACCAGGTGGCCTCGCACCTAATCGTATCACTTTAGTAGCAGCAACAAGTTGCAAAGAGAACATTGTTTATGACATAATACGTTGATATGGTGAGTGTGTGAGTTATTTACTCATTAGGTAGCACCAGTATAATTCATTTGGAGTCGTGTTTCTGTCCGCTTGTTGAAGTCTATCATTCTCTCTCATCGTTGCTCTGTTTTTGGTCTCCACCAGCTCCTAAATGACATATCTGAGTGTTTAGCTGCTAAATGCTCCACTCTGTCCACCGGCCGGTCTCTCACTGAGTCTGTCTGCTGTCTGGTGCTTAGCAGGTCGTGTACGGTGGGTTTATCAGAGCTTGTTCACAGATACCGGCTGCCTGCTGGGGCCAGGACGACACCATGACAGCAGAGAGGGCCTTTCCCAACACAAACTGTGAGTGCATATAATTGCATTATTTCCACATTAAAATTGATTTAATATCCATTTGATTTGACATGATTAATCAGAAGAAAAGTGTGAAATTGATATAACATGTCTGTCCTATTCATTGAACAATCTCTTCATTGTTTCTGTAGATATTCATTCAGGGAGGACTGATAAAAACATACAATACAATCTATCTAATGTTCTTTCCCTTTGTCACTTTTTCCTCATCACTTTCTTTCTTCTCTCTCTCTCTCTCCTTTTCTATCCCTTCCTCCCCTCTTTCTTTGTTGTCTCCCTTTTTTCTGGAGAAGAGTCCACTCAGTGCAACTGATGTATTTTCAAAGTGTGGGCCTGCCATTAATTCATTCTGTCATTCTTTCTTCCCGGTAAATTTCCGGTTCGCTGTGGGCACTCGTGGTTTTGTGTAATAAATCTTATCTGGTGAAACACAAAGAAACAGCTGACCTGCACTCCCACAGTGTGCCCTAAATGGACATGGACACCTGCCTGCTCCGCCTTTCTTTAGACCTGTCAAAGAAAAACAACAACAGCAGCAAAGTGGCTATTTATAAGGCTAGTGGAGCTAGATACGTAGGGGGTGAAGACTGGAACACTGAGTGGATGAAATGGCTTATCGAGCCAGTGGAACAGCCAATATAGGTTAACCTTAGCATGGACTGGAGGTACATAAGGCTGGGTCAAGCTGCAGAGTGAGAGTCTCGGATTCAAAGGCTGTTTAAAGGGCCAATATATATATATATATATATATATATATATATATATATATATATATATATATATATATATATATATATATATATATATATATATATGTCAGAGCTAGAGAATGGTGTCACCTGCCAGGGGACATTAGTTTGTCTTGTAATACAACTTGTATTCAGTCTGTCCTCAGTCCAACATGAGAGGACAAAGAAGTAGAGGTGCCCCGAGGGCTTTCCAATCACATTGACGGTTCCTTGTCTGTTTACCTTTTGATATTTTACATTCAATGAGTATGTACTGCGTACTACCTCCTGAGTGTATGGTTTTACCGGCAGACTGTACACACTGAAGTTCAGGCTGGGGTGGGCTGGTTCAAGGCACCCTGTCAGCGTCTCTAAAACAACGCAGCAAATTTCCAAACAGGCATAATTTGGATGGACTGACCAATGTTGGGAACGAAAAGGAGCGTGTTTGAGTTCTCAGCATATATACAACTAAATTATTGACATCAATAGAATTAGTAATGTCAGTAAGATGATTAGCTTCTATTAATAATAACGGGGCACCACCCTGTGAACAGCATATCAAGCTATATGTGTGTGTGTGTGTTAGTGAAAGAAGAGAGAAAGCAAACAGTTAAATATGAGCTTTAAAATGTAGCATTCTGGTGTACTCTGAGAAGAAAATTAGGTGATAAGACATTTACTTTATGTAAAAAACGAATTTATTATTCAGTTATTAATCAGTATTTCAGCTCTAGTTAAACAGCTGGCTAGTTAGCTTTTTTTTTTCAATCCGAGGTCTCATTTTCAAACGTTTTAGTCATAAAACAACACAGATATAAAATACAATAAATAAAAACAAGACAGGCAGTAAAACGAGCTGTACTGCTCTCCATTCACGTCTGTTCAGACCCCCACCTATAGCCAGGCCCAGCTCAACTCACAAAAAAACAACCTGCAACCAGATCAGCCGGTGTTCCGGTTTAACGTTAATGAGTGACCGCGTGAACTGAACCGGATCACGGGGGGCTGCATGTTTCATCACGCTACCTTTTTTTCTCCTCCTAATTCACAATAACGACGAACGTTAACAGTCGGCAAAGCTCCGCATGCAGTGGACGTTATCCTTAACACAGCAAGTCTGAACTGTAACGGAACATACAAATTGAACGGAGGGAAATGAAGATGGTGTAGACATCTTAACGCTGATTGGCCAAGACTCCGTCACAGCAAAGATATCTTATTGCAAAGATCACGACATCACCTTTGCTCCTTGTCTCACTCCTTGTCTCACCCCCCCCCATGGATGACATATTTTGATTCAAAACGGCGAATTCACAGAAAAGCGACAAGTTTGCAGGTATGTGGCTAGCAGCTCCAGGCTACATTAGTTCCTTCTACAACCCGTTCCCAATACCGACGCTTCAGTGCCCCGCGGCGCCTGATTCAGACACATGCGGGCACCCTCTAGTGCCGTTATACTCCAATGTGGCTTTAGGTAGTCACGGTGTGTCCCAGTGCACACTATTATGAATGGCCCTGGTTATTTCCAGCTGCTTTACGTTTACAAAGCATTACTGCTCGCTCGGCTTGCAGATGTGCTCAGCTTGACAGCTTTGCGCCGAAACTAGCAACCTTGTATTGTGACATCTCGTCAGATAATCAAATAAAGACTTGTCATTTGACATCAATAAAAAAATATACTTATGAATGTAATTGGAGGGCCAGCTCTCTGTACAGGTCCTCCCACTCCTCAGGCCTCAGTGCAGCACACTGCCTGCATTGTCTATCTCAACACCACTGAACCCACCCGCCTCTTTACTCGACAATCAGAGCAACTGACGTAGTATGAAGTGCATGATGATCCGCTTAGGGTGGGTTGGTGGATGGGTCAAAGATTCACAGGACTTTTACACATGGTCTGTCATTGTTTTTGTTCACGTTTGGCATCGAGCACCCCTGGAACACTTTGAGGTCGGAAGTTGGAAAGTTCAACTGGGAAAATGCCAACCTCCGAGTTTTCTGGCACGCAGCTTTACTTCCTGTATAGACTGAAGCTTTACTTCCTGTATAGACTGAAGCTTTACTTCCTGTATAGACTGAAGTTTATTTTGAAAAGACACTAAGCATTTAACAAGTGCATAGTGTCCCAGACACATTTAAAAGTGATGCTGGATGGGAAAGTATTGTGCTATATTTTGAAGCGTAGGGCCACTGACCAAGCGGCGGTATTTGATGAGCTGTGAGTAAGAACGTTTTGCCTCCAACATATTATTTGGCGTTCAATTTGCACTAATGTGTAATGTGGGCGCCAGGTTTTGACAAGGAGGAATGCATGGAATAAAATAAGAATAAATAAACAGTGTGCATCTGACAATGCTGGAGTGCATGCTGAATCGCTGCAGTACTCATACGTTTTGAAACCAGGTTTTTAGGGGCTTTAAAACCATTTGTATCTGTGTGAAAGGCCTGGCGCACAAAGATAGCTGACATGTCAAGTTGAGTTCAGAAAGTTCACATACATCAACCAGAGAGCCACACTTTCTCTCACAGCAGGCTGTTCAGTCGGCATGATGTCTCCGTGTCAGCTCCTCCTCTGCACGGAGAGACACACGCCAACAGTGGCACTTCTGCTGTCATAAGCGTTTTTGGTTCCATAACCGCTGAACCAAATCTAAACATGGGCTTGCTAACAGTGGAGCGAAGGCCCAATTTATTTTATTGTAAATTATGTGTCCAGCGATTTCAGTTTGTAATAAATGATTTGCTGTTCAGCCAAAGGCCCCCTGAGCTCATGTTGCATTTAGTAATTTCATTCTGTCCGTCAGCAGAGCAGCATCTTTTTTCCCTGACACACACAAGAAAAGCATCATAACTATTCTCTGTTGATGACTCTACAACTAAATGGATTTTCTTTCTGTTAAGGTGCTTACTTGCATTATACCTGCCCACAAACTGCAACCATCTCTTATGAGGGTAATCACAGGTTTTATAGATCATCTATCCTCGCCACATTTCTAACAGAAGCCAACTGTTCATTTTTTTCACACCCTGTACACCCAAGACATAAAGGTCAAGAAGTTTAACATTTACATTCTGTATTATCAATGTCTAAACAGGTTTCTGCCCCTATTCTGAAAAAGACAATAATCCTACTAAGCTAATGACTAATGAATACATATATTACTAATATTCTTGTTTATTTGCTGCAGAGCACAGTCAGAGTAATGTAGAATGCCCCCCACGGCTTTGTGATATTTGCACAGGGCTGTCCAAACACCTGGTGGTATCCAAGTCTTTCATAACGTTTAAAAAGTAGAGGTGTTTCTCTAACCTGATACCTGATAGTTTGTTGCTCAGAAACATCTGAGAATCCATGATTGGAAACTGTTTGGAAAAGGGCAGCGCACATCTAAACCACGGTTAAATCCCTCACAGGATGCTGACATGGTGCGAACAAACATATTACTTGAAGCCTGAAAAGATGGATATTCTCACTTTTGAATTCACTTGAAGGCCCTGAGAAATGATTTAAACTAAAGTGATGGGATCCTTCATGAAAACTCCATGTTTTCAGAACTCTGTCCTTCTGGTGGATCTGGACAGTAGTTGACCTCACCTTTCTTTGACTTCTCAACACATTTCCCCTTTGCATCTCCTCCCTTTCTTTTGTTGATTACCACCTCCGGATAGCCTGCAGCAGCAATATTGTTTTATGTTGCTTGGTGCTGAAAAATTACAAAGTTCACAGCGAATTTTAGCAACTGGACTGGTTACTTTCTTGTGCTCCTTTATATGCTGCAAAGTGTGAAAATTCCTCATGGGATTGGAGCTATGTTAGACAGTTTGGGTATATACAGCTGAAACCCCGTCTTCCACGTCCATGATTGTCTTTGTAATGACTCACAATTGTTTTTCATTGTATGAGGCAAAACTGCAGAACTTACAACTCCACTTCATCAACAGCAATCAAACTCAATGAATGAACCATCGGCTTTAACTTTAAACCATTAGTCCAGACAGTATCATTACATTGTTTGTTCAGCATTTTACTTTATTCTGAATAACTCTGTAACATGTTATATTTGATTCTTATTTTTCATTCCTGCACTATATTTAGGCAGAGAATATCTACTTTTTAAAAAATATCTTATATTTTAGCATGTGCATTGTTGAAGGAGCCAGAGATTCAAGACTTTCATTCATGAGCAGGAATGACATTAAAATAACTTGACCCGTGGTGGAAAGCCCGGTGGTGGGGGAGATTTAAAAAAAAGCTAGAGTGGCGCGAACACAGATAGCTCGCGAAAGTACGCTACTAGCTAGCGAGCTAATTATCTTCCACACACACACACACACTACCCAACAACCACAAACACATGCAAAGAAATGGCAATTATAATTTAGTTATTCACCCAGCCCCCTCCCTCTCCTTCCTTTCGTGGGTGGCAGTAATCTATCCATCACACATCTATCAGGCGAGTGTTTCTGAGGAAGCCTTCAAAATCTGTCTCTGTGGGATGTCATCTGCGCATCAATAACGCTCACGCCAATGGTGCTGTTGATGCACATTCAACCTTAAAGCAAGCAGACCAGACAAGAGGCTGTCTGCTTTTTTGTCATGGGAACCCTGACACTTTTTTTTACATGGAATTCAATCTAAAGCCGCTTTATTGCCCGAATCACCACCAACCAAGATGAAGTCTGAGGAAAATGTGACATGTTACTGTTTACATGAGGACAGCACTGCCATCTCATACCCCTGGGGGGATTGGAATCACAAATACATTATTACAGAGCAAATGGGCTGCTTATAGTGTGTGTGTGTGTGTGTGTGTGTGTGTGTGTGTGTGTGTGTGTGTGTGTGTGTGTGTGTGTGTGTGTGTGTGTAGGTGTGTGTGTGTGTGTGTGTGTGTGTGTGTGTGTGTGTGTGAGAGAGAGATGTGATTTTCTTGGCACTGAAGAAATTGAAAAAGGATGGTTGGAAACATGCTCACCTTGTTATGTGTGTGCATACAGGGTTGATGAAAGGTGTGTGATGAGTGATGAAACACGTTTTTATCTCTTTTGAATATTGATAAAAACAGCTACTTTCAACTTATAGGTAGAGTGGTTCACTTTCCATATCAGGGTGGTACAACCAATATAAAACTAGAAAAATGTTATTTTATCATACATTTCTTTATTCTATTTAAAATGTACATGTATGAAGTTGTTAGCAAGAACAAAAGATAATGCTCAAGTGGCACAACTGCAAATAATGTCACTCGCGATATTATAGTTAATTAAAGCTTAAACTTTTGAAAAAAATTGTAAATAATGTTAAACAGTAAACGATATCATACACTTTCAAACTATTTTCATGATATGAATGAATATTTTTTAACTATTAAGTATGCCGCTGTCAAGTAAAGCAAAATCAGCACGAGACAGGGAGCAGACAAGACACTGTTTTTATCGAGTGTGTGCAAAATGCTGCAACAATGAGGTAGAAGTTGCAACACCTGTGATTTTGCCTATTCCAGTTATGTGCTAAACATGATTACTATGAAATATTTACTACTTTTAATTAAAAAGAGACTGTTGACTGAAAAAATGTGGTTGAATTTGAAATAAAAATGCAAATATTCTGCATATTTGCTGTGATTACAAATATTGTCAGGTGGCACAACTGTTAAATGTCATGGTGGTGCGACCAGGTAAAATATTAACGGCCGGACATCACTACACAAAGCTAGCTGACTGTAAGGACACATCACCTCACTACTGAATGGAGATGAAGAGCCATGTTCTTCAGACACGCCTCCTTGAGTGTCTCACCAGCGAGGATTTGGCATTTCTGCTGTTTTGCTCGATGGAAAACGTACCGAACCGTGGCACCACTGTATCTTATTGAACCGAACCGAGAATTTTGTGAATCGTTACATCCCTAATAATCCTCATTCATTCTAGGGTTCGTCAACTTTCCTCCAAAGTGGAACCGTGGTTGTTCAGCAAATGTTTCTCTCTCTGATGTAATAGTCATAGAAGATAAAATAGTCTGGAAACTTGTCTTTACTGCTTTTCATTGTTTGCCATTTTTATGTGTACACATGTGTGTGTGTACAGCTGTAGTAAACAGGGACGTGTGACTTGCTAGACACAGTGAATACAGCTCGATAAAATCCATGGAGCTCCTCTGGACAATATTATGAACCAGACATGACGCCCCCTCTCCGGCGCGTCCAGCGCGATTCACACATGAACACAAATTGTCCTCGGCCCTGTTAAATAAATGGTAACCGCTCAGCACGCAGATGCTCTTTGGTGATGCTCGGCCTGACAGAACTTCTTGGGTATACCAGTGCAGACCAGCTTGAATTGTGCATGTGTTGTATCCTAATGATGTGATGTGTGACGCTAATCTCGCTTCATGATTTAGACATACAATAGGCCAAGAAAATGAATATTTGCATGCAGAGAGAGAAAGAAAGGGAAACTTTATGCTTTAATTTGAAGACTTATGTCCAGGCACCATGAGGGTGGATTTAAATGAATGGTCTTAACACTGCTGGGCTGCAGTATGCTGTATGAGTGACCTTTCTGTGGACCAGGTGTGATTAAGAAATGAAATATCACAAAAATTTTAGCTCTATGGATCTAGAACACACCATTGGTTACTAATGATGTTAGATTGAAGCATATTATATTGATATCCTCAACAGAAGGTTAATACATATAAAAGTGATTGTGAGATCTTAACGTTCTAGCATTGACTTCCACAAAAACACACAGCCAGTTGCACACAGATATATAATATCAAGTTGTACAGTAATGTCTGAATTGCTTTTCAGACATTGGGTAAGAAAAGGTTGCATTTTTTTGCAACCCCTTCTGAGATCTGAAGTGATACTGCAGACAGAGCTGGTGTAGAAAGAACGGGGGAGGGAAAACAACAAAAAGAGCAGACTCTTCCATCACCTAAACATCTCTGCAGCCTCACTTTCACCATCACCACCTCTCCCTCTCCAGTCTAGTAGAAACAAACAGAACAAGGAAGCAATTTCAAATGTAATTCTGCAACAACACCAATAAACCTCGGCTTTATTCCCCAGACATGTGTGTGCATCCTGCAGGCAGAGCAGGAACTGTGTGGTTGTGTTACTCAGAAGTCCAAAATGCTGTGTTGACTTTGCTTTACTCGATATGAACCTTAAGACATTGTGACCCCCATTTTAAACAGGTTTGCTTTTGGTGACTGCAGCTCAAATGCGGTATAGGCACAGCTGTATCATTCACAGAAGCTGCTGTATGAGCAACAAAGCATTTGGGCAAAATAATCCAAAGAGTAAACATAGGAACTTTAGAAATCCTTGAAACTAAGGAAGTAAGGACTCATGGTTCATTAGAAATCCGCTCACTGAAAACAGTAAGTGCACTGTCAATGCTTTCAGTCGTAGATGACGCATCGCATCCATTTTTATTTAACTGTGGCCCTCGACCCAGGAATCGATCGTTGGCCTGTTTCTGGAGACAACACTGGATAACATATTTTCTCAACCAGCTTCTCTCTCTGAGCAATGTGGTGCTCCACGAACACAAAATGTTCTGCCAAATTGAAACCGTTACAGAATTCTGTCTGTGCTATTTTCTATGCGCTTCTCTTGCTGGTTTCAAGCGGATGGCGCTCAGTTGAAAAAAAACTGGTGTCACGTACTTCAGTGTACCAATTAGAATTTGGCAACATTAGAATCTGATGACAGCTGTGGGGCTGTTTGCTCAAACTGCCAGGGTGATACCATTGTCAGCCAAACCACGACAACACTGTCGTGATTAGGCAGATTAGAAATGATGCCAAATCAGAAGCCAATTTGACAAAATCACTGTTTTTGTGGAAAGTTGACTGGTGTTTTTACAGAATAACCCGTATTTGGTTTGGTTTGGCACCCCTTGGCCTCTTCACAGGGCTGTGGCCTTTGCTCAGGAGTCTAGTGTAGCCATCTAGCCACGTGAACAGCCAACACTGTTCACACTTTGGCAGAAAATGGTGTTTTCATGAAGGATCCCATCACTTTAGTTTAAATCATTTCTCAGGCCTTCAAGTGAATTGCTGAAGCCTAACGTAACATCTGGTTCCCAAAGGGGCAGGCTTTTTACCTGACTAGAGATTTAGAAGTCCTGGAACATCCTCTCTGAGCAGCTTGTGTAATTGACTGTGGGTATATTTGTAGATTTCTATGCAAACAAGCTGCTCTGAGCTTTACTGGAATCTCAATGACTCACCATCAGATAGAGTGTTTCTCTACTACTTCATTCTGTGTGTGAACAGCAGCAGATAAACAGCTGCAAGGATGTTCTGGGACTGAGTGATTATAACCAGTTTGGAGTTCTCTCTCGGCCGTATAGCTTTTTCTCTTCTCTCTGTCAGTCAGCCTGCCTTTCATCCCCTCTGTCTGTAGCGTTTTCTGATGAAGTGGGATATACCGATATTATTTGGGTTTTAGGATCATTCTTTGGAAAATTATACAGCACATTCAGAATATGCCTCTCAATCAAAAGTGAAGAGCCATGTTCTTCAGACACGCCTTTTTAACAGGCCGCACGTTTTGATGTATTTTTTGTGCAGGTGTTGGCAACGCTGTGTGAGGAGAAGCGCGCCAAACTTTCTGGATAAAGATTATTATTATTATTAGTATGATTAAGCCCGATGGATTATATACAGTGTGCTTTGTCACAGGCAGTTTTACTGCCTTTGTGCTACAAAGCCACACTGAATAATAATCTGTAAAGTGACTGGTAACTAAATTTATGAAATATATGGAGTGGAAAGTACAATATTTACCTCTATGATTTAGTGGAGTAGAAAGTAAGATAACATGTAAATAATCAAGTACAGTATAAGTACCTCAAAATTATACTTAACTGGAGTACTTGAGTAAATGCACTTAGTTACTTTCCCTCCCTGCTTGTAGAGCATTATGTACTTCAAGATGTAAAAGGTCAAACACTATTATTTCTACTTTTCAAGGCTCAAGGTGAGACTCTGGATGCAGCCATGAAGGGAATGCAAGTTGGCCTTCTGATAGGCTATGAAGGTCCGGAACGGGATGCAGTTCCAGGCGGGGTCTTCAACGTCGCAGTTGTGGTCGAGGAGACAATTGTGCTCCATAACATGAAAGCTTTGCCATGCTTATGGGCATTATATACTCTGTGAATATTGAGTATCCACAAGCCATGAAGTATTCCTTCGAATTTCTCCAGCAAGTGGTGATGAAGATCAAACCAGAACAAGCCTCTGCAAGAGTACATGGATTGAGAAACAAACTCCTGAGGTACAAATTGTAAAAGACAGAAAAGGACTCAAGATTTGCTAAATCCTGTCAGTTGTTCCTGTTAAAATTGTGCTCATTGTTCTTTTTCCTTTTTTTCATACGGTTATACATTCAGCGCAATCTCTCACTAGACCGCACACCCACTCTTTTATTCCAGAAATTGGAATATAATATATATATAAAGTGTTTTCTTTAATGTATAATAACCTGAAAATATGAATGTTGTTTTTGATACATTAGAATGAGCACGGAGTCTGCCATGTTTCTGAAGTATGTAAGAAATTTGAGTGTAGAACTGTGTTAAGAAGTTATAATAGAAGTGTTTAATGATTCATATTTAAGAATTCATAATTAGTCATAATCATAAGTGTTTTGGAAATGCATAATTAAGATAAGTATAAAGGTGTTTTAGGATTAGTAGCTAGAAGTAGAATTTGAGACATGAAGCTTTTGCCAAAAGTTGCAAAGTCTTATCTTTTATATAGAATGTTTATCATAGAAGGGTTAAGCCATAACAGACAGAGAGACTTTTAGACAGGCGATTACAGAGCACACCAGGGGAAGGTTCCTGGAAGTTAGCCAATCGGAATTGAGATAGACAGAAGGGGAGGGGTTTCAAACTGGATGTGGGAGGTTTTTCTTTAAGACTTTTTTCTCTTCTTGCGGTTGCTCTCAGCGGACACACATGTTTACGGGCTGAGGAGCTAAAGATGAGTTTTTTTGCACGGGTTTTTCGTTC
Source organism: Melanostigma gelatinosum (assembly GCF_949748355.1). Taxonomy (NCBI): domain Eukaryota; kingdom Metazoa; phylum Chordata; class Actinopteri; order Perciformes; family Zoarcidae; genus Melanostigma; species Melanostigma gelatinosum. The sequence continues at coordinate 2,735,798 of NC_136643.1, read as the reverse complement.
GTTTTATTGGTTCATATTCCATAGAAGTAGTGTACTTCACTGTATAATTAGGGCCCGAAATAGTAAGGATTATTAGGGCCTGACCAACCGACAACGTCGGGCCTGCGAAGGCCCTATTGAAATTGTAAGGGGTATTATTAGGGCCCGAGCCACCGACAACGTCGGGCCGCGAAGGCGCTATTGAAATTGTATGGGGTATTCTTTTTTGTGATATTTATTTTTGTGGGGATGGACCTTGTCGGGGTACTTGCCATGCATGAAAACTCACCAAAGTTGGACACATACTCTGCTGCCCAAATTTGCATATTTGTGTGTAAAGAAAATGGCTCTCTTGCGCCCCCTACAGTGACGCCCCTCGGCCAGTATGTCCGATTGACTTGAAATTCAACACACATGTCCACTTGAGCTAGATCTACAAAAAAGCCTCTCAGACCCCTAAGCTCCGCCTCCTTAGATTTTCCGCCATTTTGAATTTTGTGTAAAACCCCGTTTTCAAACTCCTCCTACATGCTGGGTCCGATTGCTACCAAATTTGCTGTGGATCATTAATGTATCTACCTCATCAAAAGTTATTAAAAGCTTTCTGGTATCTCTCAGCATTTACAAGATATGGACCAATACACTTCTTGGGGGCGTGGCTAAATATCAATACACATAACTTCTCAACCGTTTGTCCTACATTTCCAAAACCCAACCGGAAGTCGGCAATCTTCAGTTTTATGTCATTTTTCCACAGATTGTGGCCTATTTCTAGTCGCTATACTTTAACGAACTCCTCCTAGGGACTTCATCAGATCCACTTTAATGGAGAAGGTGGTGGAGAGGAAAAAGGGTGAAAATGTTGATGAGAAACGTATTTGTAATACGTCAATGTAATAAGTCAAACACAAATGTAATCAGGGAGAAAATACGTTTTAGTCAAACGTAATTGAGAATGCATTTTAGTTTTGGGGGAACGTAATTTTTAGGAGACAGTCAGTGCAGTGAGGTTCTGGCTAACAGCTGTCTGAAGCCCTCTTATTTACGTCGCCACCTGAACACCAAGCATGCCAGTGCAGGTCAAAAGCCCCTTACATTTTTTATATCGAAATCGGAGGAGTTACATAACAGCCCAAAACAACTGCAGTCTCATTCATGTGTTGGGTCTACAAAAAACGCACTGCGGGCTTCATATCTGGTTACAGAATAGCAAGAAAGGGGCTACCGCACACAATCGCCGAAGACGTGTGCTTGCCAGCTGCCAAAGCGTGGTGGAATGTATGATTGGAGAGTGAGAAGCAAACAAGTTGGACATAATCCCGGTGTCCAACAACACTGTGTCGCCGCATCGATGCTTTGTCCGAAGACATCCTGGCTACATTAGTCGGTCGCGTGAAGAAGAGTGAGTTTTATTCTCTGCAAGTAGACAAGTCTACAGATGTGGCCAATCTGGCCACTCTTCTGGTGTACGTCCGTTACCTTTCGAAGGCACGATGCAGGAAGAGTTTTTGTCTTTTTTGTGGTTTTTATCTTGTAAACAAATGCCACGCTGTGGGGGGGGGGGGGGGGGTGTGGGGGTGCGTGAACCCGGTCAGGATGTAGAAGGGGGTGCGTGGCCTAAAAAGTTTGGGAACCGCTGATCTAGATCTTCAGCCTGCCCCTACTATCTTCAACACCCCCACCAGTGTCGACTCTCCAAAATTTTTACTTTGCACAATTTAATAGTTAATGTGAATGCCTCGCTGGGTTTGAATGACAGATGGAGTTGGATATTATCTGCATATAAATGATAGGACACATTAGAACTTTTTATAATCGGTCCCAAAGGTAACAGATAAAAGGAAAATAACAGAGGCCCCAGAACCGAGCCCTGCGGTACACCACAAGACAGTGGAGAGGTAACAGACACTGCAGTCTGTGGTATCATTGATATGCACATTAAAATCACCAACCAGAAGCACTTTGTCTGGCTTGATAATAGAGGTCAGAATGTCTGTGAACTCTGATAAAAACTGACCTGCAGGACCTGGAGGTCGGTAAATTAAAAAACAGTAAAACGGCTTTAGCTGGCCCATCCATGGCACAGCCTTCAGGAGCAATTTGTGGTTCATCATCTTACTGAAGGACTCTTTGACATACGGACTAGAGGAACAAACCACTAACCTTTTAGCAATTTTTGGAAGACCAGGCTGCTACCCATCACTTAAAAAAGAGATGAATAAGTAGGGCCCCAAGACTAAAGGCCTGGTTGCAACACCTTTTAAAACGACAACATTTTACATTGAATCCAATACATTCCAATGGAATCACCATGATCAGTGGAAAAGAAAGTGCTGTTAATATTAAACTATTGTGGCGTAGCTTGTGTCGAGAAGAGTTGAGCTCACAGAGAAAGCCGCCTTGGATACATGCATAGACGTTCAGGGGAACGTCAGGATATAAAAGCACGAAGCATATACTCAGAAATCAATAGTTAAAGTATAATCGAAAGATAAGGTTTATGATCATTATATAATGAATGTTTAATGCATAGAGTGATTTAACAAATGTAAAAACTGATTATAATAATTATCGATGTGGAAAAAGTGTTTGTCATGGTGTGTCAGCAGACCGAGTGAGTCAGGAACAGATGTTTTGGGCGTAGGTCAGGAAAACAGTCATGAGACTTTGAATTCTGCTGCAAGAGATGACTCACACAGGCAAGAGGGAAGATCGGGACTTTCCAGAAACAAGCGCACACACAAGAGGGTGGGGGGATGAGATCATGTGTTCAGAATAGGAGGGGGGGAAACAGACAGCCCAAATGAAGGATAAAAGGAGACGCTTGCAAGCCGCAAGCTGGGATTTCTGCACGAGCCGTCCAGACGCTCTGAGAAGAAGATACGGACGATCGCAACTGAAGTATTCGAGGACTTCGTCTCTGTTCACGGAAAGAAGACCGCTGTTCGTGGACAAAGATTGAAAGACGGAGATTTTCCACTCCCCACTGCTCGACTTTAACAACTGAACAACGGAGGAACACGGCAGCCCTAGAAAGACTTTGTACTGAGCCTTGAGGACTGTTGGCCGAACTCCGCTGCGAGAGCAGGAGGAATCAGAGGGTCTGGCCAGACCTTCGCTCCTAACAAACTCCAAAAGAACTTTATCACCGAACCATTGAAGATCCAGCTCCAACCGAGCCATCTCGGCATCTAAAACTAATGAGTATAATCTAAGAAGAAAATTTAAGTAACGAATCAAGTGTAGTAACATTTTATGTGAGCTGTAGCTTAACCCTTGCTAACTAACTAAATATAACCTTGTTAGATCCTGGGATACTTCTGGCCCGATACGGGGCTATTTACTGACTCAGCGCTCTATTAAAAGATTGTCGAGCTGGTGTTCTTGCGAGGGAACTCGCCTGGCTCCGCTCACTGCCGTTACTCCCGACGTCTACCCTGCTTCCTCCGGTCTGAGCGCGCTCGGCCGAGAGACCAGTCCTGGCCCCGGGGGCTCCCACCAGTCGCGTCGGTTATGGCAGCTTCCCTCTTATGGATCCGTGCTCTTGGTAAATGCCAGGTTAGGTTTTAACGGCTAGGATTACATCTTTCTAAAACCGTAAGGGATTGTTAAGTTGATTCAGTCTTCTAGGATCACAGAACTCAGTTGTTAGACATACAATGGATTTAACTTTTTACTGCCAGGAGGAACTTTTTACTACTTGAGCAAATGAATGCACTTGAGAAATTTACTTTAAATGCAGATTAGATATTTATTGCAGGTTATATTTAGTTAGTTTGCAAGGGTTAAGCTACAGCTCACATAAAATGTCACTACACTTGATTCGTTACTTTAATTTTCTTCTTCGATTATACTCATTTAGTTTTAGATGCCGAGACGGCTCGGTTGGAGCTGGATGTCCAAAGGTGCGATGAAAAGGTTATTTTGGAGTTGTTAGGAGCGAAGGTCTGGCCAGACCCTCGGTCCTCCCGCTCTGCAGGGGAGTCCGCTCAACAGTCCTCAAAACTCAGTACAAAGTCTTTCTAGGGCTGCCGCGTCTTCTCCGTTGTCCAGATGTTAAGAGTCGAGCAGTGGGGAGAGGAAAACCTACGTCTTTAAATCTTATTGTCCACGAACAGCGGTCTTCTTTCCGTGAACAGAGACGAAGTCCTCAATACATCAGTTACGATCGTCCGTATCTCCTCCTCGGCGCACTTGGACGGCGCCCATGTTGAAATCCCAGTTTGCTGCCTGCAAACGTCTCCTTTTATCCATCATTTGGGCTCTGTTCTGCCCCCTCCTGTCCAACACATGATCTCATCTCTCCACCCACTTGAGTGGGCGTTTGGTCCTGGACATGTCCAGACAAGTCCAGGCAAGTCCAGGCAAGTCCAGGCTTATGCTATATTATGCCTCTATGACTCATCTCTTGCAACAGTCTTTTCCTAACCACACCCAATAACATCTGTTCCTATCTTCACTCTTTTTGCTAACTCATCCTGACAAAACACTTTTCCTACATCTCGGCTCCAGTCACACAGAACATTTGTTCATCAGTTTTTACATTTGTTAAATCACTCTATGCATTAAATATTCGTTACATATTGATTAAACATTTTGTTATATAATGATCATACACTTTATCTCTTGATTACACTTTATTCTGAGTATATACTTTGTGCTTTTATATCCTGACTCTCCCTTGAATGTGCAAGCATGTTACCGAGGCAGCTCTGTGGGCTCAACTCTTCTTGACAACCTGCAATAAATATCTAATCTGCATTTAAAGTAAATTTCTCAAGTGCATTTATTTGCTCAAGTAGTAAAAGTTCCTCGTGGCAGTAAAAAGTTAAATACATTGTATGTCTAACAACTGAGTTCTGTAAGGTTATCCTAGAAGACCGAATCCACTTAACAATCCCTTACGGTTTTAGAAGTAATCCTAGCCGTTAAAACCTAACCTGGCATTTACCAAGAGCACGGATCCAGAAGAGGGAAGCTGCCATAACCGACGCGACTGGTAGGAGCGCCCGGGGTCAGGCTGGCCCTCGGCCGAGTGCACTCAGACCGGAGGAAGCAGGGTAGACGTCGGGAGTAACGGCAGTTAGCAGAGCCAGGCGAGTTCCCTCGCAAGAACACCAGCTCGACAATCTTTTAATAGAGAGCTGAGTCAGTAAGTAGCCACGTATCGGGCCAGAAGTACCCCAGGATCTAACACTTGTTAGCTGTCCTGCATCATTCACTATAGAACCTCCTCTCGGATTAAAAACTAAAGAGCAATGGCGTGCAGACAGTTGAGACAAGTCATTGAACAAATAGGTCTTTTGAATAAACTGTGTAATCTTAAAATCCCATTAGCGAAGTTCGTAAACGACCAGTTCGCAAAACTCCTTCCCAAATAACTTTTTATGAATGCGATAGATTAAATGGTGTACATGTAGAGAGACAACAATGTTCAGGAGCTATTGTGACTGCCTTTTGCTAGCCCAGCTGGCTAGTGAGTTAGCGCACCACCAACTCCACTCACTACGCCTCCATGCATTTAAAAAAACCCTAAAAAAGCAGTACATCAATGCAGCAGTTTGTCTTGAGAGCATTTTGGGGCAGTAGGGTGAGGAGATGGGGTCTTTCTGACAGCTATTTAATCTGAACATGTTTGAGCCACAAACTCTGCAGAATGGCCTCAGCTGTACTCTGTTTGTCCAGGTCAAAGGTCAGATGAAGCCGCTACAGCCATGTGGCAGAAACAAAGCTTCTGCCACATTCTACAGGGGTAGAATTAGGCATCGAATTCTACCCCTGTAGAATTAGACGCCTTTGAATCCATGATAATTACAACACACAAACCTCTCAGACTCTCTTCACTGCAACTGACCGCTAAACCTCACACACTTTAGTTTTGACCACATCAGAGAAGATTAAAATAAGCTGCAGATGCAAAGAGATTGAAAAACAATTATTGGTAGAAATACCTAATATGTGTCCAGAAACAAAGAGACGATGGCTCTTACTGAGTCCTGCCTGACAGAATACAAGAGCATCATAATACAAAATAAAAAGGATAAAATGTCCCCTTTGTGTCCCCACCTCCAAAATCACTTCCTTACTTCTTGGAATGTGAATACAAAGTACTATTACTCCTCATGTTTTGTTGTGTTTTTGTTACCTTTACTCTTAACAAATATGTGAAAGAAAATCCTGGAAATTATTGAAAAGAATGCCTTTTTGAAAGCTTGATCGGTGGCCCTCGGCATCTGATACAGACGCACTGATTATGAAGCGCAAAATATTTCACTTAGAAAGGTTGAATGAGTCAAACAAACAGAAATGTAACTCAGGAGGCTGTTCATGTCCCGTGTGAAACCAAGTCAAAGTTGACTTACTGTACAGTAGTTTTGTTATGCAACTTCCCTACTTTGCTATTGCCAGTGATGAAAGAAAGTTTTTTTTGTGAAAAAAATGTAATCATTTTAACCAGGGGTCTCAAACTCAACTTACCTGGGGGCCGTTGGAGGTAGAGTCTGGGTGAGGCTGGGCCGCATCAAGTATTCCAAAAAAAAGTACAACTGATCCAATCTTCATTAATAACAGTTCAGAACATGAACGGTTCTTCAGAACATGAATGGGTTCTTCAGAGCGTGAACGTGTTCTTCAGAACATGAATGGGTTCTTCAGAGCGTGAACGGGTTCTTCAGAGCATGAACGGTTCTTCAGAACATAGGCTTCTCTTGCCTATTCCTTGCTACCAGAGACCTGGCAGCGCTTCCTCTCACACAGCTCAGCCACATTTGGCTTGAGGGAGGAAGCAGTTGAGACCCTCAGTATGAAGATGCTCATCAGTAAGTTTGGACCTGTACTTTGACTTATTAAAGTTCATGGTTGAGAAGAGCTTTTCACACAGATATGTGCTCCCAAAAAGGCACATGGTCTGCTTGAACATCCTGGAAAGTCGGTTGTTATTCCAGCAAACCTCTTCCATGTTAAACCGGCATCCACAATGGCATCACACAGCTGGCGGAATATCTCCTGAGCGGTGGTCTGGCCATGCATTGGAATCACTGTGAGCAACTCCTCCATCACTTCAAAACTGTCATCAACTCCGCGGACATACATTGCGAGCTGCGCAGTGTCAGTGATGGCTGTGCTCTCATCAAGAGCAACTGAGAATGCACAGAATGTTTGGCTTTCTCCCGCAGTTGATCATATCTGTCACCTGACAGGTCAGAAATGCGCTCTGTCACTGTGTTGGCTGAAAGGCTGATGTTGCTAAACTGACTCTTTTTTTCCGGACAGACTATACTTGCAGCCTGTAACATGCACATTTTTATGAACTCGCCTTCTTTGAATGGCTTTCCCGTCTTGGCGATCATCTCACTCACCACGTAGCTCGCTTCGACTGCCGCGTCACTGGCTTCGCTCGCTTTCTTAAAAAAATCGTGTCGCCTCAGTAAACATGTTTTAAGATCGCTGACCCGGGCCTCTCTCTCATCTCCCTGGTATTTTATATACTCCTCGGCATGTCTCTTTGAGTAATGACGTTTGAGGTTGTACTCCTTATGTACCGCAACTTTCGCTGTGCATATAAGACACGTCGGAGTGCCCCGTGCTCAACAAAAAAATATTCCGTCTCTCCACTTTTCCTGGAATTGTCTGTGCTCTTCGCCAACTTTTCTCTCCACGGCAGGTTTTGAGAAAGACATGACTGGGACTGGGATATATTTTCCTTCCACTTGGTGTCACTCCTGAATCAGGTTTCACCCAAGTGACGAGTTTCGCAAATTCACGTTGTAAATATAAAAGGGCCACAACGACTCGCGCAACAACTCGGCAAAAAGGTGCGCGTGAGAAAAACGCGTGGGCCGCATTGACATTACACTTTTATGTTAGGTAGGGGGCCGCACAATATCGGCTCGCGGGCCAATTGTGGCTCGCGGGCCGCGAGTCTGAGACCCCTGATTTTAACCCTTCCAACAATCTTTTCTTTTTCTTTACCTAAACAAGTAGCATTGTAGCAGAACTTACCTCAAAGAACGTAACTAGCTATGAGAGTCGTGAAACCAAATCCCTCTCTGACAGCTCGACAATAAACCCTGAAAGCTCTGATCACTACCAGACACACCTTTCACAATGTCATTGAACACATCATTATAAAAACATCAACACCAATCACTGATACATAGCACATCAACATCTATGTATTTCAAAAGTCTGACTGCTGGGGTCCCTGATTGCCCTACAGAGAGTAGATAGCAGACTTCTGAGAAATGTCACCAATTAAAAATGACATTTTTTAACAGTTGTCACTTAATTAAAAAGAAAAGTGCAAAGCTAGAACAGTGGTAAACGTATGCACAAAAACAAGTTCAAATAAATGTCTCATCACAGCTTTGTTAAATTGTAGATTTCCTGTGATTGCATCATTTGCTTTTTTCCGCACGTCAGGATACTTTATGGCTGTTGACATCTCAAGGTCAACGATGTAGAGAGCGAGAATTATAATAGTGATGAAGCACAAGCTGCATATTGTAGCTTTCAATTAAAGACTCATTATGTCCATCCATTCTGGACAGCTTTCATTTAAGCAATTGTTTTATTTCCTGTGATCAAGACCACCCTGCCCATGATGATTATATGTGACTGTAATAACGGCTTTCATAGACCGCTCCAGATCTGATATCTTCACCCCAACACTGTCTTGCTGCAAGAGCCTTATTTTATAATAGGCTTAATTAAAAAGTATTAGGAGTGCGAGTATACCCGGCTCTTTCAAAGCTTGTAATTCTCTCTGCCCATTAGTGAGTAGTCGTAATGCTCTTGTTCACATATTTACTGAATCATATTGCAGCAGCATTTTAATGGAAGAGATATATAGACATACTTGTTATTTCAATTAGACTAAACCTAAGAGAAAGTAAGCATACAAATGAATCAAATTTAAAGAGCCATAAGCATGTGTGCAAATCATAGTGGTGCAGTTACAATGTGCTCTATACAGAAAGTAAAGGGGCGAAGTCCTCCCAATAACCATGCATGCTTCTTTTACATGATCAACCACAAACCCAGCTGCCTGAATGCACACAAAGCATATGAACAGTCAAGATTTACAAAAGAGAGTACACTTTACCTTCATCTCTACATGTGAGGTCTTATACAGTGAGAACCTTTTTAAACACATCCATGCACAGACATCAAATCCAGGAACAACAACACCAATGCAAAACATTGTAATAAAATGTACCATTGTAGAATAAATTAATAAGTAAAATAAAGTGGGAGATTCAAATAAAAGATCACATAAAACAAATAAATACATTCTAAACACATACATGAAGCTAAAGTCTACATATCAATCAATCAAAATGTATTTGTACAGCACATTTTAAAATACATCAAAGGTTTCCCAAAGTGCTGCACATACAGTAGATAAGCAGTCATACAATCAAAGACTGGATAAATAACAGTAAGTGACATTCAAATCAAGACAAACTGATACAAATCACACAAAAGTGCCATGTTAAGATTAAAGGTGATAGGCCAGGGAAAGGAAATAAGCTTTTAAACATTGGTAAGGTGGATGACAACCTACTATGAAGGGGAAGGTTGTTCCAGAGCTTAGGGGCAGCAACGGAGAAGGACCGGTCGGCCCGGGTTGTCATTTTTGTTTTCGGAACAACTACAAGCTGTTGGCCGAGAGATCTTAGTGAGCGAGGTGGGGTATCGAGCTGCAGCAGGTCAGACAGATAGACTGGGGCGGCGCCATTTCAACACTTAAAAACAAATAACATTCTAAAAGGAATTCTGTACTCGACTGGTAGCCAATGAAGGGATTTTAAGATCGGTGAAATGTGTTCATGCCTACCTGTACCAGTTAAAAGTCTCGCTGCAGAAGTCTGCACCAACTGAAGGCGTGATAGAAGTTTTTTGCCTATTCCAGCATACAAAGAATTACAATAGTCCAGCCTGGAAGTGATAAAAGCATGAATAACTTTCTCCAGGTCTTTTGAGGATAGAAAGGCTTTGACTTTAGCTAAGAGTCTCAGCTGAAAGAAGCTGACTTTGACCACAGATGCAACTTGGAGGTCCAATATAAAACATGAGTCCAAGATCACACCCAGATTTTTGACAAGGAATTTGCAGTGGGTTGCAATGGGGCCAAGACACAATGAAGGGCTGTTCAGTATAGCAGCTGAAAGGCGAGAGGGATTTATTTGCATGATCTCTGTTTTACCTTCATTGAGGCATAGAACATTTAGTGAGAGCCAGCTTTTGACATCAGCCAGGTAGCACATTAATGAATTTATAGAGGCAGTTCCAGATTTGAGGGGAAGGTATATTTGAATGTCGTCAGCATAGAGGTGTTATGAAGTTTATCGAAAATGGATCCAAGAGGCAGCATGTAGAGTGAGAACAGTAGTGGACCCAAAATGGACCCCTGCGGTACCCCACAGGTCAGGGGGGCCGGTTGAGAGGAGCAGTTGCCCATGTTGACAGAGAATGATCTGTCGGTCAGGTAGAACTTAAAACATTGTTGGGCAGGACCTCGGATGCCGACGGAGTGCTCAAGGCGGGAGATTAAAATGTCGTGGTCCACAGTGTCAAAAGCAGCAGAGAGATCAAGTAAAGGCAAAATGGCGGGATCTCCAGCATCAGCAATGAGTAAAAGGTTGTTAAAAACTTTTAAAAGGACAGATTCAGTGCTCTTAGACATTCTAAAACCAGATTGAAAAACATCAAAGACGCCATTAAAGCTGATAAAACATTGAAGCTGTTCAAATACAACTTTCTCAAAGATCTTTGACAGAAAAGGCAAGGTGGATATTGGTCTGTAATTTGATGGGTCAGAGGGTTCCCGATTAGAATTACTGTTGCATGTTTAAATAGACTGAACCAGAAAACAGACAACTGTTTATAATTGACAGTATATATGGTCCAATTAAAAAAAAAAAAAAAAAACTGCTGAAAAAGACCTGAGGGCATGATGTCAGAGGGGCACATTGTAGTTTTTAGTTGATCAACAATTTTAGTGAGAGCTGTGAGGGAAACAAGCTAAAATGGTCCAACACAGCAGAAGAAGTGGGAGAATTAGTTGGATAAATGTAATGGGACGTAACACCAGACCTAAGTTTTGAGACTTTGTCCTGGAAGAACCTGAGAAAGGTGTCGCACTGTGTCGGAGAGATACTTAAACACATCGGGATCGGGGCGGTTGATAACAGAGTTAATGGTGTTGAAGAGAATTGTTGGCCTGTGGCAGTGATTTGCAATTAAGTCAGATAAGTAGCTATTTCTAGCTGACTTAACTGCATTCTGGTAGTTAGTGAGTGAGTTCCTTCAGATTTCAAAGGACACATGGAGCTTGTCTTTCTTCCATTTTCCATCCATGTCTGTTCTACACTTTATCATTACATATTCGTATACAATTCTTATCAGTCTTAATCAGAAGGAGTTCTTGAGTTATGGCCAGAAATGTGTTCTTTGAGGTGACACAGTGACTTTTGACCACCAAATTGTAATCAGCTCAACCATGAGTCCAAGTGGACATTTGTGCCAAATTTGAAGAAATTCCCCCCAGGCGCCGTTCTCGAGTACGTACATCCGCCCGGGTACAAAAAGTAAATGCCGATTCAAAATGTATTTTGCATTTTGTACTTTGAGTTACCATCCGAACAATGATTCAAGTGTATTTTTTAGTTAGATATTTATTTGTGTTTTCTCTCATAACAACCCTTGAAAATGAAATGATGCATCTCAAGAGGCTCATCTTAACAATCCAATTTTTTTTATAAATAAGTAACCCAACTTTAAATCTTTTACATTTGCTTTGTTTAATAACTTCAAGCTTCAAAACTTTGTAGCTTAACAAGCTTAAGCTACAAACAACACTAATTATGGCATGATTTGGTTTCCATCACTTTAAATTGAAAAGTAGTCTTCATAGCTATTCTAGACACTTTTAAAGTATTTAAATTATAAACTGGTCTGCCCAGTAAATACAGTGTAAAACTGTTCATATTAAAGACCATCTGTGCACTGATTTATAAATGGAAAAGTGGGACACTATAAAACACTTCTTCCATTTTTTCAGACTCAGATTTACCACTTAATGAGTCATTTCTCTACTTTCCTGACTTCCATGTTGCCCTTACAACAACATGAATTAGGGACAGATCTCTGCCAGCAGGTGGCATTCCTTCAAAAGTTTGCAACTGACTGACTTTGGAAATACTTCCTTCTGTCTTCCCTGTATAACACACACTCTCACACACACATGTCCTCTGCTCTTGTTATCCTGCATGTGAGTCAAACTACCGGTTAAGCCTCCTTGTTAAAAAGATACAAATCAGCACAATTGAGAGCAGATGGCTGGAAGTATGTGCGTGTGGAGGAAGGGGGGGCACATTATAGGACATTTGTACCTGAATGAGGCCTGTGTTACGAGGTGAAGTGGGCACTCCGTGGAGCCAGCTGGCGGCTGATAATAAGGCACCCTGAACTGTTCCTGCGTTTTTTTAATTGAACAGCCTTTACATCGGGCAAAGGTGGGGAGGAAGCCTGAGAGCTTCTGTTAAGGCCCGAGAATAATGACAAAAAGCCACGCTGCCCGTGAAGCAACATGTTGACAGTGTTAACAGAAGGGGAAATAACTAGCTGCCTTTGTGGAGAGCCCATGTCTGCTGACTGTACTGGGCTCGCATTATGAATGCAGAGCCGCAAATGCTCACAAGTCCCGGTGTCATAACCATTACCATAACCTGTGAGCCATGTACAAAGCTGAAAGTCAAATGAGGCGGACTGGATGTAATGTGCTTTGCAATTTATCCGCTCATTCAGGATGAGCTGCCCTCCGCCATCTCAGTCCCACAGGCCTCTCTGACTGTGAAATAGTCTAGCAAAGGACACACTTGTATTTAGCAATTAAAAGCCCTTCATTTATTGGACATGGACTCTTACCTTCAGCCTTGAGCAATGCCTCAGACTGTCAGAGAAAATTCATGAGGCAATCAAAGAAAAAACGACTTTATATTTATTGTTAACTGAACACCATTTCATCCCGATGTCCAGCCCCTGATTATTATTTCCCTCTTCTTTTGCTCCTCCGGTTTGGTAAAAGGAAAGGCTTTTTTAGCCAGAGATGAAAGGATGAGGTAAGACCAGGGATACTTCAGAGGGCTCACCGTGTGATGTGCTGTTTGAAGCGGATGCACACGGTCCATTTCAAAGACATCTGGAGACCGAATGGCCAGTGGCACTGCGTTGCCATGGAAGCACTCTTTATCCAAGCAACCTCTGGGTAGAGAACTAAAGTAGATCCAGTATTGGATCGGGAGGCCAATGGTGGAATATGGAGGATTCACATTTGCCATGTGTAATGTTCACTTCATGTTTAGTGTTAACACACCGTCCGGGTGTTTTTGAAACAACACAAATCAACTAACCAAAGTTAAACAGATGATGATTTTAGCTGCAGAACGTTGGAAGATCTGTGCTCTGTGATTGGCTGAGGAGCAGATGGTGAAACCATGGATTTTGAACACACCTGTTTTTATAATGGACTCATTTCTGCTGTCCAACGCATGGTAAGAAAACCACTCACCCCTGCAGTTACACAGTGAACGCAGACAGCATACAACAAGGATGCTCGAGGTCACAACTACACGGCATGTCATGGACTCTCCTGTGTCCTCTGTGATGGACAGAGAACTTACCAGTAAACGCTTTTATCACAGATGCACACACAACATACACATGCAATAAACTGTGCAGCAGCATAGCACAGACAAGAACACATCTCCTGAACTGCAGCCAGACGCAGACGTGTCTTGGTATGAAAACACAGGCATCCCTTCTGGAGCAGATGTTATTTATATTGTCTTTGCCTCCTGATTGATATTTTCCCAACGTCAAATAAAAGCCATCTTTCGCTTCGTCGGGCTCAGGAGACAAGAAAACTCTGCAGGAAGACATCTTTCCTCTACTTCAAGTGCAAACTTTGTCTCAAGGAGACTCTGCTCTTGACATTAATAGCAGCTTGCAACCCCAAACAAGTGACTATTGCTCAGGTATTTCCTCATACACTGTTAAAGAAAAGTCACAGCACACCAGTGCTTCCAGCTTTGGAAGACATCCGATAATGCAACGTAAAATATATTCTATGATGTAAGGAAAAAATAGACATCAGGTGTCCTAGAAAATGAAGCATCTTTAACAAGAATACCTTGACGGAAAGAAAACATTGTATTTCGTTGAAGATGTTTGAAGAAGAATGAAAGGTAAACAGATCACACTAAAGCCAGCCCTGAGGAGCTCAATGTGATCCAGAAGTGGATCAAGCCACGGGTGGCTCTTCGCTGGGCGAAGCGCTGCCCTGTGCAGACAGAGAGACATAGATGTGGAGCGATCAGAAGAATAAAGGGCAAATAAAGTAAAATAAAAGCTGAGCAATACACTGAGACAAAGTAAAGCGCCTGAAGCTCAGAACGATCTCATGAGCTCTTCCACCGAGGACCGCGTATAAGGTCGGTGCTTTCATTCCGTCCTTTCATTTTGGAAGGGAAGAAAACAATGGACCACCTACTACGACTGTTTGCCGCTTGAGATACTATTTCTTGTCTGATGTGATTTTTTTTCTTCATTTTAGACGATAGACTCGGCTGAAAATGAAAGCAAAGGAAAGTGAAACAACAAAGGTTGAAAGTTGCTGAGAGCAACACACACAGCAGCCATCACTCAGAGGCAACAACTGCACTTGACATGAGCAGTGAGGCTGTGTCCCTGTTGTCAGCCTCAAGTCTTTGCTACTTTGACACGTTTCATCTTTGAGATGCAACGCAGTCGACACGACAGAGTCCAACGCAAAGTACAGCAAAGCAGGTCTTACTCAATGCCAATAACTCCTGTAGAGTGCTTCAGGAATGAGTCCTTAAACCAGGAAAGGAGTTAGCGTGTTTGCACTTCATGTTCACTCATCTCGAAGTCAATGGTTTTTTTCTGTGTGTTTTTGGTTAAATATCTGAAATAAGGTCTGTAGTTAACACAAGTCAAAGAGATTTTAGCGTCTTGTTTTACGGTATAAATACATCAGTAAATACACCTCTCGTGAATTTTGTATCTTTTAAGTGCTAACACAGGAACTCCCCCACAGCCTCGTGTGACTGTGGTGCAGCTAATTTACAGCTAACGTTAGCTTTTTACTTCTGCCAATCAAAAGAATCAGATCATCTTGGTGAACAAACATTTAAGTATCATAAACTTTTGTTTGCCAAATCCAATGGAAAAATCCCACTGGCTGTTTGTCGAGGGAACCAGTGCGATGACAACAGAAATATGATACCCACGTAGGGAGCTCTCTGTTACTGTAGACAGTTTGGAAAAGACAATTAGTTTCTTGCAGAAATCAGGTGGCAATAGCTGTCATCCAAGATCAGTATCAGAATCGGTAAAGGGAAGAAAGATCTGGTATCAGAGCATCTCTAGTTCTGTGCATGTCATTTGTTATGATTATGAAATGTAATTATTGTCAAGACCCTTTCTCAAACAAACTGATTCACCACAACAAACTTATCTTGTAAAAAATAATAATAATCTGTTTAATATTGGTGATGGAAGAGTGAATTCTAGATTTGTATCCATCAGGCAGCTAGAAACACATCTTCAAATGAATGCTCACGCCGTCACCACCTTTTCACATGGTTTCACCGATAATGATACCAGAAGACGACGCCAACTTCTAGTAGCCGTAGTAATTAAGACTGCAGCACAGGAGTAGATTCTAAATGGCTCTACAGATATTACAGATTATTATAGACAATGGCCAAAACTACAAAAATAACAATAATACAGTTAACCTTAAAACAATAAATGTCAAGAAAGACTATGGTAAATAGATCTGCTTTGAAATCAGGAAGAATTTCCATACAGAAGGAAACTATGGAAATGTTTCATACCTGAGAGAGGCTGATACACATACACAGTTCTTGTTCAGATAGCTGGTCATTGCTGGTAAACATATACACATGTACGAAAGTTGACTTCTGCATTTAACCCATCCCTAGCTTATTGGGAGCAGTGGGCTGCTGAGAAGCACCCGGGGAGCAGTTAGGGGTTCAGTGTCTTGCTCAGGGACACTTCGGCACAGGACATGTAGCAGCCAAGGATCGAACCGCCGAACTTGCTACCAGACGACCCTCTCTACCCAGTGAGCCACGGGTTACAGAAGGCACAAAATCACCTTGAAATCACCTTGAAATCTTGTTCAAGGACCCAAATGCACTCATTTTTTCCAGTGTTTTTTTTTTGACAGTTTTTTTTTTTTACAGTTCTACAAAACTTGTTCTACAAAACATTTATTTCTCTCACTCAAAAACACAAGTTTTGTAGAACAAGTTTTGTAGAACTTGTTTGGATCCACTGGCAGACTTCAGAAAAAGCTGATCTTCTCTGCTCATAGCTCTGAATAGCATTTATGGCTAACTGGCTTGGCCAGTTGCTGCTAGCACAACAGCTATTCAGAGCTATGAGCAACAACAGTTATTGCCTCATTGCTTTTCGTTTGGTAGCCGTGAGAGACCTTAGTCTGTAATGCAAGTATGTCTGCATGAAAAGATGTACAAAGATATATTATATATTCGCTAATGCTAATCGCGGTTAGCATTTCCCCATTGGCAGTAATGTTAAAATTTGCTTAGACACATTTTATTTATTATAGAAGAAGACAACTTTAGTACGGTACTGTTAAAAGCACCTTGCTGTTCAACGGGGACACCTGCGGCTTATAGACCAGTGCGGCTTATCTGTGCACACCTTCTTTTTTCTTTTAAAAATCAGCTGGTGCGGCCTATATACCGGTGCACTCTATAGTCCGGAAAGTACGGTACCTTTTTGTGGCAGTTTCAGAGAAGGACTTAGCCTCTCAGAGGACTCTGCTTTCCTGCCAGCTCCGTGGCCTCAGCACAAACACCAAGGATGCAGATGGCTAGATTGACCCAAGGTCAGTGAATCAGACTTCAGCTCTGGCAGTCCAGCCCTTAAGGGCCCAAACCACACCATTATATCAATCTGTCTGCCTTCAAAAGCAATTCCAGCACATCAATAGTGTGCTATTGTGGAGACCAGACGTGGCCACGAGGGCCGATCGATGCTCATATATTCCTTCTGTAGATACTCTCTTTGTCTCTCGGGTTGAGAGCAGTATTTACCAGGCGTAGGCTTTTCACTGAAAACAAGTCTAATTTATTGGTAAGGCTAGCGGTGGGGACTGACATGAAAATGACAGAAAGCAGAGATTGACTTTGAATGAAGTGACTGGGGACTATTGCAAAAATAGAGAATATATGGCAGCCAAATTGGAGCAATGGTGAGATATGTATAGTTTCATGGGTGGCAGGTGGGGGGACATCAATACACTGACACTCTTTATGGGGAATGCTGGTTGATTCATATGCAGTGGGTGATTTCTACAGATTGTAACAAGCATGTTTGTAGGTGTGGAAATGATTATTACTGTGTTTCCCTTCAGCTCACGTCTTCTTTCTTTTCGTGTACTTCTGTAATTTCTGCCCACAAGGGGTTGATTCTTTATCCGGCCTCATATTCTCTTTTGCTCATACATGAGTCATTTCAGGAAAAATGTCATGGTCAGTTTCATCTTCATGAGAATAGAAACACATCGGTGCAGTAAACAAACAAAGCAACAGCCAACAGACATCCAATAGTTTAACTGTTCACATGTATTGCTGATTATTACTTATATTATTATTATTACTATAAAACATTATTATTTAAAAAAGAGAGAATCTTCCGGATGTAGACGCAAGGACAGTTCCATAATGTTGCTTTTCATTCTTCTCTCCGCTCTACATCGCATTTCAAAGCCTCTGTCTCTGTATGAGGACCCGTCACATGTTAATATTGTTACATTTTGACAACGTAAGATAAGGACGGTATGAGGTAAATAAGGCATGCCTTCTCTCGTCTAGTTTCAGAGCGGCGGTGGACTGGCCACATCTTCCCGGTGACCCTACGTGCCTTTTGAGCCGACACAACTCTCTTTTTTTTGTCAGTTTCAGTTCTTTGATTTTTACTTCTTTTTTTCAAACAATAATCTATGTGTCTCTTTCATTGCTGAATTCTATTACAATTGCTGATCACCACCCTCATTTTCCCATCGGCCTATATTGAGAATTATATTCCATCATAGTTTCAAAGAACAAAATAATATTATCTTCCCTTTCCAACGCTTGTCTCCAGTGCAAAGTAACAACCGACAAGAGTGCCGGTTGCATAGACAGACAATGGGGTTGTGATCATCACCATATTGATATTTGTTTGCAACATAACATTGGGGAGATTGTCTTTCACTGGTGTTATTAAACGAGTATTTAAGAACAATGTTTCTGCAGTGTGGTAAACATGAATGCGAGTGAGCCAGCCTCGTCTCTTCACATGGCTGCCCTCAGAATTGGTTCTTTTATCTGCACTCATTCCATCTGTGATGACCTCGGACAGACGTAATTTCATTCTCCATTACCCCATCGATACAGCGGCGCTGAAGGCCGCCCTCCTCTCACTTCCTGCCTCAAATCGCTGGCCTTTTGATGCCCTGCTGTGTGAGGTTTATCGCACAATAACACTGTCCGATGAAGGCTTGACCGTCACTCAAGGCTTTCTGCAACATATGAAACCTCGACAATGGAAACTCAGAGACTACACTGTCAAGAAGTCAGTCTCAGAATAAATAACACTGTTATCTGTAAGAGTGTTGAAAGAAAAACAGCAACGGCCACATATTGCTGTCACATGCATTGTAGCATAGGTTCTGGTTCCCGGCCCGAAGCTGGACAAAGCACTAGCTGAGTCAACCTCAGCCAGGCCAAGTCTAAAAATAACTGAAAGTGTTCGTTTCTGTTTTTGTGAAGTGGGGTGTATGTATTCCAGGAGTTTTGTGAGGTAAAACCACTGTTTCTGGGAATGGAGTTTCGTGGCCTCGAAGAGAGCGACATCACAGTTTACCGTATGTGTTTACCGTAGGAAAGCACTGTCTGATGGCGAGGTAAAGCGGCTGTGGAAAAAATGTATCTTAGCCAACTAAAATAGGTCCCAGCTAAAAAAAACACAAATCAATAATCAATGTGGCCACCAGATTTTTTTCAAAAACACTTATTTTACCTCCCAGAACGCGAGAGTTGCTGGTCTGCCACTGAAGTTGTGTTTTGGGATTTAAACTTCACAGCAGAACATTGCTTCTGTGTCGGTACTGTCTGCTTTTCTAAACTGGGAAGATGCCGGCCAACATCCAAGTTACTGTATGTAACATAAACACACTGACTATAAAGATGTGTGTGTGTGTGTGTATATATATATATATGTATATACTGTATATGTAGCAGCGCCATCATGTCAGGTCATGTGGGAAAAAGTTGTAAGAAAGGATCACAAAACACACATACTTACTACAAACATTTGAATGTTTGAACTTGAATACATAAGGAACAGAACTGGAACACGACAAAATTATATAAAAACGTAAAATAATATAACAACACTGGACTGTATTTAGCAGCTGACCGGAGCTACCTCCACGTGTAGAAGAAGAAACCATTTTTATTGTCATATACATTTTACACATACACACAATTTGACGACTGCATTTGACCCATCCCTGTATACAGGGAGCAGTGGGCTGCCATTGATCGGCGCCGGGGAGCCGGGGTTCAGTGTATTGCTCAGGTACACTTCGACACGTGACACGTCCCAGTCGGGGATCGAACCGTTGACCTTCCGGGTCCCGGTTCCCAACCGACCGTCTTAATCCAGTGAGCCACGGTCGCCCCCCAAGTACAGGTATAGCATGAGTTTGTATCATGTTGCCTGTGCACAAACCCCCTCATAACGCTCAACAGGGTTACTAGTGGTCAGAACCTTTGCAGTGTACCATTTAATGCACTCTACCTTTTGATCATGTGCTGCTTGCTTTAATTAAGATCGGATGAAATGCTTTTGCTTTGTCCACTGATGCATTTTGTGTAAAAAACAACAACAACAATGTGTTTACCTGTTTAACCTGTTGTGGCCTCAGTCCACTGGTTATTGTTACCTGTGGGCACGTCTCTGAACCCCTGATCTCTCCCTCTGAGCAGACAAGCTCTCTGCCACTGGTGTGAGAGTGTGAATGGATGAAAGTGCCATATAAATGTTTACCACTGTAATTATTTTGTCTTCAAGTCAAAACAATGTGTGCATTCTGTGTATGCATGTTTGAAGCCAATGCAAAATGATCTTTCTTTGCTTTCCTGACTCCCACAGTGCTGTATGTTAGAGACAACATGTGGGCAACATGTGTTTGACTGTAAAAAATCATATCATAAAAAATAATAAATAACTCCCTCAACACCTATAGACACACCTATACTACTGCACTTCTTGGATAACAGGAACACATCCACGGGGCCACCGACAGCCTTGGTTCCACACTGCCACGCTCAGTCAGTGCATGTGAGACCCTGTGCACATTGAGCATGATGTGCATTGTGTGACTGCCTGGCTTTTTGCCTCATTTCCTCCCCTAACAGCCTCCCCCTGCTGTGCTGCACAGACCCCATGGCAGCAGGCTCCATCGCTCTCTAAACTACCATATAACAGCAGCAACCAAGTGCTTTTAAGACCGTAGTATTTATTATCAGGCTGAAGCCTCTCGCCTGCTCTGTGTCGGAGCTCTCCACATACACAGGCAGTGAAGTCAGCAACCAGTCGTTACTGTAGGTAAGTGCAATAAAACCTTCCTCAGTATAAAATCAATAACGTGTCAATGCACCTGTTAAAATAGCACAAACTTAATGTCAACATACAGAAAAGCAATATTTTATTCTGCTCTGTTTTCTCATCCTGCTGTGGTTTACACATGCACAGTGGGCCAGCTGACTCACAGCAAATTGTTGTGAAAAAAATGTGTTATTAGTCAAAAAGGAAAGTCAGAGGATCATCAAACGTTTTTAGGATTCATCCTGGGAACCATGAATTTTTATTTGTACCAAATTTCACAGCAGCCTATCGAGCAGTTGTTGATGTTTCAGTCTTGACAGAAGTTGATGCATCAACTGACATCGCTATTTGCCAGATCTGCGCCGTTAGCACGGCTAGAAAATAATGACTGCAAGTATTGTAAAGTTGTGTCATTTGATAAAACTACTGAATAAACATTCAAAACATAGTGATGCTAAATATTTAAAAATGTCGAAACATGAACGAAATATTTCTCAACACTTTATTAGCTGGTTGAACAATCCACATAACATGGTTTTTGAGTTTTTGACACTTTCGTAACGTTCCACGTAACATAATGTAATTAGGTCATCACAAGAGTGTGACATAATGATGCGAAAGACAGAAGCCTTAGCTTTATGATCATGATAATGCATCATCATGAGCGTGCAGCATGAAGATGCAAAAATAATGAATGCTTCAGCTATGATGGCTGTTCTTTTAGAATTTGTTTTAAACAGGATCGTGTAAACAACGATCTCCCGCTGCTGCCTGTGGGAGGTGCGTTTCTGAAGGCTTAACAGACAGCTCTGGATCTGTTATTAGCCGATCTTATTCACTTTATCTTAAAAAATAAGAAATAATCCACAAAAGGATTGAGCGACAGCTGGCTCCTCTGAGCCTTTGACCTCCCACAAATGGCAATCTTCAGTGCCCGCTGTAATTCGGTGCCATTCAATCCACATGCCGGTTGTGCCCGTGCTGTCTCTTCCTCCACTCTTCTTTAGAGCCGTGTCCGTCCAAGCAAACTAAATAACTGACTTAAAATGCTGCCGAGCTGACAGGCCTTGAAAAATGCGTTGTGTGTCCCACTGACACATAGCTCCCTTTGATCCCCTGCCGTCAAAACAAACACATCTTGTCATAAAGATCTGCCTCAATAAACTTTATTTTTTTCTTGCTGTTGATCACACACATAAACACAGTTCATCTTCTATACGGATCGCTCTGGTGCAGTTTTTTTTCCCTCTCCTTCCCCGAATCTCAGCTCCCCCTCCACCTCGCTGTTGATTTCTCTTTTCTGCGTCTCTTGATTTGGCTTAATGACGACATGTGACACAGTATAGTAATCAAGTGAAATGATTCCCCCTGCGGCTCGTGACAGACGCAGAGAGGAAGCTGGTATTAGCGGATGACGATTGGCAGTTTTTTCATTTGCATATCTTCTGTTTGACTTTCTGCACTAGTCTTTACAACAGGAGGATATGTACACACAGCGGGGGAACCATATTCTGAATCTCACCTGACTGCCTGCAACAGATTTTCTGTGAAGCAAAGTGCATCCATCCCTGCGCTGCCTGAAAGTAAGTAGGCATTTCTTATGTAACTGACTAAAAAGGTACACCGTGCTGTTCTGTAAGTGGTGCTGAAGGAACACGTGACAACCGAATCCATTAGCAATCGGACTGTTTGACATGTGGGAATTGTCTCTGCTTATTGACATCAGCACAGACTTTCTCTGTTTATGACTTATTTATTTTACAGGGTGGTAGAATACTATTGGAATGGGAAATATGCTTTCTTCATGTGAGGTTAAGGGGGAAATGCATGGATGTTTCATGTAGCTATATATATCAGATCCATCTCGGCCAAGCAGTTCTCAGCAAGCATTCACCTCGCTGAACAGTCCGTCAGCACAGCGCTAACTCTCCCCCGACTCCAGCGGTCTGACCTACAGTACAGTATGCATTTACCAAGCTATTTCTGCAGTGCAGGGTTTATGTCACTTCAATTTGTAGGCTTCTATATTTCTTTATCGCTCTTTCTCTCCTTTCTGGGGCAATATAACTCACTGACTCAGGCTGTTGCATATTTACATCATGGCCTCTTTGTTTTTGTTCAATAATATGATGTGATAATTAATTAAAGCTGCGAGGAGCGATGAACGGACCCGCACGTCGGGCGTGCCGGTGGGACAGCCGAGAACGTCCGCGACCGTCGTAAAACACGTCCGCGAGTCCGACACTTTCTTTCCACATGGGCCGCGTGACACAGGAAGTGATGCTTTGCAAATAGTACACAGCTTCCTGTATGTGCTGTGTGGTGTTACAGAGCGCGCGCAAACATGTATTTTGTTGCTCTATATCAAGTGTAAACCACATTGTGTAAAAGTCATGTAAATCGGATGCTGTTTGTCAGAAAACACAGATTTCCTTTTGCCAGCAGGTGGCGCTGTGAGTATTAGTGAAAATAAGCTTGTAGACATCCTCAGGCCATGAGTGGTATCAAGCATGGGAAGTTTCAGACCGTTTGGAAGAAGTCCAGCTGAGTTACATCAGCTGTTTTTAGCCGCCCGCTACGGCTTAGCAATTCCGTCAAACGTAAAGCTTTTGATTGTACTGACAAAATTTGAAGTGGATCTGATGAAGTCCCTAGGAGGAGTTCGTTAAAGTATAGCGACTAGAAATAGGCCAAAATATATGGAGAAATGACAGAAAAATCGAAATGGCCAACTTGCGGTATGGTTTGGAGCATGGTCCCAAGAGACTTATTTTTAAGTCTCCATGGGATACATGTGCATAAGTTTCATACATGTACCTGAAACGCAGCACTGGGGCTGCTGTTTTGAAATATTCTAGGGGGCGCAATTTACAACAACCAAGCCAAAAACCAATACAAAATATGTCATGAGTATTTGAGCATCTCAAGCCACTAAACCATCAGCTTCCTTTTCATGGCGAATGATGTATTGTTGGCATTGATATATGCTCATTCTTGAAGTAGCATCATGCAAATGTAATTTTTTGCAGATTAAATAATGTACCTTGGAGTTATAACAACTTTATTGTTCATGCCGAATGAAGCAAAATGGCCGCCACGCGACGTCAAGGTTCTTCCATGAAAACTCACGAATTTGATAACTTTTCATCACAA
This sequence comes from Melanostigma gelatinosum, assembly GCF_949748355.1. NCBI lineage: Eukaryota > Metazoa > Chordata > Actinopteri > Perciformes > Zoarcidae > Melanostigma > Melanostigma gelatinosum. The sequence continues at coordinate 2,711,930 of NC_136643.1, read as the reverse complement.
AGGTCTGAAGAGCATCCTGACCAGATTTGGGGTTGATCCCATTGCAACTCCTCCGACGGAATTAATGACAAAACCTTGACGTGGCGTGGCGGCCATTTTGCCTCATATTCTTATTATTATTCTTACTTTTGTTTTTACTCCAACTTGTCATCCATTTGTACGTCTAATATTAGTTTGTCCCGGTACCAGACACAATTTATCTCAATAGATTGTATTGTTGAGACTGATGTCCCTTGCCAATCTTCATTTTGATTTAAAACAAATCTCCAAAGGTAACAGTTTGATGGCACTTTGATGACACTGTACTTTTGCGCTCTATTTTTAATTAATCAGCTCATCTTCCACTCACTCACCCTTCAAACTTTCATTCCCCGAATTGTCTTTGAAATCACAAAGAGAGGAATTGTATTGCCGTCATCAGCCATCAACCAGGTAATTCAGGTTGTAATGCAGTGAGGGTGATACCACTTCCTGGTGAAAGCGCAGCCAAAGTGCATCAAAGACTTCCCTTTTTTAAGACTGCAGAGTTGCACCATAGTCAGCTCTCTCATTCTGTCTATCATGCATGCATTGACTTGTACACGGCTGTATCAGTCTGTAATTATTTAATGCATGTGCACCAATGCTTACATTTGTGTGCATATTTATGGGTGATACCTACGTGTGCGATTTGGCAAACCCATGCAGAACAGTAGGTATTGCTCGCAGTAAAAGGCCGAATTCGTCTCAGAAGTAGGTTACAGCGTTCTTCACAGCACCTCCATCTTTGCCGCAAGGGAGTAATGCTGCTGATTTAGCTCTTTTCACGTTACACCATACATGACCGGCCAGACCTGATTTATTTTCTCTCCTATTTTTCTCCCTCCGCGTTCACTCACTCTAGCTTTTTATGTAGCCCTGTTCTTCTGGTTGGAGGACATTTTTACAACTTCACATTTAACGCAACACTGCCAAAGATGTGATCTAAATGTTGGGCTGTTTTTCTCCTGGCTACTGGTGTCAGCTCTGCACATGTCTTCCCTAACTGCCCTCCTGCTTTGGCCACAAAACTGCCTCAGCCGCACATTTCCAAATGCTTAGTGAGGATAGCAGCAGTAAAAGGTAGTTTATTAGCTGTGTCATTGTGAGAAGCACAGTTGTAAATTAGCCTAAGAATCCTACTCTCCTAGAATCCTAGAATCTCTCTGTTTTTGAGTGCTCTGTGAGGCAACTAATTAGGCCCAAGTAACAGACTGCACACTGACCTCCACTTCCTCCCCTCTTTTTCATGTCTGCACTGGTCTATGGATATGCTGGATATGCGGGACATTGTGCCGTCTTGGTGGCATCTGTCTCTTTCTGACTGTGTAAAAACCTTCCTGTGAACACATTCATTTAGAGACAAGAAATACAGATAGAAACAAAACACTTACACCACAAGTATGGTGTCGTGCAGAGTTTGGATATTAAGGTCAACCACGGGCCAAGTCTTTAGCTCTGCTCGTGAAAGTGTTCTAGGGATGATAATGCTGCTCTGTCGGTCCGCAGCGTTGCGTCAAAATGAATATCTTAACAACTATTGGATGGACTGCCATGTGATTTGCTGCACTCATTCATGTCCTCGGGATGTGCTGTAATGACTTTGGTGATCGCCTGACTTTAATCAGGTCAAACTTTACTACATTTGCAAAACGAATGACATTCTGGGTTGCCAACTCCTTCTCCCCACTGTGGCAAGGACATGAGGATGTGGGGGTTAAGCATCTCACACACACACACACACTCCAGAGACCTTTGAAAGTAGCATACACCCACACGTTAGATAAGATGCTCTTTGCCTCAGACGCTCACAGAAGCTACTGACTGTCTTCCTGACAGAATTGCTGCCTGTGAACTGGAGCATCTGCAACGTGACCGATGCTTCGATATTTATTTTTACTTATATATGATCCAATGACATCTTCACGCATACATAGTTTGGCAGAGGAAGACCATATTTGGTACTTCCTACTTCTGTATGTCCAACACAGGAGCTGGGACCTTTAGAGTGGAGCGTGGTTTAGAGTTGCTCTGTCTCAGTTCTCCTTGAATTCAAGCTTCAATAAACCTTCAGCTCATGACACGGAGAGTCTCCCAGTTGATCTTCTCTGAAGTTTTCCACAATACGACCAGCTTTATGCTCCTCTATTGATAACTTTAAATATATAAATTTATTCTCTTCAGAAATTGCAATTGTATGTGTAGCGGACTGAAATATGTCAATTCATATTTCTTGCTAATTTACTATCAGTGTGTCTATGTAAAATCATTTGCTTTAAATGTGTTTAAGTTCATTCATATTTGTTTTACTTCAGTAGTTATGCTTGCTCACTGTAAAGGGAAGAAAGTTGGTGTACTAACCCTTTAGTTAGAAGAAAGCGCTGTCGCTTTAAGAGAGAACGTGATGTATGCAGCTGAAGGCAAAATGTGCTTGTGCTTAACCGTGGGGTTTGTAAATAAAAGATGCAATACGAAGATGGACGTGTTGTTGGACGGTTAATTTTAAGGGTGCAACACATGCAAGGATGAAGGGATATTTTAATTTAAATAAACAATGATTGGTTATTATAAAAGATAGCTCTAAATTAGTCATCAAATCAATTTCTGTAATTTTAGCTGTCAGGTGCTAAATTCGATATTCGGAGCATTAAACAACTGTTGTCTATGTAAAGATATAGTAGAGTAATGTACCTGGTGAATGAAGCCACTCGTACTCTTAGTGCATGTGAGCGCGCTGCACTGGCTAGCTGATACCTCATCCTGAACGATGGCACCCATCCTCCGCTTCAACACTGTTACCTCTGTCAGCACGTTGATAATGACAATGCTTACGCTGTTAGCGCTGTTTGCACCATTAGCTGCCAGCCGCTGGCTCAGCCGCTGGCTCAGCCGCTGGCAAATTTGCATCAAGTGTAGTGGCTCCGATTAAATAAAAAACACTTACTTTTATTAAACTAAGCTCCCACATTTTATATTGGAATCTGACTCTATTTGCACAATGAATACAACCTTGAACTGTAAGAGACTTTCTCCATAATTATAATCTTGTTAAAACAGGGATCTAATAACTCTCACACTATTAAACATGAGTTATGTTGGCCATATTATACGACAGGGCTAAATGTTTCTACAATTAAAAGAAATATCTCTTGATATTGAAATGGAAAAGAAATTGTCTCAACATCTTATTTTAGTGAAGTCTCTACATTTTAATAGTGTTATAATTGAATGGCCCATCGATGCAATCTTTCCATATGCAGGCCGACATATCAAGGGGGACTGAAGGACTTTAAACATTACAAAGTGTCTCTGCAGCGCACTCAAAATAAGGAAATGCAATGAAAAGTGTCCGACTGTTTGCAGTGTGGTTTAACTCAGTGACAAAGACAAGAGGACATCTGTCTGTTATTGCTCTTCTCACTTTGAAACCCTTCAAACTGGACATGCTTAGAGCAACACAAGTATTCTAACAAATGTCCTCGAATATAGTCCAAAACTGACATCATTCCACTGACATTGGAGGATTGATTCATGGATGTGCTGTGCCTGACTGTCTTTCTCCAAATGTCTTTTTCACTGTTATTATCCAGTGAGTACAGCACTGCTGGTATAGCTTGGTGATAGACAATCGTACAGTATCTGGGAGAAGGGTTTTATCAATACTGGACTCTGATTGCTATTTTTTATTTCTTGGCTGAGATAATTAAAGGCTGACTGTACACAAAGTCAATGGAGAGACACAAGTGGACGTAGGCTCACCCAAAGAGAGACGAAGAGAGACGATGGGCTGTTGGTGTAAGCTGGAGAAAAAGGGAGGAATGTGTAGAGAAGTGATGAAGAGGAAAAAGAATAGAACATAATGCAAACAAGACGAGTTCCTCATCATTTTTTGTAATTAGTCAGACTTCACCTTCACTTCGCTTTTCTCTCAACAACATATCTGAAACCCAAATCATGTGCTTCATCCCAGCGCTGGCAGCTGGTACAGTATACACAGTGTGTCTGACCACGCAGCACACATGAGGAATGATGAACAGATGGAGAGTTTTAGTGGTGAATTCAGAGTCCTCCTCAGGAAGGAAATACAACAACACAAAGCAGGTGCACTTCACTACACATGCAGCGGGTGCAGATGAAAGCAGTTTGAGTTCCGTTACTCAAATACCTCGTCCTTTTCTTTTTCTCAGCTAAGTGTTGAAACAATATCAAAGGCGTGTGGAGAATGAGAACCAACAGGGTAAATGTGTGCAGCTTTTTTCTGTCTTGCCCAGCCGGGCTATATGAGGCAGATTCATTTATTACAAAGACCAGAACAAAACACAGCTCACACACACATAAGCCATCTCTGGGATTTGTGAGGGAGATCTTGCTATCCTCCCTCTCTTTATCAAGCAAATAAATACCCTAGTGGTTACATTTGTCATTCTTTGCTTTCCCCCATGTAACCTCAAGGCCATGGCCATGATTGATAGAGTATGTCAGAGTATGCATGACTAATTTGGTACAGCATGATGTGGTATCGTTTCATCAAATGCACTCGACAAAAATTTGAAACAAACAATGAAAATTACAGAAATGTAAAATAATTCAATTCACCTCATCTTATCCATTACCTTTGTCCAACACACACTTAGTGTGATGCCTGTAGCACACACATGATGCGCTGTACCGACGGGACATGGTCCACGCGCATTCTGAATTGATTCAATTATTCAAAATATTCTTTTAGTTTTTTGTTCATATTTTGTAGACGAAGCGAAGAAGGCAGACCTCAACTGTGAGGGCACATTGACGTGCTCATCACATTGTGTTTGTCAATGCTAGTGTGTGTGAGGGCAGAGAGACAGCATTCAAGCTATGGCTAACGTGTTGCTCTTGTTACTAATATTAGCTGCTGATAATCAACTGATCACTGTCATATTGAACCGAACCGTTACATCCCTATATATTACACTTTATGTTCATTACTCTCATACAAGCAGAACTCTAACATGGTTTAAAATTATTGGAATGAACTTTTTTGTTTTTCCCAAAAATATACACACTCCCACACTTTGTGGCCTCCTCACATAAGTCAAGGATGAAAGGAGAATTGATACTGAATCCCAGCCGGGGTAAATGCCAATCTGAAATTGGAATCTTTGCGCTTCTGGAACGTTATCCTAATGTCATCTGACATGTGTACACCCCCCCCCCCCCCCCCCCCCACACACACACACACACTGTAAATTCCCATCTGAACGTTTCATTGTAATGTTATCCTCAATGTTTGGGGACAATGTGTTATGTTATAGCCATCAGCTTTAATTTATTTCAACTCACCCATGATACCCATGACCCTCAGGCGCTGTTAGAAACAGTAATCAGATCTGTAGCCATTGCAGAATCCTTTGTCTTTACAATTGGGAACAAATCACACACAATAGCTCAATTAATCAAATAATAACCCGGAATCCAAACATGAATGCAATCAAAGAAGCAGAAAGAACCAGAGTTATGTGCCTCCAACTGCCAGTCACCTAACATCACACATATTGCATGCAGAAAACTAATTTCTTCCAAAATCTTAGGCATTGAAATATAACCCCTCTCTCTTAGTGTACAGTACAGCTTGTTGCTTTGTCTCATTGTCTCCATCTCTGTTGTTTGAGAACAGTTCCTTCCTTACAGCTTCAGTTGAAGGTCTAAGGGTCTATTATGCCGTACCGTTACAGGACCAGCGCCTGAGCTTCCTGGCTCACGAATCTTGATGAGGTCGTAGACAGTTCAGTAGAGCGCGTTGGAGTGTTGGGGAGATAATACACCCTTAACCCTGTCACTCATCCGTCTGCTCTGGCCTTCATCTGGCAGATGCCGTAAACAAGTTAGACCCGGTCCTGCTGCATTCTGGGAAGAGTTAAGTGGATTCAAGGGCCATCTGCTCTGCTCGATTGGGTCCATGAAATATATACACCTGTAATACGCACTCAAACCCATATTTATTCACAAAAACTCAGAAAGAGAGATGTTCAGACGTAGAAACTAAACTATCCACATTGAACATATAAGGGCTTCATTCTTCAACCTCAAGCCTTCATATCTTTTCTTGGACAAAAACCAACAATACACGTGGACTGACAGCACAGTCACAAGTGCATGCCTGTGCAAAGAAACAGCATCTGTAGAGGGTGTTACATCAATTTCTGTTTTTAGCTCATTTTCGGTTTTGGCACACCCCTCTGACTTTTGACTGAATTAAGGTGTCTCTCCACATAACAGAGACTGCCATGTCGTGTCATGTCATTATTATATCATTGGTGCTAATGCTAGTTCAGCTAAACTTCTGTGGAGCCAGACTTTATGTTGGATAAATTAGAACTGATGTTTATTGGTCTTTATATACAATACATAATTAAATGCAACTTCCAGAGGAGCAGAGTCATTGTGTTTGAATATAGTAATATACTGTATGTGGACAACTGTAACAGCCAGGATCAGCATGCCAGCAGCAGATTAAGATTACTGTGTTAAGATTAGAACGGCCATTTTCATACAATTAAATTTAAATATTCATGCGTGATGGCTGCATTGCCACAGAACACAAGGAAACAGAGAGCCACAGTCTAAAGTACATGTCTTACCTGCCAAGTTAAGCAGCAGATGTTTGTGATGTATCACACTGTAATGTAGTCCTTTGTCGGCCATTGAGAAAGTCCCTCGCACCTTCTAAAATCGTGCAGTTTCTTTGATTTGTTGAGTTAAGAGACACAACAAGTCATCGGTGTAACAATTAAAGTCCACATGAATCTAAGTTCCCCCTGCTGGTACATCCATAATGATGCCGCACCGGGCCGTCACTGTTTCTGGGACAAAGGGGACAAATAAAATGAGAGAAAACAATAAACAATGAATCTACAGGCCACGGTCAGCATGAGCCAGCAATCGACTGCACTAATGGAGAACTACTGAACAGTCAGAAGTAAATGCCACGATGTTATGACCAGTGACGTGATTGTTTAGCGATGTTTGTACTGTATTGCATTTTAAGCTTCACCTCTACAAACCCGAAGTAGTTGATTAGGTTTGGGCAAATATGGTGGTTAAAATAAGTTTGTTGTTATGTTAAATAAGTTTGCTCGTACATAACTTACATAACAAGCATACTGTATAAGTCAATAAGTCAAAGTTGAATTTGTTTCACACATAAAGGAACAGTGGCTTCCTGGGTGCAAATCAAAGGTTCTTTGACCCAACCATCCATACTAACCTCCCTCCTAAGTGGACTATTCCCGCTCTTTAGACTATGTCACTTCCTCTGACCGCCAAATACCAATGTGGTTGGGTTGAAAGCCTGGTGTGTCTCATACAGGCACTCAGACACTAAAGGGCGCCTCTGTGAATCGGTGTCTGACGCCGAGGGCCACTAATGCAGAGGGCCAGTCACCACGCTTCGGTATTTGACGAGTTGGGAATGAGAACGGGTTGGATGATTCAACTGGGATGTCCCATGCCAATCCCACTCCCACTGTCAGTCTCCAAACACGGGACATAAGAAGAAAAGTGACCGCTACCCGTGGAACCCTGGATGCCCCAATAACTCCTCCCACTTCCCTTCCCTGTAGCTTTAGACTGGAAATGAGCGTTCTTACTTAAATTACAGGAGACTTCTCGAAATTGTTGATCAAGTGTATGTGGCCCACTGTAGTACGTTTTTGTCGGTGTCTTGATAACGGGTCATTTACTGCTTTCACACATGGGAATTGGTAGAACTACAACGATGACAGAATCAACAAATCTGGTGAGGCAAGAAAGACGAAGAAGAAGAAATGCATTAGAACCACCTTTGAAAACCCAACGGCAAGAGAAATAAAATGGCCGCTAGTCAAGCTACATACTGCACATGCATAGGAGAGGCACAGACTCTTGAGGCTGGTACGTCTTCTGCTGGATCCCTACATTCTGGTCACAAGAGATACCAGCCTGCCTGTCTCCCATTATGACAGCAGTCTTCTGGGACACAGAGACCAAGCATCCAACAAGCCGTTATATTGCTGCTGCGCTTGAAGAAAGCGCAGACCTTGTCTACAACTAAATGGCAGATAGCACCCCCTTTCCTTCCCGTTTTACTCTCTCTGTCCTCCCTCTTTCCCTTTGCCTTTCTTGATCTTTTTGTCTCTCTTCTCCCTTTCAACAATCTCTCTCTACTCTGTTCTCTCTCCCGCTTGGCCTCTCATCTCTCGTTTAGCTCCCCTTCTATCACGCTGTCTGTCGTTCATTTCACTTTTATCTTTCTCTTTCTTCTCACTTTCACATTCCCCATTTCCCTGAATCTATCTCTCCTCCCGTCCGTTATCCTCTCAGTGGATGTGACAGGACACGACTTCCTCGCCCCTCGCTAACGCACACCCAGGGTGGGGCAGGCCGAAGCCGGGCTCTGAGCGGGCATTAGTGTCAAGGTGACAATGCGTACCGGGCGCTTAACGGTACTATTTGGAAAGCTGACAGGATTCACGGCTTTAGTTTGGAAGAGGCAGAGCACGGGGAGGACAAGGAGAACCTTGGATGGAGGGCAGGGAGGGCAGCGGATGACATGTCCTCTGAGCCCCCTTCAAAAACATTGAATCTTTACATCCACACAAGAAACATCATGATGTGATCTTTATTACGCTGATTTATTTGGGCAGAGGTATTGTGAGGGTCATTCTCTGTATTTTAATTGTGACTAGTCTGACGTGTCGGAATCAGACCGGTAATAATTCAATAAAAGAGCTGAGCATGCTCCGCGAAGCTGTGGAGGCTTTTCTGTTGTATCATCAATCTTTTTGTTCCCATTTCTGGCTCCATGATGAAGGGCCGCAGGAGACCAGGCTGTGTGGAAATGACAGCGCCACACGGCACAACAAAAGGGCAGAGAGAGACACATCGCACCTGAAAGAGATCGTTGTCCTCAAGTTGGTCGTAAGGTTGTGAGTGAGCAGCTTGATGAAGTACGTTGTTAAAATGTTGGTCGTGTTACAGTCGGCTCTGGCTCCCTCAGAGACAGAGCCTTGGGATGCAGAACTCACCATATGGCCTTTAGCATTTCAGCCGATGTTATGGTGTGGTGGGGCTGATGCTCATGTTGGGAGAGAAAGGCCCCTCGGTGCTGGAGTCCATTAGCGAGCCTGAATGTTCGTATTGTTGTAATAAATGTAGCCGACCTATAACATTAAAACAAATATGAAAGCCGACTGTACATTCCTGTTTGTTTAAAAGGTCAATGGTAAATGCTCTGTACTTGTCTTCTGACCACTCAAAGCTCTTTAACACTACATGTCATCATTCACCCATTCACACCCATTCATACACTGATGACAGGGCTGATGCCCATCAGAACTATCTCAACATTCACACACCGTATAAACAGTCTGCAGGAGCATTTGGGGTTAAGTGCCTTGCCCAAGGACACATCGACATGGACTAGCGGAGTTTTGGATCAGACAGCTTGATTGAAGGACAAGCCACTCCATCACTGAGCCACAGTCGCCCCATAACTCATTGAACTGATGAGAGGAAACTAAGAGAATGAGTGAGCCGCTTAACTCCACCTCAGAAGTATTGAACATGTGTATATGTCTTCAGTAACACTTTTATCAAACATATATCTTCTAAATGCCTGGTTCACCGATTCAACAGAACATGATGAGTTGCAAAATGTCAGTAAAGATTGTCAGGAATGTTTATTTACGCACAAATGATCTCTCCTCACCATTTATGGATAAGGCCTGTTATGAATTGGGATTGGAAATGGTTTGTCTTTTTTTGCATTTTACATTCAGAAATGTAGACATATATCCAGTCAACGATTGGCTGTGAACATTACCGAGTGAAGCTGGAATTATGACCGTCGGTTGCAGATGCCCACACCTCAACAACACATTGAGTGGACTGGAGCACAAGATAAGAGAAGATAAGAACTTTATGGATCCCACACTGGAGAAATTCAATTGTTTCAGCAGCTCAATAGTCAAAGTTGCTCTGCAGCCATTGTGTAAGGAATTGCAATTAAGATTTTAGTAAATACATTATACTTTTCAATTCCAGTAAAGATACTGTCCATTGACAAATAATACATTAAGTTGCCTTATTTAACTTTATTTCGTCTTATGTTGGGCATTCCTAGTAGCTAGCTATAGACACGCTCTGGCTTGGCAGAGAGGGCGGCTAAGCCCTATGGGTCATGTAACGGAAAGTAATGTGGCAAACAACTAGTTTTGCTCTTTGTTTTAAAATGTCATTATTTCATGCCACCATCTTGACAGCAGTCGGTCGGTCCGTCCCATTTTCTGTAAACGGAATCCCAGAAACACCTTGAGAGAATTTCTTCAGAATTTCTTCACATTTGGCATAAACGTCCACTTGGGCTCAGCGGATGAAGTGAAAACTCACTGTGACCTTAAAAACAGGCTTTTGGCCATACAACATCAATTCTTATGCTAATTATGACAATTTTACACAAATGTCTAATGGGGTACAATTATGAAGTTATGACATTTTGGACAGACATTGGATCTAAACTGCAACTTGACTGGTTGACGGGAGGCATGCAACCATGAGACGGTAATTCTAGTCTGATGAGTAACAACTAATCAAGTAATTGATCACACTTTTCAAACAGCTGCCTAGCTTTATTCTTTACATATGATACCTGTTGCATCCATTGGGATCCTACTCGTATTAATTAGTCTGTGAAGGTTTTCCTCACAAAGAAGTCAGGAAATGTGTTTCCTTGTACACAGGATCTGGTCCTAAATGATGTGAACCCCTCTAAGGCGAAGTGATGATGCAATTTAGCTTCTAGTGCATACTCTTGTGCTGTGGTGTGTTAGCAGCTGAACAGCACGTAGCATCTATACACCACTGTATGTATGTAGCAGGTGTCTTAAACTTGCATTCTTTCCACTGACCAGCAGTGAAGAAGAAGTCTATGAGAGAATGACTCTACTTCTCTCTTGATTTATTACCTCAGTAAACATTGTAAACATGAGTTTATGGTCTCAAGTCTTCTTCAATACAGCATGTTGTTCATTTAGTACATGATGGTCCATTTAGAGTCACACAGACCATAAAGCAGGGGATGCTTTAGGGCGGGGCATACTGTGATTGACAGGTTGCTGCCGCTACCAGAGCCGTATACGTCATCTCTACGTCATTACTCCGCATTCCAGATTTGGTCACAAGACAACGGCCGTATTACGGCCGTATTACAATATGGCAACGGCGAAATGGCCGAACTCAATGCTTCAAAACGGCAGTCCACAAAGCAATGGGTGATGTCACGATGATGACGTCCACGTCTCATATACAGGCTATGATGCCGGCACAAAAACAGGTCTAAATTTGGCCGTGCAGGAAGAATCTTACTTGTCACAGTTTTCACATTGTATCTGTCACTACAATGCCGAGCACATTCAGAGAATACGTCTGTGACCTTTCACTACAAAAAGCAGAGTAAAGATCACGCTTTTCCGGAGGGAAGAGAGTACAAGAAAACACCAGCTTTTAAAGGTGACTGCCTCACTCTCAAACCCCCCCCCCCCCTTCTCTTTCACTGTATCTGAGGAGATAGGAATCAAAGCTGTGGGCAGGGGTTGTTCTATATGACCACTGACAGTGCAAATAGGCAGAAAAGCCATTTCAGCCAGGAAATGAGAAGGCAGCGACTTGTGGAGGTCCTCCAGAATGACACTTATCTGCCAATCAGAGAGGAAATCTGAGATGAGGAAAAGCGTATCGCAGGTGGAGACACACAAGGAAGAGGTGTTCGCCAAGAGGTGAGGAGGTGAAGGAAAAGAGCGACGGTGAGCGATACATGGTGGCGAGAGAGAGATGGCAGGAGAGCGAGGGAGGACGATGTGGCATGGTGTAATAGATTGCTGCTGAAAAAAGCACACGTGGGTCCTGAAAGAGAAGGAGAGTGTGGGAGAGAAAGGGAAGTGTGACTCAGACAAATAGAAAATGGGTGAGAGTGAGAGAGGAAGGGGGGGGGGAGATGTAATGGAAAGAGAACTTTTTTTCCACTTTACGCAGTTGGGGGAAGATACCAATTTCACCTCAAAGTGAACATTAGATGGAAATGTCATCTCCATACCGGTAATTTACTCTCCTCTGCTTAAAATGTGCTCTTCAAAATGGCAAAAGGCCAGCAGAGAAGAGGATGATGGCCGGATGCACAGCGTGATGATGAGTGGGAAGAACAAGCAGAAAATCCTCCCCCTATGAAACATTAAGACCCAAAATATCATGGAGCGCCCAATATCCAACATGAAATATATCACAAGACACTATTAAAAAACAAATCATCAATACATCATTAGTTATCATACCTTTGAATATTATTTTGTCTTTTCTTTTCATCAGTTGTTATTTCATGATGTAACTTGGAATACAAGTTTACTATATCAAGCTCTCCAACCTCTTTGAGTATCTGATTTCAGAGTGAATATTATCCACTGTATATAACCCTCAAAACTCCCCAAACGTACTGTATGTCAGTGGCAGAGCAGGGTGGATGGGCGTTCGATCCTCTGATCAGTGAATGAATGGGTGAAAGATGACAGTGTTACAGAGCTTTGAGTGGTCGGAAGACTAGAAAAGCGCTGCACAAGTACAGACCATTTACCATTTACTGTCATGGCCTACATTTGGGGAGCATGCCCATATCGAGGCTGAGGTCGCATGCGATTGGCTGAAAGGGCAGGGGGCGGGCACTAGTGACAACTCTACTTAAAAAAAAGACTATTATTGTGTCCTAACTTGCTAAATAGAACATAATATGTGTTGTCCAGTTTATTGGAGTATAAATGTGCCCACTATGTAGTGCGACAATTAACAAGGCCGACATTCATGTACTTTCTGCTAAGAAGTCCACATTGTACAGATGCATAATGCACAGTTGCTCGACTCAACAGCTGATAGTGATGATGGAAGATGATTCTAAGTAAGTGTCTGACATCTCAATTCAGTAGCCATCAGTATCTAAACCATTACATTTTCATTATAGAGGCAGTGGTGAAGTATTTAGATCTTTTTCCTTATTTAATGCAGTACCGGTAAACGTTCTGCATTAAAGTGATACTTAAAGTATGTAAATATAACCTGCGAAATGTAGTTTAAAATGTAGTATTAAAAATAAAAGTACTCAATGCCTCAAAATGTGACTGTACACTGATGTATATCATATCACTATATTATTATATTATTTGACTAATAATACTAACAAATGATTATTTTTCATTGTAGATTATGGAAAATGATTTGCTGATTATTTCCTCCTTCAATTGATCGATTTTGTGGTTTGTAAAAATGATGAATAAAGAAAGATATTACACTCACAAGTACCCAACGTGACACATTCACATTGCTTGTTTTGTCCCTATAGTCCAAACCTCAGAATTGAAATAATTAAAAGGATAAACAGGAAATCCTGGTATGAAGCTGGGACCAGGACAAGTTTCTGTTTGGTTCACTAAACATCACTTTTAACAAGCTCTTTGTATGTTTTGTTTGTAAAAATATAAACATATAAGCATCTGTTAAAATGTAAAGTATCAGGTATAGTAATAAATAAATGTAGTGAATAAAATGTACAGTATTTTCCTCTGAAATGTAGTGAAGTGGAATTATAAAGTGACATAAAAAAGGATAAGAGAGATAAGAGATAGTCCTTTATTAGTCCCACAGTGGGGACCTTTACAGGAGAATGGATGTAATGATGTCATACTTCTACGTTACCACTTCTGTAAATAAAAGTGCCATTGGACAAAATGTAACTAAGAAATAAGAGCAACCTTTTGAAATAGACCATTTAAAAAAATGTCAATACAAATACAATTAAGATGTATCATAATAATAAGTTTTTGGTTTGTTAAAAAATAATTAAGTTTTAATAACGATTTCATAAATTTCACAATGTTTTATATGTGTTGCTTTATTTTTCATGTGGGTTTTTAAATGGTATGTCTTATGTATTGTTTAATATTGAACAGTTCAGGGCTACATATACTATGTTTTATAAAGCGCAGTAGTTCATTACAGTTGATGTAAGGATAGTCAGTTTGACAAAAAACGATATCAATAAACATCACAGATTATTTTCCTTTTTTTGCCTCTGAACGCTCAGTCGGAAGACAAAAGTGAACAAATGTGTCTCACTCTCAGCGTGTACCGCGCAGCAAGCTGGGTGGCTCAGATAAGCAAGTGTGCTGTCAACTCAGCACCTTGGCTCGGTGGTCGTAAACGCTCCAATCAATACATCATTAATCATCGGTTTAGTGCGGCCCAGCCCGATGTGGACAAGCATTAGAATGGAGGGATTAGTGGGAGGAGAAACAAGCTCGCATGTGAAGTCGGAGAGCTTCGGTTAAAGAATCCAGATAAATGATGACAGAGAAATTTGTTCCGAGGGCTGAACCCAACCTGATGGATAGCAGCGACAGGCTCTGTGTGTGTGTGTGTGTGTGTGTGTGTGTGTGTGTGTGTGTGTGTGTGTGTGTGTGTCGTCTCACAGGACATGTCTGAACATATTTCGTACAAGTCCATTATGGAATTCGTCCTTTGATTTTGACCATGTTAAATGATACCTTCATCATGTGAGTGCATCCGGTCGTTACTGCTCTGCCACAACCAGCATCCCGTGTACTCATGTAACACGTAAAAATCACATCACAACAACCATCTTATGTGTGCCGATATGGTTCTTAGAGTAAAGCCATTAAAGTTAAATTATTAGTAAATGAATAACCATGTGAACTGTACTTTACACTTGAATCTGACATGAAGGCTTGCCTACCACCAGTATGTGGAAACAGCATTCGGCTCAAAAGAAAATGATATTCCATGAGCGTTTACTCGCAGATGGAACAAACTGGATTTCCTCTTCACGACATCACTGCTCTAAATAATGAATGGTGAGCACTCCTGTGCTGTCTGTGCTCCTACTGTGGGACAGTGTGAGTGACAAGACGGGGCCAGCGCTCCGGCAGAGCTCGCACACCCACACTTGAGCCGTTTTCCCTCCGCCATCAATTTTTCACCAATTTGTCAGAGCCGTAGGAACACACAACCTGCCCTGGCCTCCTGCAGGCCTCATGGGCCACCGTGGAGGGAAAGAAGGGTTCAATAACAGGCAGCAAGCGGCTGTTGGAAGTTATGAAAAACTGGCACATTAAGGTTGTATTCTCACTTTCTAAATATATATATTATTTTTGATCAAATCGTATTGATTTGCCGTGCAGATAAGCATTTACATTATTTAAATTCAAACATTAGATGTGAAAAAAAAAATTCAACAAATCATTTTAAAGAAAATAAAATCTAATGGTGACACCCAGCCACCAAATAGTTCTGGGCAATGTGTTATAACACAATAAAGATACATAGATTCTTGGAATTTACTTCAGGATTTCTCCCAGAATGCAACATGCATCCTAGCTGCTGAAAGTTCCATACTAACACCATCAAGATAAACAGATAATCCCTGAGATATTAGAATTTATACTCTCTTGATCCCTTTAAGGGGGAAATTTTTCTCTGCATTTGACCCATCCCTGTATATATAGGGAGCAGTGGGCTGCCAATGACAGGCGCCCGGGGAAAATTGAGAGAGTATGTGATGTTTAACATGGACAAGTCATTCAGGAGCAATACAGCAAAGCTGCATAACACTACAGAATCCAAGAGATCCTGAGAAAACCAGAGGTAAACATCTTGACCTACAAACCTACAAATACAACGAATAGTGACTGACTGTGAGGAAGGTTGAGTAACCAACAGAGGGGGAATCATCTCTTCTTTCCTCATGCTTTAAATGAGCAGAATTACAAATGAATGGCTTTATTTATTTTCACTTTTTACAGATAAAATGCATACATCAATGACATGAAAGTGCATTATCTTACTGTTATGATTATTCTTCATTTTTCATCCTGAAGAAGTATGAGCAGAGTGAGAGCGGTGATGTGTCTGGACTGCCGCTTACATTTCTTAATTGGAGCGAGAGAGAATTCAATATCTACTGGAGGCAAACAAGCGCACTGAACCTTATGAAACATGCTGAGTATATGTGCAGATTCTTTTTTTTATGGGAATCCTAATCTCATTGTGCACTTTAATTTAAACTCTGGATGAACCCTGCAAAGCTAAATATTAATATGGGATAATGATTGTTGTGTAAGGATGTGAAAGAATACAAATGGCAGAAAAATACCGTAATAGAATGAGTCCAGAAGCTGTTTATTATTATTGTTGACAAAACATGTTAAATCTGACAGTACTAAATTGAGATTGACCCAAAAACCTCTCGATGACCGATTTTGGCGTTCCTTTGTCAGCGCTCACTGCTTCCTTCTCTTTTCGGCCAACTTGATGTCATGCGCGGTCTGTTCAGCTGATGTTCGCACCTCCCTCCACACCCTTTGGGAGTCGGCTTCAATCATGTCACTTTTTTAATATTTTGGACTCATGTCCTCAAACCCCGGCACGATATGAAAGCCGATTACCCCGCTAGCCATCCACAGCTAGCCAGCGGAACAGAGCTGGAAGGCGAAGGTATTTTGGAACGGCCTTTCCTATTGAGGGTGTGACGGATTAGTCCCCAAACAATTCCAGCCCCCCTTCGATAAAAGTTAACCCCTCGATCTTTGCCTGGCAGGAAATGTGCCGTGCACTTTAAATGACCCCCTGAACAATCCCCCAGCACCTTCACCATGTCCCATGCTGCTGATAATGTGAGAGCTGGGGAGAGAGGGGAACAATTATCCATCTTCAGCATCCTCTGGAGGATTTCCACATTTTTGAGCACATGCTTGATAACGTTCCCATCAAGCTGGGTTACATGAATGCTTCGAAGAAAATATATCAAGGAAGAACCAAAAGCAAAAATGAGAAACGCACAGTTTCTGTACTTAATGGACCTGCACTCTCATAACCAAATATGTTTAATGTTTGCATCAGCACCAGTGGGTATGATGTTGGTTTGATGTGATGGGTATTGGTATATCATTAGTGCAAACCCTTTACAGTGATTCACTACTCTGACATGAAGGTAATGCTTGAAATGATTTGGCGCCAGCAACTGACAGTCAAAAGGTGATTTCATTTATGTGTGCAATCCATTTAATTACAAAAAAACATTGTACTGTTTACAATGATGATCACATACTGCCAGCGGTGGGCCGTCAGGGCCAGCAAGGCCTTCTCTGCTGGCCTAAACACAATCACAAAGTTAGAGCTGTTTTATCATTTCATATTTTTTCTTAAATACACGACATGTATTATAATTTATGAAAAATATTTTCCCCATTATCTTATTTTCAGGTTTAGGTAGCTGTTCCTACTGATTCAAACAGGGCTAAAGCAATCGCCACACAATCCCCATCTTTCCAGACCATCATTCTTGCCATGGACCTGACCCAGCGACAGTGTCGCCCCTTGCCTCTGATAAAACAGTGTAAATGCCTGTTAGTCCTTAGAATTGTGTTGCCATGTCAGCGACGTGGTTCTGGAGATGATCTATGCATTAGACTGACATGGAAATATGTACAGACAGTCAGAGGATAACGGCTACTTATTAATGACCTACAATGCTTTCCTCCAGCTCCCGTGATCATTCCGTCCTCACAGACCCCCCAGCATGTCTGTCGTCTTTTTATCAATATGTTCATCTTTGTTTTGTACATATTTATATTTAAGGGAAGTGCGATCAACGTTGAGCCATATTGTGTGACCCCGGCTGGAAAACACTGTTTATATAATTGCATGCCAAATCTAACGTAACATATGTCGACAGTACATTTAGAACAAATTCCCAACCTGCCAAAATGGCTTCCAATACACTTTGTTTTGCAAAGGCCATGGATGAAAGCTTCTTAAGCTATTAGCACTTACTTGACTAATGCATTTCTGTAGTTCCTGTGTTTATGACTTACACATTACAGTATAAGCCCCAGTGGAGCCGCCTCCGAGTGTTCGGTGATCAACTTTCACAGGCCCCCAAGAGTCTGCCAGCAAACCTGATCTGGACCATCCATCCCCTGTTTTGCTGTTGTCCAGTGGTGTACAGCGGCTGTTATCAACAACTGATGAATGTGTAATTCATGTAAAGTGAATGTGTAAAGAGGGCAGGATAACAAATGTGTTGCGGACGCTAGCGCTGCGCTAATAAATCAAATGAGCCACTGTAACCATGCAGCGCTCTCACGCACAGCTCTGACTCCACGGATGAGCTGTTAGCACCGCTCTGTCCGGTGATAGCAGCGAAGGTACAAAGCTGTGACCTTTGACCTGATGCCTCCATGTGTGTGTCTGAGGCTGTAGCTGAAAGGGAGACAGGAAGGAACCTTGGACTTCTTTAGCCAGGATGTTTCAATTTAGACAGACGTTTGTAGTGGCTTCAGACGTGGAATGATTTCCTCCCCGAATGGGAAACAGATGTTGATATTTGTGACCTACGGACACAAAGTCATTGATTAGGTTGATCTGCACTGGTTATTGCCCTTATTCAGAAAAAGACAATATTCCTAAAGTGCTTACATGGCTGCTGACAATGAATACTCCACTAATGTTCCTGTTTACAGGCGGCCTAGCAACACTCCAAGTAATGTAACCGGTGGCAAACACAGCCTCCATCTTTCATGGCTTCAACCAGCTTCCTAGAACACTGACCTAACAGTTCGTAACACCATGACTAACGCCGGGTATATTTTACCCAATATAAGGACTCTTCTTTTATTTTGCCCGATACAACGTCTCATAAAAAGGTATCATGGGGGAACCTGATAAAGAGCCTCTAAAATCTGTGAAAAATATGGGAATTTAAAAAATCGAATAAAGGAGCTGGGAACTTGTTCGGTCCACCCGTTCCTGGGACATGTGAGCCTGGTTGGGTGAAGGCACAGTCTCCCTGCATCACTGACAACTGTGAACAATATTTTACTCTCGATCACTAACGTCGGGTGAAAATCACCCGAACACGTGCCTGTTGAGAAAAGCAGGGATGGGAGCAGGGAAACACGCCTTCAATGACTTCAGTGAGCAGACTGACGCGACCCAAGGACCCACAGCAACACAGTGGAAATCACCCGACGTCAGTGTTCTAGGGTTGAAAGGTTGGCATCGTTATAGTTGCGCATTGCGTTGATATGAGTCTTTCATAATGTTTAAAAGAAGATGTCTCCTCCTCCTTCCTACTGCAGGCTAGTTTGTTCGTGTATAACACAAAGAGCTGGCCATAAACAGGCAAGAGGCCGCTGGGCTGTGTGTTGTAAACCCCAATTGAGTTGCATACTCTGAATGTGCTGTATAATTGTCTAAAGGATGCACCTGAAACCTGAATAATATCGTCATATCCCACATGTCTCAATGTCAAAATGTTATACTCAGTCTAATTCAGAATATCCAAACGGAATATGATGTATTTGGAGTAAAAGTTTGCATGTCAGTGACTACGTTTACATGCACACTCATATGCCATTATCTGAATATGACAGTATTCTGAATTTGGCTCATGTAAACATCATATTCCGTTTGGATTTTCTGATTTAGGTCTTATTCATATGAAGCATTTTCCGATTAAGACATGTGGGATATGCTGATATTATTTAGGTTTAAGTTGCACAGCAACAAACTAGCCAACAGTTTGCAAAGCTGCAGTAAAGATGTAAGCCGAAAAGAAAAGCCCACATTTCTGATCAGAAGGTGAAACACACCTACTTTTAAACGTTATGAAGGACTTGCGTATCAATAGGTTTTTGGATATGCGCAAATATTGCAACATCAACATTTTAAAGAAGGAGTTCTTACGTTAATGGGAATATGCACGGCTGCATGTAAGCGGGAATATTAATGAATATTAGTGAAAAACATACATGCATTGAAACAAACCACCCTCTTCTGCCTCTCATTCATCAGTTAATGTGCAGCAGTTTATGCAACTGCTTCAATTACAGCACATGTCAAACATCCCTCTGCCATTTTTCCTCCGTTTCATATACAACCCTAATGAAAAATGAAATATTTGTTGCCATCTGGTGCGACTTAAAAACCAGGGCCCCCCTAGTCCCAGAACCATCGGCCTCAAGCAGAGAGAAGGCCCGACAGACAAAGGGGGGAAATGAAGGGAACTGCATTGGAAATCATGAATCATATCCTCTCTCATCAAGTCCCGTTGCACAGAGCGAGGCTGTTCAGCGAGATGAGGCCATGTGCTAGTCTCTCAGCGGGTCTCATCAGTGGGCTTGTACCACGCTAATACATGTGAGGCGCTCTGTCAGCCCCCCTCTAGCAACCGACCCACCAACCCATTATTATAAACCCACACACTGGCACACCACTGTTACACTGAATGGACGGTAGATTGAAGGAGGGAATTACCGTGTGTGGAACACTCAATCCGTACGTGTGAAAGGTGTGCATGTGTGTTTGTGCATGACGTACTTCATGTGACCAACGTTGTTGGATTTCTGCTACGATCGTGGAAAGCCAACACCTGCAGCTCGCTCGTCATCAGTCTTTACCTCTGTGCAAGAGTTCACAATCGATCATCGCAGCAGCATCCTGCCAACGTCCACAGGTTGCTGCACAATGCTGCCGTTCATTCCTGTTTGTTCATCAGCGGTGTTTGTTAGCATGTAACCCGAATGTGAAGGTTGTTCACTTGAAGCATAAGGAAAGAAATGGTTGATCAGTGTGAGATGTGTCACATTCACCCTACGTTAATGCCAATACAAGCAGCTTTACATGAAGATGTGTGTGTGTGTGTGTGTGTGTGTGTGTGTGTGTGTGTGTGTGTGTGTGTGTGTGTGTGTGCGTGTGTGTTCTGTTGTTTTTGTCCCAGTCTACCCCTGCTCGGCTCTGACTGGTTCATATTGATTTGTCCCCGCTCTCCTCTCCCTCTTGCATAACACAGTAATCTGTTCAGGCTCGAATGACACCATTTTAAAAGAAATGTAATTTATATAGAACAATGTCTTCATTATTCAGTTCCGTATCTTTTTTATATGATGCGTATATGTTGCTTTCTACACGTTAATATACAATATCTACAGAAATATTGACATCCACAATAGATGATGTGCATAGTAATACAAATTTCAGGAAAAAGTACATCACAGATAACATGAGAAACCAGCGAGTTCATCAGGGGAGACACTGGAACTGGACGTAAATTGGGAAAGCAAGAACAGCATTAAACATTTTAAACAACAGAAATATCTCACTCAATACAAAACTCCAACGTTAAGACCATACTGCTGAACCTGGAAGACCACCACCACCATCATAAACACGCTGCAGCCATTTACTGATTGCTGTCCTGGGAATCTACTGGCCAAACACAATCAACACAATCAACCAGTGGGAACTCACCAAACTGGAGACGATGGAAGTAGAGCTGAAATGGAGACAAAAGAAAAAAATACTTTATTAGTTGGTTTTAAGTACGTATATGGACAAAAAACAAAACAATTAAGTAATTAAGATGATATTGGCAGGTTACAGATACCCATTAATATATGTCCTGCACATTAAAAGTGTCATCGTACAGTTTGAGGAGCATGTCAGTCGTTCCTTACCACCATTGCCATACAGTCCTAACAACACTGCTGCTCCCATTTTTAGCAGTTATTTGGTAATTATTTTAAATTTGTGTCTACTGGGACAAAAAACACAAGGAAAAAATAGAACCTGAGGAAATTAAGCAAAACTAAATTAGAGAGACAAAAAGCACACCAAACCAATGAAAGCCAGAGCCTCACAGTAAGCTCCACCTCTTCCTCCACCTTCACTCCTGTGAATGGCATTTTACCTTCTCTACCTCAGCTTCCCCTTAGCTGCTGCATGAGCAGGCCAATCACATGGTACAATACATTGGAAATCGCTTGCAGTGAATAGTGTGGTGGACAAATTCCTATACCCGCTTTGCGGAGTCTTTCATGCTGAAATAAAGAATACCGAAAGCCAGAGGTTGTATTTTGAGTCTTTATTCTCTGCACAGAGAAGGTTCACTCATCATAACAGAATGCGTGCAGTCTCAGTGAGGAAGAACCAATAAAACAGTGAACAAGCTTTCTTTATATGGAAGGACCAAAGGTGGGGGCCAATGTTACAGACATTTTGGTCTCCGACTGAAAGAAACAATGAAAAACAAACGGTCAGCAACCAAAACAAGCGGCCAGACGGGCTTGATGCTGGAACATTCTCATACAACACAGTTATTTATCTTTGCGTGCAGGCAAGGGAGGAGTCTTCTTTTGCACGACGGAGACCCGGTGAAGTTCAACAGTTCAGAGCAGAAGTACTTCTGCATGAATACTGCTCTCTGTACAGCTGCAGCGTGCATCTGATCCCTGATCAGTGGATGATCTGAGTGGGCGAGAGCATTGATCTGTATGGTTGAAGAAGCGGCTTGAGCTGGAGCCCATGAAGACGACAAAACGTTTCACGCTCGTCGTCGAATGGGTTAGTTTAAGCGATGTGTAAACACATTTACACTCCTGATCTTTTCACACGTAGTCACACAGTCAAAGTGCATCAGTGTGGCCTTTGGATTGTTCGTCCCGGTCTGTTTTGTCTGTGTGCTGAATGTAAAGTGGTGAACACACATTGCACATCATTCTGTGCGCCAGCTGTAATAAAGTTCTGCCATCCAGAGGGGTCACTGGTGCTCGATGAGCGAAGAAATTGCACTGTTCCTCATTTTGATGAATGGGCATTATGTCATCATGATGTCATCATTATGTCATCATTGTCTTCTGCCGTATCAGTTATTTTCCTCAGGTGGATGGAGGTTGATGCTTGCATTTTCTACATCATCCCTGTCTTGTGCCTACTTATTGTCTAAATATGTTGTGCAGCTTAGTAGTTTAAGACGACATATATCTCTGATAGAAGGTCTGAAAGATAGGTCTGATAGAAGCTGTGTCTGCGGTCTGATAGAAGCTGTGTCTGCGGTCTGATAGAAGCTGTGCCTGCGGTCTGATAGAATCTGTGCCTGCGGTCTGATATAATCTGTGCCTGCGGTCTGATAGAAGCTGTGCCTGCGGTCTGATAGAAGCTGTGCCTGCGGTCTGATAGAATCTGTGCCTGCGGTCTGATAGAAGCTGTGTCTGCGGTCTGATAGAAGCTGTGCCTGCGGTCTGATAGAAGCTGTGTCTACGGTCTGATAGAAGCTGTGTCTGCGGTCTGATAGAAGCTGTGTCTACGGTCTGATAGAAGCTGTGTCTGCGGTCTGATAGAAGCTGTGTCTACGGTCTGATAGAAGCTGTGTCTGCGGTCTGATAGAAGCTGTGCCTACGGTCTGATAGAAGCTGTGTCTGCGGTCTGATAGAAGCTGTGTCTGCGGTCTGATAGAAGCTGTGTCTGCGGTTGTCACGGGAGTTCACAAATAGGACCCAAACGCAAGACCACAGGAGACAGAAGTGAATGTTAATCAGGCTTTATTTAGACAGGTGGGTTGCTGGTGTGGAGCCCGTGGTCCGACACCCGAGCGGCAGATCGACGGTGTGAGGCCCGTGGCTCGACACTGGAGGGCTGGTGAGTTGACGGCGTGAAGTCCCGTGGCTCGATACTGGAGTCGACAGAGTGTAATCCGTAGACCACAAGGAGGGCAGAGCGGCGAAGTGTATCCACGAACACAAGGAGGGCAGAGGATGCCACGGGGTTTCAGCGGGTTAAAGACGGTACGACCTGACACTCCCAGACTGCAGGGCCAGAGCTTATATAGTGGCAGGATACTCATTAAGGGGCCCTGAGTCTGGTATGTCAGGCTGCAGGAGGTGATCAGCTTGAGTGTCCTCAGCTGTGCATGATTAAGGGTGCGGCCATGGGAGGTGTCTGGAGGCAGAGGACAAACACAGAGCACATGGCACACAATAACAGACAGGGGAATGACAGAGCACATGAGGAGAGGAGATCAGGGGACACACACACCGGGTCAGACAGGGATCCTGGATCCTGACAGTACCCCCCCCCTTAAGGAACGGATTCCAGACGTAACACAAGACACCACACAGGGCGGGTGGAGGGGGTCCGGAGGAGGGATGTCCCCACAGCTACAAGGCCGACTAGGGTGGGCGGCGGGGGTCCGGAGGAGGGGTGACAGGATCTGACCGACCACGGGACCGCCGAAGAGCGTCGGCCACCGGTGCTCCGGCGGACGGCCGGGAGGGCAGAAGGGCTCCGGACACGGGTGCTCCGGCGGACGGCCGGGCGGGCGAAAGGGCTCCGGACACGGGTGCTCCGGCGGACGGCCGGGCGGGCGGAAGGGTTCTGGAGAATAGGATGCTGGTGCAGCAGTGGCAGGTACTGGAGGTCTCTGCTGCTCCGCGACGGCAGCGGGCACTGGAGGTCGCTGCTGCTCAGAGACGGCAGCGGGCACTGGAGGTCGCTGCTGCTCAGAGACGGCAGCGGGCACTGGAGGTCGCTGCCGCTCAGAGACGGCAACTGGAGGTCGTTGCGCCTCTGGGACGGCGGCCGGGTGTGGGAGAGGCTGCGGCACGGAGGCGGCGACAGGAACTGGAGCGGACTGCGGCGCTGAGGCGGCAGGAACTGGAGCGGGCTGCGGCGCTGAGGCGGCAGGAACTGAAGCGGGCTGCGGCGTAGAGGTGGCAGCGGCAGGAACTAGAGCTGGCGCTGCGGCGGCAGGAACTGGAGCGGGCTGCGGCGTAGAGGCGGCAGCAACTGGAGCTGGCGCTGCGGCGGCAGGAACTGGCGTAGAGGCGGCCGCGGCAGGAACTGGAGCTGCCGCTGCGGCGGGAACTGGGACTGCGGCGGCAGGAACTGGCGCTGCGGCGGCAGGAACTGGAGCTGCGGCGGCAGGAACTGGAGCTGCGGCGGCAGGAACTGGAGCTGGCCCTGCGGCGGCAGGAACTGGAGCTGCGGCGGCAGGAACTGGAGCTGCGGCGGCAGGAACTGGAGCTGCGGCGGCAGGAACTGGCGCTGGCCCTGCGGCGGCAGGAACTGGAGCTGCGGCGGCAGGAACTGGAGCTGCGGCGGCAGGAACTGGAGCTGCGGCGGCAGGAACTGGAGCTGCGGTGGCAGGACCAGCGAGCGGCTCTGGCTCCGCGGCCGCGAGGTCCGGGGATAGCTGCGGCTCCGAGACCACAGCTGGGACTGGAGGTCGCTGCTGCTCCGGGACGGCAGCGGCAGGACCTGGAGGTCGCTGCTGCTCCGAGACGGCAGCGGCGGGACCTGGAGGTTGCTGCTGCTCCGGGATGACAGCGGCGGGAACTGGAGGTCGCTGCTGCTCCGGGATGACAGCGGCGGGAACTGGAGGTCGCTGCTGATCTGGGACGGCAGCGGCGGGAGCTGGAGGTCGCTGCTGCACTGCGACGGCAGCGGCGGGACCGGGAGGTTGCTGCTGCTCCGGGACGGCAGCGGCGGAAACTGGAGGTCGCTGCTGCTCCGGGACGGCAGCGGCGGGACCTGGCGGTTGCTGCTGCTCCGGGACGGTGGCGGCGGGAACTGGCTGTCGCTGCGGTACGGAGACGGCGGCGGCCGGGACTGGCGCAAGCTGTGCCGCAGAGGCGGTAGGAACCGGAGCTGGCTGTGGTGAAGAGGTGACAGGAACAGGAGCTGGCTGCAATGCAGTCTGACTACGGGGAGCCGGAGTCGACCGGGCCACTGAGTGTTCCGCTACCCTTGCATGGCTCAGTCTCCGGCTGAGAAGGCGCTTGACCATATACTCAGAGTTCCCCAGAGGGTCAAAAACTCTCATCAGAGCAGTCACAAAGTCCACATACCCCCCAGTATTAGGCTGGTCGCTGCTCACTGTGTACATGGCCCAGTCCAAAGCCCTTCCCCGCAGTAAGCAGACCACGTAAGACACCTTGGACCTGTCTGAGGCAAAAGTCAGGGGCTGTCGGTCAAACACCCGTTGGCATAGCAACAGGAAGCCTTGACACTTCCCCAGTGTTCCATCATAGGGACTCGGAGCCGGCACGGGGGATTCCCAGACCGGCGGAGCGAGGACAGGAGAGGGGAGTGCAGGTGATGGGTCCGGTGCTGGAGCCGGCTGAAGCTGGCCTGTCCGAACCAGTCCCTGCAAGATGCGGCCAACCCCAGAGACCTCAGCTTCCATGGATTGCAGGGCTTGACGCATCTCCATGAGCATCTGCTGGGGTGCCTCCCGCTGCGTGCTATGTCCGGCCAGCGTAGCTGCTCCTGTGGTTGCTGGGTCCATTATGGTCAGGTCGTTCTGTCACGGGAGTTCACAAATAGGACCCAAACGCAAGACCACAGGAGACAGAAGTGAATGTTAATCAGGCTTTATTTAGACAGGTGGGTTGCTGGTGTGGAGCCCGTGGTCCGACACCCGAGCGGCAGATCGACGGTGTGAGGCCCGTGGCTCGACACTGGAGGGCTGGTGAGTTGACGGCGTGAAGTCCCGTGGCTCGATACTGGAGTCGACAGAGTGTAATCCGTAGACCACAAGGAGGGCAGAGCGGCGAAGTGTATCCACGAACACAAGGAGGGCAGAGGATGCCACGGGGTTTCAGCGGGTTAAAGACGGTACGACCTGACACTCCCAGACTGCAGGGCCAGAGCTTATATAGTGGTAGGATACTCATTAAGGGGCCCTGAGTCTGGTATGTCAGGCTGCAGGAGGTGATCAGCTTGAGTGTCCTCAGCTGTGCATGATTAAGGGTGCGGCCATGGGAGGTGTCTGGAGGCAGAGGACAAACACAGAGCACATGGCACACAATAACAGACAGGGGAATGACAGAGCACATGAGGAGAGGAGATCAGGGGACACACACACCGGGTCAGACAGGGATCCTGGATCCTGACAGCGGTCTGATAGAAGCTGTGCCTACGGTCTGATAGAAGCTGTGTCTGCGGTCTGATAGAAGCTGTGCCTACGGTCTGATAGAAGCTGTGCCTACGGTCTGATAGAAGCTGTGCCTGCGGTCTGATAGAAGCTGTGTCTGCGGTCTGATAGAAGCTGTGCCTACGGTCTGATAGAAGCTGTGCCTGCGGTCTGATAGAAGCTGTGCCTGCGGTCTGACAGAAGCTGTGTCTGCGGTCTGATAGAAGCTGTGCCTACGGTCTGATAGAAGCTGTGCCTGCGGTCTGACAGAAGCTGTGCCTACGGTCTGATAGAAGCTGTGTCTGCGGTCTGATAGAAGCTGTGTCTGTGGTCTGATAGAAGCTGTGTCTGTGGTCTGATAGAAGCTGTGCCTACGGTCTGATAGAAGCTGTGTCTGCGGTCTGATAGAAGCTGTGTCTGTGGTCTGATAGAAGCTGTGCCTGCGGTCTGATAGAAGCTGTGCCTACGGTCTGATAGAAGCTGTGCCTGCGGTCTGACAGAAGCTGTGCCTACGGTCTGATAGAAGCTGTGTCTGCGGTCTGATAGAAGCTGTGTCTGTGGTCTGATAGAAGCTGTGCCTACGGTCTGATAGAATCTGTGTCTGCGGTCTGATAGAAGCTGTGCCTACGGTCTGATAGAAGCTGTGTCTGCGGTCTGATAGAAGCTGTGTCTGTGGTCTGATAGAAGCTGTGCCTACGGTCTGATAGAAGCTGTGTCTGCGGTCTGATAGAAGCTGTGCCTACGGTCTGATAGAAGCTGTGTCTGCGGTCTGATAGAAGCTGTGCCTACGGTCTGATAGAAGCTGTGCCTACGGTCTGATAGAAGCTGTGTCTGCGGTCTGATAGAAGCTGTGCCTACGGTCTGATAGAAGCTGTGCCTGCGGTCTGACAGAAGCTGTGCCTACGGTCTGATAGAAGCTGTGTCTGCGGTCTGATAGAAGCTGTGTCTGCGGTCTGATAGAAGCTGTGCCTACAGTCTGACAGAAGCTGTGCCTACGGTCTGATAGAAGCTGTGTCTGCGGTCTGATAGAAGCTGTGCCTACGGTCTGATAGAAGCTGTGTCTGCGGTCTGATAGAAG
Organism: Melanostigma gelatinosum; assembly: GCF_949748355.1. Taxonomy (NCBI): domain Eukaryota; kingdom Metazoa; phylum Chordata; class Actinopteri; order Perciformes; family Zoarcidae; genus Melanostigma; species Melanostigma gelatinosum. The sequence continues at coordinate 2,684,013 of NC_136643.1, read as the reverse complement.
CTGTGTCTGCGGTCTGATAGAAGCTGTGTCTGCGGTCTGATAGAAGCTGTGTCTGCGGTCTGATAGAAGCTGTGCCTACAGTCTGATAGAAGCTGTGTCTGCGGTCTGATAGAAGCTGTGCCTACGGTCTGATAGAAGCTGTGTCTGCGGTCTGATAGAAGCTGTGCCTGCGGTCTGATAGAAGCTGTGTCTGCGGTCTGATAGAAGCTGTGCCTGCGGTCTGATAGAAGCTGTGTCTGCGGTCTGATAGAAGCTGTGCCTGCGGTCTGATAGAAGCTGTGTCTGCGGTCTGATAGAAGCTGTGTCTGCGGTCTGATAGAAGCTGTGCCTGCGGTCTGATAGAAGCTGTGCCTGCGGTCTGACAGAAGCTGTGCCTACGGTCTGATAGAAGCTGTGCCTGCGGTCTGATAGAAGCTGTGCCTACGGTCTGATAGAAGCTGTGCCTGCGGTCTGATAGAAGCTGTGTCTGCGGTCTGATAGAAGCTGTGTCTGAGGTCTGATAGAAGCTGTGCCTGCGGTCTGATAGAAGCTGTGCCTGCGGTCTGACAGAAGCTGTGCCTACGGTCTGATAGAAGCTGTGCCTGCGGTCTGATAGAAGCTGTGCCTGCGGTCTGATAGAAGCTGTGCCTGCGGTCTGACAGAAGCTGTGCCTACGGTCTGATAGAAGCTGTGTCTGCGGTCTGATAGAAGCTGTGCCTGCGGTCTGACAGAAGCTGTGCCTACGGTCTGATAGAAGCTGTGCCTGCGGTCTGATAGAAGCTGTGCCTACGGTCTGATAGAAGCTGTGCCTGCGGTCTGATAGAAGCTGTGCCTGCGGTCTGACAGAAGCTGTGTCTGCGGTCTGATAGAAGCTGTGCCTACGGTCTGATAGAAGCTGTGCCTGCGGTCTGACAGAAGCTGTGGCTACGGTCTGATAGAAGCTGTGTCTGCGGTCTGATAGAAGCTGTGTCTGCGGTCTGATAGAAGCTGTGTCTGTGGTCTGATAGAAGCTGTGCCTACTGTCTGATAGAATCTGTGTCTGCGGTCTGATAGAAGCTGTGCCTACGGTCTGATAGAAGCTGTGCCTACGGTCTGATAGAAGCTGTGCCTGCGGTCTGACAGAAGCTGTGCCTACGGTCTGATAGAAGCTGTGTCTGCGGTCTGATAGAAGCTGTGTCTGCGGTCTGATAGAAGCTGTGTCTGTGGTCTGATAGAAGCTGTGCCTACGGTCTGATAGAAGCTGTGCCTGCGGTCTGATAGAAGCTGTGTCTGCGGTCTGATAGAAGCTGTGCCTACGGTCTGATAGAAGCTGTGTCTGCGGTCTGGTAGAAGCTGTGCCTACAGTCTGATAGAAGCTGTGCCTGCGGTCTGATAGAAGCTGTGCCTACAGTCTGATAGAAGCTGTGTCTGCGGTCTGATAGAAGTTGTGCCTACAGTCTGATAGAAGCTGTGCCTACGGTCTGATAGAAGCTGTGTCTGCGGTCTGGTAGAAGCTGTGCCTACAGTCTGATAGAAGCTGTGTCTGCGGTCTGATAGAAGCTGTGCCTACGGTCTGATAGAAGCTGTGCCTACAGTCTGATAGAAGCTGTGTCTGCGGTCTGATAGAAGCTGTGCCTACGGTCTGATAGAAGCTGTGTCTACGGTCTGATAGAAGCTGTGCCTGCGGTCTGATAGAAGCTGTGCCTACGGTCTGATAGAATCTGTGCCTGCGGTCTGATAGAAGCTGTGTCTGCGGTCTGATAGAATCTGTGCCTGTGGTCTGATAGAAGCTGTGCCTACGGTCTGATAGAAGCTGTGCCTACGGTCTGATAGAAGCTGTGTCTGCGGTCTGGTAGAAGCTGTGTCTGCGGTCTGATAGAAGCTGTGTCTGCGGTCTGATAGAATCTGTGCCTGCGGTCTGATAGAAGCTGTGCCTACGGTCTGATAGAAGCTGTGCCTACGGTCTGATAGAAGCTGTGCCTACAGTCTGATAGAAGCTGTGTCTGCGGTCTGATAGAATCTGTGTCTGCGGTCTGATAGAAGCTGTGCCTGCAGTCTGATAGAAGCTGTGCCTACAGTCTGATAGAAGCTGTGCCTGCGGTCTGATAGAATCTGTGCCTGCGGTCTGATAGAAGCTGTGTCTGCGGTCTGATAGAATCTGTGCCTGTGGTCTGATAGAAGCTGTGCCTACAGTCTGATAGAAGCTGTGCCTACAGTCTGATAGAAGCTGTGCCTACAGTCTGATAGAATCTGTGCCTGCGGTCTGATAGAAGCTGTGTCTGCGGTCTGATAGAAGCTGTGCCTGCGGTCTGACAGAAGCTGTGTCTGCGGTCTGATAGAAGCTGTGCCTACGGTCTGATAGAAGCTGTGTCTGCGGTCTGATAGAAGCTGTGTCTGCGGTCTGATAGAAGCTGTGTCTGTGGTCTGATAGAAGCTGTGCCTACGGTCTGATAGAATCTGTGTCTGCGGTCTGATAGAAGCTGTGCCTACGGTCTGATAGAAGCTGTGCCTACGGTCTGATAGAAGCTGTGCCTGCGGTCTGACAGAAGCTGTGCCTACGGTCTGATAGAAGCTGTGTCTGCGGTCTGATAGAAGCTGTGTCTGCGGTCTGATAGAAGCTGTGTCTGTGGTCTGATAGAAGCTGTGCCTACGGTCTGATAGAAGCTGTGCCTGCGGTCTGATAGAAGCTGTGTCTGCGGTCTGATAGAAGCTGTGCCTACGGTCTGATAGAAGCTGTGTCTGCGGTCTGGTAGAAGCTGTGCCTACAGTCTGATAGAAGCTGTGCCTGCGGTCTGATAGAAGCTGTGCCTACAGTCTGATAGAAGCTGTGTCTGCGGTCTGATAGAAGTTGTGCCTACAGTCTGATAGAAGCTGTGCCTACGGTCTGATAGAAGCTGTGTCTGCGGTCTGGTAGAAGCTGTGCCTACAGTCTGATAGAAGCTGTGTCTGCGGTCTGATAGAAGCTGTGCCTACGGTCTGATAGAAGCTGTGCCTACAGTCTGATAGAAGCTGTGTCTGCGGTCTGATAGAAGCTGTGCCTACGGTCTGATAGAAGCTGTGTCTACGGTCTGATAGAAGCTGTGCCTGCGGTCTGATAGAAGCTGTGCCTACGGTCTGATAGAATCTGTGCCTGCGGTCTGATAGAAGCTGTGTCTGCGGTCTGATAGAATCTGTGCCTGTGGTCTGATAGAAGCTGTGCCTACGGTCTGATAGAAGCTGTGCCTACGGTCTGATAGAAGCTGTGTCTGCGGTCTGGTAGAAGCTGTGTCTGCGGTCTGATAGAAGCTGTGTCTGCGGTCTGATAGAATCTGTGCCTGCGGTCTGATAGAAGCTGTGCCTACGGTCTGATAGAAGCTGTGCCTACAGTCTGATAGAAGCTGTGTCTGCGGTCTGATAGAATCTGTGTCTGCGGTCTGATAGAAGCTGTGCCTGCAGTCTGATAGAAGCTGTGCCTACAGTCTGATAGAAGCTGTGCCTGCGGTCTGATAGAATCTGTGCCTGCGGTCTGATAGAAGCTGTGTCTGCGGTCTGATAGAATCTGTGCCTGTGGTCTGATAGAAGCTGTGCCTACAGTCTGATAGAAGCTGTGCCTACAGTCTGATAGAATCTGTGCCTGCGGTCTGATAGAAGCTGTGTCTGCGGTCTGATAGAATCTGTGCCTACGGTCTGATAGAAGCTGTGTCTGCGGTCTGATAGAAGCTGTGCCTACGGTCTGATATAAGCTGTGTCTGCGGTCTGATAGAAGCTGTGCCTGCGGTCTGATAGAAGCTGTGTCTGCGGTCTGATAGAATCTGTGCCTGTGGTCTGATAGAAGCTGTGCCTACAGTCTGATAGAAGCTGTGCCTACAGTCTGATAGAAGCTGTGTCTGCGGTCTGATAGAAGCTGTGTCTGCGGTCTGATAGAAGCTGTGCCTACGGTCTGATAGAATCTGTGCCTACGGTCTGATAGAAGCTGTGCCTACGGTCTGATAGAAGCTGTGTCTGCGGTCTGATAGAAGCTGTGCCTACGGTCTGATAGAAGCTGTGCCTACAGTCTGATAGAAGCTGTGTCTGCGGTCTGATAGAAGCTGTGCCTACGGTCTGATAGAAGCTGTGCCTACAGTCTGATAGAAGCTGTGCCTACGGTCTGATAGAAGCTGTGCCTACAGTCTGATAGAAGCTGTGCCTACGGTCTGATAGAAGCTGTGTCTGCGGTCTGATAGAAGCTGTGTCTGCGGTCTGATAGAAGCTGTGCCTGCGGTCTGATAGAAGCTGTGCCTACGGTCTGATAGAAGCTGTGTCTGCGGTCTGATAGAAGCTGTGTCTGCGGTCTGATAGAAGCTGTGCCTGCGGTCTGATAGAAGCTGTGCCTACGGTCTGATAGAAGCTGTGTCTGCGGTCTGATAGAAGCTGTGTCTGCGGTCTGATAGAAGCTGTGCCTGCGGTCTGATAGAAGCTGTGCCTGCGGTCTGATAGAAGCTGTGTCTGCGGTCTGATAGAAGCTGTGTCTGCGGTCTGATAGAATCTGTGCCTGCGGTCTGATAGAAGCTGTGTCTACGGTCTGATAGAAGCTGTGTCTGCGGTCTGATAGAATCTGTGCCTGTGGTCTGATAGAAGCTGTGCCTACAGTCTGATAGAAGCTGTGCCTACAGTCTGATAGAATCTGTGCCTGCGGTCTGATAGAAGCTGTGTCTGCGGTCTGATAGAATCTGTGCCTGCGGTCTGATAGAAGCTGTGCCTACGGTCTGATAGAAGCTGTGTCTGCGGTCTGATAGAAGCTGTGCCTACAGTCTGATAGAAGCTGTGCCTACGGTCTGATAGAAGCTGTGTCTGCGGTCTGATAGAAGCTGTGTCTGCGGTCTGATAGAAGCTGTGTCTGCGGTCTGATAGAATCTGTGCCTGTGGTCTGATAGAAGCTGTGCCTACGGTCTGATAGAAGCTGTGTCTGCGGTCTGATAGAAGCTGTGCCTGCGGTCTGATAGAAGCTGTGTCTGCGGTCTGATAGAATCTGTGCCTGTGGTCTGATAGAAGCTGTGCCTACAGTCTGATAGAAGCTGTGCCTACAGTCTGATAGAAGCTGTGTCTGCGGTCTGATAGAAGCTGTGTCTGCGGTCTGATAGAAGCTGTGCCTACGGTCTGATAGAATCTGTGCCTACGGTCTGATAGAAGCTGTGCCTACGGTCTGATAGAAGCTGTGCCTACGGTCTGATAGAAGCTGTGCCTACAGTCTGATAGAAGCTGTGTCTGCTGTCTGATAGAAGCTGTGCCTACAGTCTGATAGAAGCTGTGTCTGCGGTCTGATAGAAGCTGTGCCTACGGTCTGATAGAAGCTGTGCCTACAGTCTGATAGAAGCTGTGCCTACGGTCTGATAGAAGCTGTGTCTGCGGTCTGATAGAAGCTGTGTCTGCGGTCTGATAGAAGCTGTGCCTACGGTCTGATAGAAGCTGTGCCTACAGTCTGATAGAAGCTGTGTCTGCGGTCTGATAGAAGCTGTGTCTGCGGTCTGATAGAAGCTGTGCCTACGGTCTGATAGAAGCTGTGTCTGCGGTCTGATAGAAGCTGTGTCTGCGGTCTGATAGAAGCTGTGTCTGCGGTCTGATAGAAGCTGTGCCTACGGTCTGATAGAAGCTGTGTCTGCGGTCTGATAGAAGCTGTGTCTGCGGTCTGATAGAAGCTGTGTCTGCGGTCTGATAGAAGCTGTGTCTGCGGTCTGATAGAAGCTGTGTCTGCGGTCTGATAGAAGCTGTGCCTGCGGTCTGATAGAAGCTGTGCCTGCGGTCTGATAGAAGCTGTGCCTGCGGTCTGATAGAAGCTGTGTCTGCGGTCTGATAGAAGCTGTGTCTGCGGTCTGATAGAAGCTGTGTCTGCGGTCTGATAGAAGCTGTGTCTGTGGTCTGATAGAAGCTGTGTCTGCGGTCTGATAGAAGCTGTGTCTGCGGTCTGATAGAAGCTGTGTCTGCGGTCTGATAGAAGCTGTGCCTACGGTCTGATAGAAGCTGTGTCTGCGGTCTGATAGAAGCTGTGTCTGCGGTCTGATAGAAGCTGTGTCTGCGGTCTGATAGAAGCTGTGCCTGCGGTCTGATAGAAGCTGTGCCTGCGGTCTGATAGAAGCTGTGCCTGCGGTCTGATAGAAGCTGTGCCTGCGGTCTGATAGAAGCTGTGTCTGCGGTCTGATAGAAGCTGTGCCTGCGGTCTGATAGAAGCTGTGTCTGCGGTCTGATAGAAGCTGTGCCTGCGGTCTGATAGAAGCTGTGTCTGCGGTCTGATAGAAGCTGTGCCTACGGTCTGATAGAAGCTGTGCCTACGGTCTGATAGAAGCTGTGCCTACAGTCTGATAGAAGCTGTGTCTGCGGTCTGATAGAAGCTGTGCCTACGGTCTGATAGAAGCTGTGCCTACAGTCTGATAGAAGCTGTGCCTACGGTCTGATAGAAGCTGTGTCTGCGGTCTGATAGAAGCTGTGTCTGCGGTCTGATAGAAGCTGTGTCTGCGGTCTGATAGAAGCTGTGTCTGCGGTCTGATAGAAGCTGTGTCTGCGGTCTGATAGAAGCTGTGTCTGCGGTCTGATAGAAGCTGTGTCTGCGGTCTGATAGAAGCTGTGTCTGTGGTCTGATAGAAGCTGTGCCTACGGTCTGATAGAAGCTGTGCCTGCGGTCTGATAGAAGCTGTGCCTGCGGTCTGATAGAAGCTGTGCCTACGGTCTGATAGAAGCTGTGCCTGCGGTCTGATAGAAGCTGTGCCTACAGTCTGATAGAAGCTGTGCCTACGGTCTGATAGAAGCTGTGCCTACGGTCTGATAGAAGCTGTGCCTACGGTCTGATAGAAGCTGTGCCTACGGTCTGATAGAAGCTGTGTCTGCGGTCTGATAGAAGCTGTGCCTGCGGTCTGATAGAAGCTGTGTCTGCGGTCTGATAGAAGCTGTGCCTACGGTCTGATAGAAGCTGTGCCTACGGTCTGATAGAAGCTGTGTCTGCGGTCTGATAGAAGCTGTGTCTGCGGTCTGATAGAAGCTGTGCCTACGGTCTGATAGAAGCTGTGCCTACGGTCTGATAGAAGCTGTGCCTACGGTCTGATAGAAGCTGTGTCTGCGGTCTGATAGAAGCTGTGCCTACGGTCTGATAGAAGCTGTGTCTGCGGTCTGATAGAAGCTGTGCCTACGGTCTGATAGAAGCTGTGTCTGCGGTCTGATAGAAGCTGTGTCTGCGGTCTGATAGAAGCTGTGCCTACGGTCTGATAGAATCTGTGCCTGTGGCCTGATAGAATCTGTGTCTACGGTCTGATAGAAGCTGTGCCTACGGTCTGATAGAAGCTGTGTCTGCGGTCTAATAGAATCTGTGTCTACGGTCTGATAGAAGCTGTGCCTACGGTCTGATAGAAGCTGTGTCTGCGGTCTGATAGAAGCTGTGCCTACGGTCTGATAGAAGCTGTGTCTGCGGTCTGATAGAAGCTGTGCCTACGGTCTGATAGAAGCTGTGCCTACGGTCTGATAGAAGCTGTGCCTACGGTCTGATAGAAGCTGTGTCTGCGGTCTGATAGAAGCTGTGCCTACGGTCTGATAGAAGCTGTGTCTGCGGTCTGATAGAAGCTGTGACTACGGTCTGATAGAAGCTGTGTCTGCGGTCTGATAGAAGCTGTGTCTGCGGTCTGATAGAAGCTGTGCCTACGGTCTGATAGAATCTGTGCCTGTGGCCTGATAGAATCTGTGTCTACGGTCTGATAGAAGCTGTGCCTACGGTCTGATAGAAGCTGTGTCTGCGGTCTAATAGAATCTGTGCCTACGGTCTGATAGAAGCTGTGTCTGCGGTCTGATAGAAGCTGTGCCTACGGTCTGATAGAAGCTGTGCCTACGGTCTGATAGAAGCTGTGCCTACGGTCTGATAGAAGCTGTGTCTGCGGTCTGATAGAATCTGTGCCTGTGGCCTGATAGAATCTGTGTCTACGGTCTTATAGAAGCTGTGCCTACGGTCTGATAGAAGCTGTGCCTACGGTCTGATAGAAGCTGTGTCTGCGGTCTGATAGAAGCTGTGCCTACGGTCTGATAGAAGCTGTGTCTGCGGTCTAATAGAATCTGTGCCTACGGTCTGATAGAAGCTGTGCCTGCGGTCTGATAGAAGCTGTGCCTACGGTCTGATAGAAGCTGTGCCTACGGTCTGATAGAAGCTGTGTCTGCGGTCTGATAGAAGCTGTGCCTACGGTCTGATAGAAGCTGTGCCTACGGTCTGATAGAAGCTGTGCCTGCGGTCTGATAGAAGCTGTGCCTGCGGTCTGATAGAATCTGTGTCTGCGGTCTGATAGAAGCTGTGCCTACGGTCTGATAGAAGCTGTGCTTGCGGTCTGATAGAAGCTGTGTCTGCGGTCTGATAGAAGCTGTGCCTACGGTCTGATAGAAGCTGTGTCTGCGGTCTGATAGAAGCTGTGCCTGCGGTCTGATAGAAGCTGTGCCTACGGTCTGATAGAAGCTGTGCCTGCGGTCTGATAGAATCTGTGTCTGCAGTCTGATAGAAGCTGAATGGTAAGTTGCTTTGGATGAAAGCAGCAACATGCAGCTGTTTTCAGTGAACAAGCTCTGATGAACACATGCCTGCTCATCACCAGCAGGCAGACACAGTCCGCAGGAAGCGGTCAACGTGGAGGATTGAGCAGCTAAAGAGACAGAGTCACAAGGAGAGAGTTTAGTGGATCCATCAGGTGCACAGTGTGGTTATATGAGGAATCAAACCATGGAGATCTTGGGATAGCAATCAGATTAGTGAGCAGTACATGTTATTGCAGTGACTGCTTTTGTTTTTAACCGATGTTAGAATGTGGTGTGAGCTGCTACAGAGATGGTGTCGAGCGGCGTCCGAGACGAAACAAGTTGAGCACATCTTTCCCAAGGTACAGATTGTTGCACGCCACTCTACGGGAGACAGGTCGACAGCTCCTCATTCAATTTCATCTCTTATAGTCATATTTAATACCACACATATTACGGTAATCAGCGTTGCATATGTGTCTGATCTAAATACCTTTTGTTGTTCAGTCTTTGTTCATCCTGCATCGCTCTGTTCTGTTCTTTAATGTAACGTTGGAGCGACAGAGCCTCTCAGCTGTTAGCAGACTGTTGTCAGCGAGCTTTACCCAGCATGCAGTTCAGCGGGGAAATTTTATGAATGTACAATTATTCGCGTTACAAATTGTTAATGTGTCACAAACTCTTGTGTGTGGTGTTTTGCCCTGTTAAAGAGTGTTAGTTGTGGGTTATTAATTGTTGTTATACAGTTATAACCATGACTTGGGTTCCCTCTCAATACACTTCAGATAACTTGCTCCGCAGCGAACAATATATTTAGCCGTCTGTTAAAGAGTGACGGAAGTTGTTTGACGCATGACGGTTTATGAAAAATTCATATCATACGTGAAATTAAAAGCGGTATAGCGCCCAGCACTAGTCCCACCCTATCTCATCTGCACTATCTGTTGTAAGGGCACCGTCACTGCATCCTGCGATGATCGTGATTGGTTTAAAGCTGACGAACCGTAGCTGAGATAGAATAAAAAAGATCTCACGTCATCAATCAATGAGCCAGATGGGATTGAAAAGTCAATGTTGATTAGACTTCTAAACTACATATAGTTTTTCATATATTAAAAGTGCACTCTATGCACACACACACACACACGTACCAGTTCTCTTTTCCTTATTGCCCTTTGTTCAAAATGTACCATCATCATTACTTCTGGTTATTTTTGAATGACCCTATAACGACCCTAAACAAATCAATATTGCAAAATATAAAAATAGGCTGTTGCTGAGTGAAACAAATCAAGAGATCTCATTTAAATACTTTGTCGCAAATGTCACGAGGGGAAGATTAATATTGACCGGGGGAAATGAAGGCTCTTGGATTGGGGGAAACTATTGTATTAGAGAGTGGAGATTGAGAAGGCTGCAAGAATTCATTCTGTTCCCCATCTGTCTCCCCACTCAATCAAATACACTTCAGCTTCGGTTGCAAAGGGTATTTTTATGGCATAACGCTGGCGGAGAAAGGCAGAACGAAGGTGGATGGAACATTTACTACAGATTGATATCCGTAAGTATTCACAATGATGAAACACATTTTTAACTCAATTCTCGTGTCTCTTTATGGTGCATCAACTTTGAAACGTTCCTGTTTCTGTTCTTTGTCGCCGCCCATTTGTTCTCACATACTTTGCTTTTTCACACATTAGCCAATTACTAACACAAGGTAATCAAATCTGCCTTTCAAATCCACACCCTGCTCATCTGCTGGGCTGGAGGGATAACATTAGTGCTCCATCAGTGCTAATCTCCGGGCTTAAGTTTCTATTGCATTATGGGGCCTGGCTGGGGAGGTCAATTAGATTTGTCTTTAACGCAGCTGCTCAATGCAGGACTTTTAGAAAAGGTATGTTGGTCGTCCAGGCATGTGTGAGTTTCTGTTTTTCCACATGTGCTCGCTTGTGTTCAGGTCTCTGTTTGCGTTTGCCGCCGCAAATGCATCTTTGACTCTCCGTTGAACATTGCACAATGTGTCTTCTGCTCCGTGTGGTGGCGGGGTCGAAGGTTGCCGGGTAAGATGGAGCTGACAGGAAGCGACATCTGTTGTCGGACGTCTGACGAGGATGGATTGCACGACCGATGCACACGGGGAGCATCCTGGGTTCCCAGGTCAGGCAGCGCTCGCCTTGGGGTCGGCAGGGGTCAGAGCCCCTCGAGAACTTTCTCCCCCAGCAGACTCCAGGAAGCCAATCAACTTCAAACAGCGGCTGATCATCTTGGTAGGGGGGGGGGGGGTAATTGCAAATCAAATGGACTTCTCTTTTTCGTTGGAGTGCAGCCTTTTCAGGCCAAACAAGAGGCCACTTCCCTTTCTCTTTGCAATTTGTCTTTTTCCCCCTCCGTCTTCTCGGCTGCATTCATCCCGTAATGGTGATGGGAGATATTTTACTTTTTGCCAACCAAGACGCAGGAGTGGAGCAAAGAGGACAATACGAGACACAGATTCTTCACATGTGTGTGACTGTGCATGTGTGGTACGCTCGAGTGCCAGCTGACAAACCCACGAGCCCGCACAGAGCCAGCTGCCTTGAGAATACAGCGGCAGTCTTTGTGGAAGCAGCTTCAGCATGAAGCCCGCTGCAATTATCCTGCACGAGCACAGCAGCATTATCCGAACAGTTCCTCTTGCACATGTACAGCGGTGCTGCTTGGCTGTTCGGGGCAAGTCTCACACACTGTAGCTGCTGCATTATGAATGGCACCGTGATGCGAGCAGTCTCGGAGTCTCACATATTAAGTGGGGCCGTGTGTGTTTGTCAGTTGGTCTTCAGAGTGACATCCAGCCACTTAAAGCCAGCTGCCTCCAGAGTGGTGTACTATATGGCGATCTGGGTGAGCTTGTTATTAAAGGACAGCCTTGAGGCCGGCTTTCTCAAATTACTCCTGTGTTGGCAGGGGAAAGGAGAGCCAGCCGCTCTCCTGTGTGGCTTTACTTAATTGTGAAAGGCGACGATGGGACCGTCCCTCCTAAATCTCAGCACCTATTGGGCGCAATTTCATGGCAGAGAACTACAAAAGAGCATTACCCTGTATTGTGTACATAATGTTCGACGTGTCGGGGGAGCGCTGATGGAGCGGTCTGGGGTAGCTCGAGGTTTTAGGTTTTTTTTCTTGGCAATGAGCCATGCAGGACGTCCTTACACGCTTCTATCAGCGGGCTTCTCAGGGGCTATTAGTGTAAAAAATGAATATCCTGTAATTTCTCCTCTCTGCTCCGGGCGCTTTTTCAATTACAACCTTTGAATTTAAAATACTAAAGATCATTCTCCTCCATATCTCGGGCTGGCAAATGGGTGTGAATTCATGGAAAGGTCAAAATTTAATTAGAAAGGATGAGAGCTGCAGAGAGCTGCCATCCAAACGACCGTCACTTCATGTAAGTTATCGAGATATGTGACCCACACTGGGGTGGCTTTCTGGACTTGGCCTATCAGTTTCCATTAACAATCGGGTTATGGAGAGCATTACATGCTTTTTCACAGGGCTTGAGTAACTGATACGCTATTTCCCTCATCCCATAAGTCCTCCAAGTGTTGGAGCACGTTGAAAAAAGTACATGTTGATAATAAAAAAGCAATAGATAGGACTGCAGTCTTTTTGGAACAGCTGTCAAATAAAGAGGCTCGACGACAGACTGCTTTTCAGCACAAGTGCAGCTGTGAGGCTGAATAGTGTTGGAGTGCGACATGACACGCAGCCTTTCCACACAGCTCATCCCATTCGTGTGAGCGCACTCGTGTGTGAGTTACTGTCTGTACAGTACTGGCTGATCTATGTTCATGCACTGTCACAGTGGCTGTTACAGCCTGCACCTTCCATTCGCTGAGTTTATCAATTGCTGCACTGAGATAATTGTCAAGCATACGTTACGCACTGCTGCCACTTTCGACACATAACTGCATTCAAGCCTCATGAATTTATTCATGAGCTTCACTTTACTTCGCCGATGGTGTCCACATTCATTTGTTTTGGATTCCTTTCATCGTCTGATGTGTAATCACCTCTATGTCTGTGCATTCTGTGTACTTAATATAACACCTACACGCTATTGGTGTACAGAAAGAGTTAAAGGCAGTTATAACTGTTTCCGATCTCCATATTGGTCAAGAAGCAAACTCCTTGTAGCACGAATACATTGTAATAGATGGGCGGGTGCAGCTCCAAACAGCCCAATCACAGCCTCGAATCCACTCAAATGAAATACAATTTTAAAATCGACCTTTATTCTGTTTTAAAATATTGTTGTGGGTATGATCCGCACATCCAGTATACTCTGTTTGATTGCAAATACGTCTCCATCTCGACAGCATTCAACGATGTACCTCACTGATGATGTGACATATTATACCTAAATATAACATATGTTGGGTATGCACCACGGTGATGGGGAGCAAACAAAGTCAGCATTTCATGTTCTGGGCTGAGCATGAGAGCAAGAAGAAAAATAAAGTGCCAATCTGGTAGTAAAAGTTTAGGCCGATGCAATTAATATTGAAAAAGTACGTCCACGCAGACGTTATATTTGCTAGCCTCTCCAAATGTTCTATTTTCTCTCAGCTTGAAAACGTCCATAATCCGATTTGTGACAGTGACCAAAGGAAACCCACTTCCTGTATTGCCGTTCTTGGTGCAGTCAGGTGGAACAGTGCAGCTGGGCCCTGGGACTTATATCAGAACCACCTCTGTATGTCCAGTTGAAAAAAAGACAGACAACTATAATTGAAACAATAATAATAATGGATCTGCCACAGTGACCATCTCAAAAGGTAAACATGTTGTGTCATCCTGGCATAACTATGTTGACCCCTTTATATTAGCCTTATATCTGGGAATGAATCTTGTCCCGTGGTGAATGGTATAAGGACGACTCGCTGAACCTCTGAGCCACAGTCCATGAATGCCGAATCTGATATTATAATATTGGTGATGTGTGTCGGTACTTGCCTTTTGCATGTGACGAGGACAGTGGTGCTGTCCCCCACCTCTTACAGAGAATGGACGGATTACTAAACAGGCCTACTGGGCACTGAAAACAGGGGCCCAACAGCTGAGGGGGCCCTGGGCCAGAGCCTCTGTTTGAAGTTGTGAAATAACCACAATGAGACAGAATGAACCCACAAAGTGAAGCTTTACCACCTCAGAGGCACAAAATGACCAAAACGAGAGACGAAAAAACAAAAAGACACACAAAATGCCTACAAAGAAACAAAAAAACAACCACTATGAGACACAAAGCATCGACAAAGAGACACAAAACAAACAACCACAAAGAGACAGAAAACTGAAAACTACAGTAAAGAGACACAAAATAGCCAAAAAGAGGTGCAAAACAGCTGCAGAGATGCAAAACAACCTAAAAGAGACACAATAAGACCATGAAGGGAGGCAAAACAAAGCAGAAGATGTCTCTGGTGGGGCATGTCTGTGTCCGGGGGCCCATTGTCTCATAATCTGGCCGTGTTACAGTGTACTAGTGTTCCTTCAGGGCCAGTATGAGGAGGAATGAGTCCAGTGACCAATTAGGCTTCTAAAGTACCAATGTAATGACAGTAGTGTATTTGTACCCCACTTCTCACCATGTAGTTCTATATAATGTGTGTAAGGTATAATGTGTGTAAGTTTAATGACAGCTTTCTATTTCTTTCTGTGCGTCTCACCGATGGAGGCAACACTAGGGAGCACAATTACTCCAGAAATGAGAAGAGAGAGAAGAGAGAGAAGGAGGTGGCTTATGGGCTGCATGGTGAGAGGAAGACATGGGAGAGAGAGAGATTCTGCCTTTATATGCTCCATGGAGAACAGAGGGAAGGGCGATCACACGCACAGGGAATTGTGTGTGTCTGCACAGATGTGTGTGTGTGTGTGTGTGTGTGTGTGTGTGTGTGTGTGTGTGTGTGTGTGTGTGTGTGTGTGTGTGTGTGTGTGTAGAAAAGGGGAACTGTGGTGTCAGGCTTGATTTCATAACCGGGGCTAATCAGGTCCATATACTTTAAGTGCTGCTTTAATACGTCTAATCTCTGCAGAATATGGCCGCTGCCTTCGGGCGACATGGCCGCTTTGCCTCGGGAAGCTGTTAAAGAGCACATGGACACACAGCGACTCTGACCCGGGGACAGTCACTGATCCTCTCACATTTACAGATACATGTTTTCATTATGAGACGTATGCACACTGTACTCTGACACTTGAAGCCTCGGTGCTGCATTCAATGCCATATCTACAGTTCAACTCCTACGATGCAAACATCAACAAACAGCAACGTGAAACACAGAACCACAAGAACACAACATGTTACATTTCCTGAAGGTTTGGCAGAATGGAGTTGTCTTCCCAGATACAAATTTTAATGATTCAATGTATACATATTGTACTCATATTGCTGCCATGTGATCATGTGTGAGAGTTGAGAGACTGGCACACTTAATACTCCAGGTTTGCTCTCAATTAATATGGAGCTGAATCGACAGAGCGCCAGAGCCGCTTTTTCTTCTTTCTTATTAAATTGAAGGAATATCCCCAAAGTGGAGTTTTAAATGTGTTTGACAAGTTCAGCAAATCAGCTCTGAGTCTACGTGGGCTAGTATGCACTGCTGAAACAATTAGAGGATAACTTCCAGAGGGTTACAGAGCCTGTTTGACATCTGTGAGCTGTGAGCGTGAACAGTGATGTTCACGCTCACAGCTCATCGATGTCAAACAGGCTCGACAGGCTCGATATCCACTCACTGCAGAAAGAATGATGTGTTGGTGCTTCTTCTTTCTTCTTTGAGACAAATAAGCAGCGCTGCAATAAGTGCACACACGCCTGAAGAGCTGAGGGCAGTGCAGCAGAGCAGTGGCTCATAACCTTTTTCCTGTGAAGCACCTTTCTGTCATGAACATAACTGGTCAGCTCCATTAAGATTCACACTGACGGCGTTTTTACTCTTTGACTTTACAACGATCTGGAAGTAGAGGGACTGTTTGGATCACATCTTACCATCCTGCACAACACGAACTGATCTTTATCTGACACTGTGCACAAACACAATGTGGACCACTAGTTCCAATTCAAAAGAAGGTTGTATGTACATACTTCTGTTTAAATCTTCTGGTAAGTGTGTTCTGATGAACGTAGTTCTACATCCTGACCCCCTGTGATGGACCCCAGGTGTGGAACCGCTGCATTGGTCGACACTACAGAAGAAACGGGTAACAGCATAATGAACCAATAGATATCATCCTGAAACTTCCCCAGTCGATTACTTCAAATAGGCCGATTACCTTTTGTATTGTAATGTGATGTTGAAATATGCAAATGGTCATTATCTTCTATGTGCAGAGCATAAATCTGGACATTGGATAACGACAGGTTCAAAATGATTGTTTCATTTTGATGTCATATTCGAGTCAAAGGGTTTTATAGAGGAAATGTTGTTTATCTCTTCGTATCGCTCCATAAATCAGAACATACTGTCAACAGCCATAAAAAATAAATGCATTTTCTCTGTGTTTTTAGTAATGAAATGTATTATAAATAAGGGAACGCCCTGCAGATTTCACTTTCAAGACGCATCTCAAACACTGGCTTAAGGCAAACCAGAAGAGAGATGTCACTTGACATGAAGCACGATGTCTCTCGTCTCTACTGCTGTGCATTGTATATTTGTATCATCGTGTCGTCACGTGTAATGCTTTTCTTTTGGTTGCCTGTCTCGGGACTCCAGATGTATGTCAGCATTCTTGCTAACTCCTGCATGTTTACAACGTGCATGCCTGATGTTCATTAACATGCTCAGTCCCTATCAAATACATATTAGATACATCATGAATCAGGCTATGAATGATACATGAACAAACACCCTCTGTAAGAACCTCCAGAACGTCGAGTCTGAGGAAACAACTTGTTTAGAGAACACAGCCTTCAGAGATAGTTGGTGGATTGTAAGATGACAAAGACACGGTGAATATGGTCGAATGTGTAACGAATAGATGCCACCAACAAACTCCCCCTGTTGATTACTAAGACAATTTAGTAATACAAGGTTATGTTTAAATATTCATATGAGGCATTATCTAAGGGTAACGTTTGGTGGAATTAGACGAAATCTAATAAAGACCAGAATGTGATATTAGCAGACTATCACTGATCTCTATCCTGACAGGCTGTCTACACCACATCCAGTTCAGCTGGTGTTGTTCAGTTGTCCATCTCTCAGCTCCACCCTCATTAACAAGTTATGTGCCGCTGACGCGCTACCTCCTTCCTGCATGATTTTGCTCACCTACATGAATTTTGCATTGTTTTGTGAGTATGCCAAAATGAGCTCACAGCAGTACTGTAGCTGAACGCATCCAATGAGTCACGCAGGGCTGAAGCTGCAGCATTCCAACAAGGTGTTTCTGTGAAACAACCTACATCTTGTGAGGAGCTTTGATGTGTTCCTGAACTGAGAGCCAAGTTTGCTTGGTATGAAAGTTTGGGGCACGACTATAAGACGACAGATGCTACTGAAAATGTCTTGGCGCCCTGCATCGTTATTGCAAGTTAGCATGTCGGCAGAAGTTGCAAACATATTTTGTTCACATGAAATATCATCATTAGTGGCTTTGAGCAGTTAATATGCATCTGAATTATCTTTCTTTAGATTCATGGAGTCTGTAAACTGGAACTAATTAACCTTCTGACAGAAAATAAAAATCGACATACGTCTACTGGTTCGCTCCGGCTCAATTCAGATGTCGGGTTCAGCTGCGCCTACAGTCATGAAACAACAGCAGGGAGGCTTCGTAGACGAACCAAGACAGCAAACTGTATTACTACTTTCAACCTCGACAAAGGCAGCGCTACCAGATCCACTCTGTTTGTTCTTAACGTTCACAATGAAAGCCTTCGTCATAATATTCACAGGCAAATGTTTCATATTGTTGTGCTGTTTGTTCGTCACGCCCCAGTGTGTAAAGGCCTTCAGGCTGAGGGACATGTCATTCGTTTTTCAGGTATTTGTTCGTAAACAAACATTTTTCCTGATGATAGTAGATGTCAAGTCAGTTATTAGGAGTTATGAAGTAAAGCCGGTAACATGGCTAAAAATCCAATCAAACAAATGATAAAAAGAGGTGAGTTAGTACTGATCATACATTGTACATGAGACCCCTTCATTACTGTCCACCCTGGATCACCCATGCTCCCCAACCCTGGTGAGACTGGCCAGGGGTTTGATTGTCACTACATCTAAACCATAATTAGATATGGTAATTGAAAATGAGTAAATGTTTTGATTTGCATATTTCTTCCTGTGACGATTAAATAATTGATAAATCGTCAAAGTCAGCTCATGTGTGCATGACCACACCATTGTGCCCATCAGCCGTGACCACTCCAGTGCTGCACTTACCAGCCTGCAGCCATGTTGTTAGCTTCCCTCTGCCTCCTCCTGTCTTGTCAGAGCTGGCAGCACCTCTGGTAAAAGCTAATCCTCGTGCTCTCACTTGCACACAACATCAAGCATTTATGCCCACTGCTGGGCTTTGAAGTAGCTACCTTCATATGTCAATGCTATTGGTCACGCTTTACTTGTCTGTGTGTTTTACACATATTTAACCAATAAAAAGTATTAAGACCTCGTAAATAAATATTGTCCCAACACAAATCCCCTTTGTGTCATCCTTGTACTACCTTGCAATTATTGTTGCATTCCCTCTGATCCATATTGAGAGGAATCTTCCACCAGAGACTGCTGTACGGTCACTGGCTGTGGCTGGCCATGCTTGGCTTTGGGTTGGGCTCCGGAACTTCATTTGTGGAGGTTGTGGTTGAAGCTTTGGCTGTGGCTGTAATTGTGGCTACGACCATGGTCATTGCTATTGCCATGCCGCCGCAGCAGCAGCTTTAGCATTGCTATTTCTAGCTGTGGCTACAGTTAGAAATATGTCGCTAGCTGAAGCTATGACCACCACAGCTACTCTCAACAGCACCTACAATATTGTCATTGGCCAAGCTGAAGTCAGCCTCAATTTACAGTCCGAGTTGTCTTTGGCTGGTTTGGCATCAATCCTTTTGGGGGCTTAAGCAAGTCTTCAGGTTTGTCCCAAGCTTTGGCCACATCAATTTACTGCTAATGTGCATGTAATTAATGTGAAACCACTCAAAAACTAAAGAAGTGTAAGGGAAGAGAAAAGTGAATGTGTGGTGACACAGATGTATTCTGAGGTAATACAGAACTTAATGCAGTATTCAATGTGAAGGGAAATAAATTTACACTTTTACTTAACGAGGCCTGTGTATTACTGTATTTAATACATGATTAAATAATGGTTTAAATATGTTTTAGTCATCCTTGATAATGTCTTTAACAGGCAACCAGATGAACTTCTCAGTTTCATTTCTCAGCTGTGATGTAGAAGTGTACCTATAGGCGTGTCCGTGCACCATGACATCACTGCTGGGTGAGGTCAGTGGGGCAACAAACCTCCAATTGTCAGCTAATGGGTAGCTGACAAAAGAGAGCTTCTCTTCAGAGAGAACTCAACATTGTCAAACCTTGTGTAAGACTCTAACTTTATGATTGATTCAACCAGTGAGGCGCTTCAATGTATCTCAAAGCACGTTGCTATATTGGAATAATCTAAAAATGGAAACAGCAAATACATAAGAAGTGAACAAAGCATTCCCTACGGGGCATTAAGTTGTAGGATAGAAGTTACAGTGATGTGCCTTTGACATGGCTGGTATCTGTTCATATCATCTTGTCAATATGCCAAAGAGAATTAGTGTGATCTTCTGGTTTGATATCGATGTTTCTTGTGGGATAAAAACATCCACCAGCTGCTATCTCACGGAGACAGCAATTCATTTAAATGTCAAATGAATTGAGATGAATATGAAGGGGAGACATACAAACAATGCAATGAATAAGTAAAGCCATTCATAAATGTATTCTGTCTTTTAGCCGTGTGTGAGATGAAGTTGTGAAGAGACGGTTTGAAAGAAGAACTGGGGAGAGACAAACAGTCTCTTGTGGTTCACTGACCCCTCAGCCTCTCCACTGAGGCCTGCTCCCTACAGCTTTACAGCACAGCCCTGTCTCTATAGCGGCCTATCCACACTTTGCCTCCTCTACCTCCTCGATGGTAGATCTTTTACGAGATCACTTACAGAATGTTGATGCACGACCGCACATTATCATGGCTGGCATGGCAGTCACTGCACCAGTGATCAGCAGGGTAGGACTTGCTCATGTCTTGACTGTTTGGTATTTGTTGAAGTTGTACACTTCTGGATTCTTCTGTATTAAAATGCACACCAAAATAGACACTGAAGGCCTAATTATACACTGTGTTTGTAACGGGAAGCCCCAAAACTGATCATGTTTTCAAATACAATGGCACTTCTACAACCTCTGGCAACTCTACCTTGAAAGAGCATTAAAGAGTCGAGTCATTCCAAACCTGGCCCTCACAGAGGTGACTTCAAACTTTGACCATGATTGATTGCACCTGTAGGCTGCCTGTATCATCAGGTCACATTATATGAGGGAGGCCTAAACATCAGATTTGGGCCTCATCAAAAAAACGATTCTTCAGCCCCACACGGCAAAGCAGATTTGGAAATATTCAGACATATATTACCGGCACATGATACATTTTCCAAACTATGAAACTGTATTGTTTCAGATTGCTGATAGTGCTTTTCATTCCCTAATATACATCACACCAGACAGTACTGTGGTAGCATGTGAATGGATCACAACGTGCACATAAAAGGAGTTATTGTCACAGTGAAGTCGCAGTGAATTGTCATCTGATTCTGTCGTTCCTCTCAGGGCTACAGAGCGTTTCAGCACCTTTCAGGACATCGTTGTGCTTTTCCTGCATGCATCTTTACTGTTTGGTTTCCGTTCGCTCTCACTGTGTTTAGTGCCCTTTCACACCGACCTCATTTGGTCCAAAGCTTCACACTTTTCTGTTTTAACCAAATTAAAATCACAGGTGAAATCTCCCTCAGGTCAGGTTTTTGGATGGATTAGACTTTCAGACATATTCCATAAAGTTCTGGCAGCCTATCGTCAGAACTGGAAAAAGGAAACAATTGAACCAAACAAAATGAGCCACGGTAGCACATGAAGAGAGACCAAATGTTTGACTGACCTTTGGTCTGACAACTTTACAGAGTCAGTTGGAAATAAAACTCAAAAAACACAGACACGTTTCAATTATTTCAAAGAGGATGAGAGAGAAACCAATTACTATCAACGATGGGAAGACCCAGCTCCGTTAGGTAATGACGACAGGACGTTGCCGTAGGTACAGTATGTCACGTAGACTTTAGTGCGCTTGCATAATCTCAATGTTAAACCAGAATAACTACATCAAATATACAATGTAACGAAAACAACATCTTTGGTTCGGACTCTCAGGAGCTACATTCACATGTCAGGCAGACTGCATATCATCGAGTGGAGGAGAGCTAGAAGGTCCATTTAGTGAGGCCAGTAGAGAACACTGATGATGGTAAAGGTCAACTGCATTGTCGTCCAAAGTTAAAATAGTTTAACTTTGAATTTACGATTGAATGTTACGTAGCTCCCTCACATCAGAAAGGTGTTCACGTTTGCAATAGAATATTAAGAGAAAGCTCCATTTAAAAGCTGCATGCATGACGAGATTAATTACATGAAATAGTTACCATCCTGTCATTCTGTCAGACTGGTTGTTTGTTTTTCCTGAGCCATCCATGAACCCGTCCATGGTGAATGCAGCAGTCAGAGGCTGTTTTCAGCATAAAAAGCTCTAAAAGCGCACTCCTCCATGGTGAATGGCCTCCATGGTGAATGGTTCATTTGTATCGCAACATTTCAGTCTTCCGACCACTCAAAGCGCTGTGCACAACATGTCGACATTCACCCATTCACATATTCACACCCATTCATACACTAATGGCAGAGACCACCATGCAAGGTGCTAACTGATCACCAGGACCCTTAACTAACAACATTCAGCGTCGGTTTTATGTCTTGCTCAGGGACACTTGCGGACTGGAGGAGCACCGATGACCTGCTCTACCTTTGAGCCATTTCACTTCTGAATACACGCCAATGGAGGAGGTAGTGATGTCCCAAGGCTACTGACTTGGTGAAGTGTGTATTGTAAATGATGATATGACGCCGTGTTTATGAGTTTGACTCTGATATTTATGCTGCTGCTGATGATGATTCTGTTATAATGGCAGAGATGCACTTTACTCTCCCTGAGTATCTGTATTGATATGGTCACACGCTGCCGCTATCTATTCTATCTGACATGTTTTAGATGTTATATCTGATATGCTTTTGCACACTATGGAAATATGAGTCAGACACCAGTAACTTCTGTAGTTGGACTTCTGGCCCATTCATATTCAGGACACCTCTCCTTCATGTTCTTGTACTGTATGTCTATATTCTTTTATGTATTGTGATATGCCTTGCTGTAAAACCAATTGCCCTCAGGGGACACAACATAAAGTTTACATTTGCCAGGAGACCAGAGACGGGACTCCAGATGAATGCTAATGTTGCTCCATATTTGCTTGTTGTGTAAATGTTTGCTAAAAAGTTGACAACTTTTCAACTTAAAAGCTAATTTGTCAATGTTGTGTTTACAGCTCCTTTCCTCTGCCTACAAGTGTGTGAATATATATAAAAAATTAAATATATATTGTTTCCTCCTTCATTGGGCCGTTTGGCATACATAACAAGAGGGATGGGGATTTGATATGCAGCAAAGGTGGAACTCAATGAGGGAGGCTTGAGTTATGCACCTTCAACATTTGGCTACATGTTTGTTACATGACCAAATTGGACAGGACCAATTTTACTGAGAGACCCCAAAGATATTATTTGCTCCATAGACCTGTCCAACAGGATTACGTGTTTGTGTTTGAAGTTTCCAGTGGAAAATAAGTAATTCATGATCAGAGGGTACATTTAATTTGAGTCTGCCTTCCTCTTTCCAATCATTGTAGGCTCTGGCATAAACAATAGATATGGCTGAAATGCCACATAAGCCAAAGGGCGTTGTCTCATGACAGAAGCATTATTATAAAAGAGACAATCACGAGACCTTAAATACCTTTACTTGACCTCAATGATGAATCATAGAGGGATGTATGTTAAGAAAATACCATCACACTAAATAACCCAGACAAATATTCAGGTTGGTTTACTATTTATCACATTCATTCATGTCCAGCAGTAATTTCCATAACTGTACCCAGAGGGAAGTATGACTGAGGTTTATGTAGGGGACATGGATTATTCACAGAAACTTTAAATATTGTAGATAAACTGAGACATTTGCTGAAGCCGAGTATTCCCTGGAGGCATATGATTCAGGGAGTTTATTTGTTTGGCCTCGCTAATGATGTTAAGCCTCTAATGTGTCTGGCAAATAATTCAAATCAAAATAATGTATTCCAACGTCAACTTCTTTAAGCATTGCCAGTGGCGCACATTTATCACCTGATTAGTTGTAACTGAATGAGTTACAATGTCAACATAGTTATGTCGTGAATGGTATACCTTTGTTTGTTGCTGTGTGTGTGCATCTGTGTGTATATCTAAACAGAAATCTCCTTGTGTTCATATTTGCCTTTTCCACTCATGCTACTTGTATAAAGTTGGGGCAGGTAATAATGCTGGACAGACAGGGAATGCTTTTTCAAAGAAGAGCAAATTAATACAACACATACACTCGGTGCACATATCAGGCGGCAAATCTCTGAAAAGGTTCTGAGAAGTGAAGCCAATGCGGAAGTGCCTTTTAACATTTGTTCTGTTAGCCAGCAAGGAGCGACACACTGGTTGCAAAAAGAAGTCTGATTGTATAGACGTCTATGAGAAAATGACTCTACTTCTCTCTTGATTCATTCCCTCAGTAAACATTGTAAACATGAGTTTATGTCTCAATCTCTAGTTTCAAGTCTTCTTCAATACAGCATGATGTTCATTTAGTACATTATGGTCCATTTAGAGTCACACAGACCATAAAGCAGGGGATGCTTTAGGGCGGGGCTACACTGTGATTGACAAGTCTCTACCACGGTGTTGTCCGATCTGGCAGTTGTCTGTTTTCATCTTACAATAAGAACCTTTTCACTCTGTGTTTTCTCTTATTCATTGTTTGGTTGTACTTAGCTCCAACCTATCGTGTCACAAAAAAAACAAGATGGTGACGACCAAACACCAATCATTAACGCTAGTTAATGACATGCTAATGTATCTGCTAATGTTAGCTCCACAGCTTTTTACATAGAAAAGCAACATTATAGAAAACATATCTCCTTCCAACCTCTCAGGATAACGAGAATCGCTATTACACAACGTTTAACCATGACTAGCTCCAATTCCACTAAATCAGCCTGAAAATGAACAAAATCTGAAACCATTGGCGTTGATGCAGCAGAGACGGATAGTTCTTGGACCCTGATCGGAGTGTGCTGACTACGATACGATTGGCCAGTCATAGCGAGGGGCGTGACTTAGCAAAAGGCTTATTAGGAATGCCTCAACCCATGTTTCAAATATAAAAAAATGATCTCCAACAAGTGCTTGGATGAAGTTACATTGACTACATCATTTCTCACTTCTTTCAACAGATGGACGCTTTTAAAGTCTGTTATCACAGGGTGTGATTTATTGTGTGTTTAGCCGAGGAGGGGCAGTAACTTCTGAATAGCGCCCAATCTGGCAACAGAAAATAGGGGACAAACAGTCGCACAATTCGTCGGCCTAATAATCCAACCTGAGCTCCCTGACAGATTGTGTATCACTAATAGCTTTGCCACATGCTGTTGTTAGTCTTGTGAGGACAGCCTACTCGACGACAAGGTCTGAGCTTCCGAAAAATATGGTCATCATTTACACCAAAAATGGCACTGTTGGATTTTCAGTGCACCAAATGCCCTTCAAATAAGTGCAGACAAAACACAAACCTTAATGAGCCTCAGGATTCTGTCACACCGCTGGTGCACAGCTTCATCTTGCACCTGGTGATGAACGGCCGTACTTGCAACCCCGGTGAACAATTACAAACAGCGTCTGGCTATGTGGTGCTCTCTAGCAGTGCTCAGCTGACATGGCATCATTCATAACTCACCTAATGGCTTGTTCACGTCTTCATTTGGAGGATTCATGAGTCACCAGAGCGTTCCTCCAGATTCACTAAAAAGATGAATGAATGAATCAAAATGGAGGAGCTGTTCACTTGTAACAAACACCCTACGTGGCGGACATTCACACACTCAAAGCAGACCCACACTAGTGGTGAAGTAATTGTTTACAACAGCGAAGTTCAAAAATAACTGAGTTTCATAAAAATACTTCCCTAAAATGCCAGGCAACTAAATGTATCACGTCATTTCAAAGTGATCAGATATCTATGATGGAAAACATGTCCGGATGATGAAAATGCGTGGCCGTCCTGTAATTTGGCCATGAAGCATCCAGCACACAGCTCCTTCCTCTTTGGCGTGGTGCTCTCGGTGTGGGTCGATTCATTTCACAGCTGTCATCCTGTCCTTTTCCCGGCTCTCAGTGAGAAGCCTCGGGGGTGAGCTTCAACCTTGAGCCACTTTGGAGAGTTGGAGACTTTGTCCGTCACTTTCAAACTCTGCCTCCCACTGCAGGTATTTATATATAAAGGATACATATATGGGGCTCTGGCTGCCCTTAGCACTCCGTACAGCACGGAGGCCCGAGGGAGGCAATAACAAGCTGCGGAGTTCTCAGTAGTCGGCTGATGTATTTCTAAGTGGACTGTAGGTGTGTGTTCTGGGTGTGCAGGTCACTCTGCTGGCACGACTGTTATTGATCACTATCATAGTGTCTGTACGGCTCTCAAACCCACACAGGTTGGCATGCCGATATATGTCGTGTCATCCGACCAAGTATAAAGGCAGACATGCGTTGAAGTGTTTTGAATGACCTCACTAGGCCAGTGTAAAAAAATACCAAACCCTTTAAATCTCAAAGTCAAGATGAAATGCCTTGTTAACCATTTTTGGTCAGATCCCCAGTCATGTTGTAAACCTAAAAAAAATCCTTCATATATGATATGAAGTTCAATTGTTTCTTCCTGTAAAACCAAATAAGATATGTTTAGGTAAGCCGAAACCAACCAACTATATCATGACATCATGCATCAATCAATCTGCAATTCCTAGTGATGAGGTGTTCTCTCTCTGTAGCCTGTTACCTCTTCAACAAACTGTGTTCTGTTTATAAGCACAGGACCGATTTCTACCGGCGGAATGCGTTTGTCTTATTTATGAATCATTTGCATTTGTACGTTTTGAAATACTGATTGTGACGTCATTATTAATTAACTCAGAATATGATTATGGTTTCTCTTGAACACTGGAATTAATTTACTCGGCCCCATGTTTCAGTTTAAATTTATATCAGGAGTGATCCGCCTCACGTGACTCAATGAAATGATGATAAATGATGTAATAAGAGTTTCGTCTCTCAGCTTTCTCTAACCTTTAATCTGTGATCTGTCTTCACTCTGGTGTGAAACTCCAGTCTGTCAGTCAGTCAGTCCGATCAGCTGCAGCGTCCAATCACATGACTGATGAACAATGAGGGGGCGTGTCGTCCGTTAAGAGACTTCCTGGAAGGCTGTTCTCGTGCGTCCTCGCTCATGGCTCCTGGGGGATCTCTCCTCGCTCCTCTCTCCTCGCTCCTCTCTCCTCGCTCCTCCGAGCTAAATAAGAGCTTTGGGACGGCCGTCAATATGGCGGCGCAGAACAACTTCCGGTTCAAGCGAGGATCGAGGAAATGTCAAATAAGAGACTTGCGATGTACCCAAACACAGGAGGAAAGACCACAAAGACAGGAAGTCAAACCAACACGGGACAAAAGAGGCAGGGAACTTCAACATGAAACAGGAACAAAACCAAGATCATGACAATTGCACCAAATTATAAGCCCGCCCACTTGATGGCGTTCGTATCAAATATTAAGTTTCACTGGAGAATACTGTACTGAATACAGTACAGAGGCTAAAGACGCTCTAACTTCCCACTCTCTGGGACTTTAAGCCAAACGCCCGACTGGACACTACAGTTGACTCAGCAGCCACTGCACCAAAACGTAGTCATTAAAATGAGGATAGCTGGTCCACCTTAAGTTAGCCTGGGCCAAAGCTGTCGCTAACTTTGTGGCTAATCCCCTTAGCTTTAATCAGGTAGAACACAAGACGCAGGAACTCAGCTTGGGTCTCTTCACTGGTCTTGAAGAGTTGTAGCATTTATTACCGTACCTGTTTGTAAAAGGATTAATATCCTGGACTATATTAGTTATTTCTCACCATAAAAATAGTTTTGCTTAAAAAAAAAGCTACTTGTTTATCAAATGACATTTATTGATGTTGTAATATTGTTCAGTCGTAAAACATTCTTTCCTAAAAGTTCAGAGTATCTTTGTCCAAGCCCCAAGGAAGAGCGCCAGGCTGTTTGTTTTATAGAATGAACGGGGCGCTGCCTCCGGGTTCGGGTTAGGGTTGTGCAATTTGCAGATACGGCACATTCAATATTACTAAACTTTGAATAGCACGAGGGCTCATCAGTATAATCGCGTTGGGCACAGTAGCGTGAGCCTCCACAGATGGAGCCCGAGTTCCGAGCATGCACGGAGGTGTGATACTCAACTCATTGTTCGTTGCATTATTCCCCGAAACAAAAACTGTCAAGAATCAAAAAGACGAGTGGGAGGTTCTCGACAACGCTGCAAGCATCACTTCAGGGGCCAAGTAATCAGAAAGATGCGAACAGCAACACCCTGAACAGACACTTTAGTATATCAAATATAAGCTTTAGAGTGCTGGAAACGTTGAATGGATGCAATCAGATATTTTGTCTTTTTTGATTTGTCAAGGTAGAGCTGTTGCATATGACAAATACAATCAAGTTGGCATGGAAACAAGGACACTTCAACACTGAAATGAAAGCAAACAAGACAACACAACCAACAAAAATAATTCACTAACAGGCCACTTCATTACAATTCATTGGATTCTTTCTCTAAAAATATTACATTTAAATGAATCTCTTATACTTTTAGTCAATCGGTATTTACCAAGTAAACTCACTAACTCTTTCCACTGGAAAACAGAAGCAGCTACAGAGTAGCAGTAACCTCTAGTAATTGCTTAAGATGACATTTTAATGATCAGACCGTGGCAGCAGCAGACAGTCACAGCGGACCCCACACAGCTTTATTCATACATTCATACATGCTTCACGCCCACACAACCCTCAAACACACACATCGACTCACATCTCTGTACACAATCAATATTCATGGCAGCCCACAGCAGAAGTGCACGCTCGTATTAACATGTATGAAGTCAAACAGCCCCTAACCATGTCCTGCTCTGTAATCACAGCGTTCAGGAGGCTTGCTCACACTCACCACTGAAGGTTTACACCGCTGGCTACAACACGTCAGCTCCAGAGACGGCTCCTGATTTCATCTGAACACCTCGACTGCCATTTTCTTCCTCCCGATCATCACCGTCCTCTAGTCAATGCAATGCAGATGTTACTGATTTAAAGAGCAGAACCGTTCTATTTGACAGAGCACGTCGTACGCTGTACAGATTGTAAAACGCCCTTTGACGCAAATGTGTGACAGTTTGGGCTTTACAAATAAATATAATTGAATCTGTAAATCTTAAGTTGTACATCAGTATTACCTTTGTACTTCAGCCTGATTAAAAAATAGAATCAACCAACTAATATGATTCAGTGAAATAAACTATATAGAAGAAACAAACAGTGTAGGGCAAGCTACTTGGGAAGTGTAGTAGGCTGAACGTGGTTTTACTACATCAAAGCTCTTCTTTTATTGAACCAAATTCATTCCAAGTCAATGCTATTACCATGAAAATATATAATACAATATACATATATATAAGCCCAATATAAATGATATCATTAAAAATATGAATACAAATAAATGATAATGTATATTTTATATTCAACTATCATCGCAAACTTCTAACATCCATGGAGAATAATGCACCTTACTATAGACATATTCACATGTCCTGCTTCAGAAATGCTGACACCACCTCACTACTCGATCAATACAAGAGCGAAGCCACTGAAACGTTATTTCATTCAGAAAACAGCGAAGCTAGCAACTGAGAAATGTAGTCTATCAATTACCAACGCTACAGCCCACAACTGGAGAAAACGAAAGATTAGCTTGATTAACGGCTGACTGTCAATGTTTACTTTTAGTTCAATCAGGAGAGACTTCTTTTGGAGTGAATAACAATTTATTTTGGGTGCATGAAAAGATGAATAGCGAAGAGTCTTTGGTGATGAGACTGCATCGTGACTTAGTATATTAAAAGGGGGCAGTGATGCTCTGGTTAGATCAGAGTCTTGACACTGGTGGTGGTGGTGAAGGGAGTTGCTGAAGCTCTCGTGATGGGATGAGGAGCAGGACTGGGCTCTGGATACGATGGAGACCGGAAGTGAATGGGGTGGACGAGGGTTGCATTGATTCATACTGGAATGCCAACGGACAGCAGCAGAGAGGAGAACAGTACAAAAAAGTTGCAGCAACGATGTGGTTGGCTTTGGGAGATCGTGGCTGAATTTGGTTGGTTAACTTCAGTGAATATCATAATCAGCAGAGTAGAAGCAGAAAACAGATACCAATGAACGAGTGAAAAGAGAGTCGTTCTGACTGAACTCCCGCTCAGCTTCATTTGCACACAGAACACAAACAGCAGTTCCCTGGATGAACGTCCTGTACTGGTTTGACCCGCACACCTCCAGCTCGCCCTGCGCGGACTTTCTAAGCTCCGCCCCATAAAGTTGCGGGTGGTTGCATCGCATACTCACAGCGAGGAGCACTGACCAAGCTGCTGCATTCCACATGTTGACAGTGACAACGAGTTGGTGTAAAGATAGTGACAGCTACTGTCAAATGGAGTCAAATTCCTTGTGTGTCGAAATTGATTCCGATTGTTTTTCCAGAGCACTTCTGTAGCAACAAGATTTGTCTTAAATTCATCCATGTGACCAGTGAGGTAAACTCCTGTATAGCATGGCCTGAGTAGCTAGTTACACAGCTTCTGTTCCCCTCGGCGGCTGAATGCGCGGTGCCCCTGGGATAGGTTGTAGGCTCCCACACAGAGTGGTTCTACATGCCGGAACAGATGGCTATCGGAGGACTTGTGCATGACAACGAGTCACTCTCGCGGCTGTATCGTGTTCCACTCACGCCTCAGTGATCACGAGCGCCTGCAGCAGCTCGTGAGCTAATCATCAGAGCAAAACACTGGACAGTGATCTAATTCAAGCTGTTGTTGGGCAACAAAAGTCTGGAGGAAACAAAGGAGTGACTGGGAGCGGAATTCATGCATTGTGCACATCTTGGCTGAAGATAATGACAACATCTGTTCACTTCGTCACTACAGTGGCGTGTTGCATTCATGTGCCATTGATGAATAGAAAATAATTGCTACTTGAAGTTGTTATGAGTAATATCAGAGATTATGGCAGTCATGAAGTTCTTACAAAAGGCAGTTGTTCTTTGGATCCCACATCAGAGCAAACAACAGACAGACTTCCTCAACATTGTGAAAGTCGACTTTAGACTTTGAGTGAATTTCTCTTGAGAGTTTCTTATCGATATTCCCTCGCTGTTGCTCACGGTGCCTTTAAAAGGCAGAGAAAAAGGACCAGCAGAGGTTGGTTGAACAGACACAAAATGAATAAGCCCTCTGAGGCCGTTGTATAAGCTATGCACATGCCCCCTAAGCCCAAGGAGACATTCATCTCACCCCCTCCCTTCTGTGGGATGTCTTAATGACACTGAAAAGGGCCTGCAAGAATTCAAGCAATTTTCTAAATTGATTTTCGTCCTCGGACGATTTACTTTGTCGTTAGAGTGTCATTCATATCTGTTCATGGGATTCAACACAACCCTCTCTGTGGGAGTCTGCTGAGGTTTGTAGCAGTGTGGACTAAAGAGCTGGTCTAGTCAGTGACACAAGAGCTTAAGATAAGATACGATAGATAGAAGACTTTATTTTTCCCGAAGGAAACTTGTGTGCCAGAGATTGATAAAAAATGACAAAGGAAGATTAAGAAATGGAGTAAAAATATGTATGAACAATAGAATAATGATTGTTAAGTGCATACAAAGTACGACTGACACGAGTGCAAAATAGAATAGCAATAAGAATAAGGTAAATATAATAAAATTAATGAATTACAACAACATAATATTTGTAAAATTCTAGTGTATAAGAAGTGATACTATACATAACTAATGGAAAGTAATATTGTGCATGATATTGAAAAGTAATAACATAATTGTAGTGCACATAATATATTGCATGTAATATTGAGCTGTTGGGAATGTAAAGGAGCGTGTTTGAGTTATCAGCATATATAACTAAATTATTGACATCAATAGAATTATTAATGTCAGTAAGATTATGAATGATTATTAATAATAACGGGGCACCGACCTGTGAACACGGACCAATAACCAAACTATAAACTAAGTCTCATAATTAGTATTCACTCACAATGTCAATAGTCAAAGTATACATTCAGAGTGAACAGTGAAGGTGTTGAGTACGAGCACAGACCACATATCACAATACACATGCACAAAGTAATCACAGACAGCTGCTAATGCTGATAATCACAGTCAACTAACATCTAAAACTAACAACAAAAACTATACATCTATGAGCACGCTATCTAAAATCAACAAACTGTGGTAAGAGGGAGATTGTGTGTGTGTGTGTGTGTGGGGGAGAGCCAAGACAACGGCTCAGACAACGTGTGATGTAATCTAAACGTAGCTACATCACGTGGAGCTACATCACGTGGAGCTACGTCACGTGGAGCTACGTCACGTGGAGCTACGTCACGTGGAGCTACGTCACGTGGAGCTACGTCACGTGGAGCTATGTCACGTGGAGCTACATCACGTGGAGCTACATCACGTGGAGCTGACACAGAGCCGCATAAAAATCCGACAAATGAGAGAACAGTTTGCTCGCGCGTGGCGTTTGTTTACAAGATAAAAAACACAAAAACTCTTCCTGCACCGTGCCTTCGAAAAGGTAACGGACGTAACGTTACGAAGGTAACGGACGATTGGCCAGATTGGCCACATCTGTAGGCTCGTCTACTTGCAGAGAGTAAAACTCACTCTTCTTCACGCGACCGACCAATGTAGCCAGGATGTCTTCGGACAAAGCATCGATGCGCAGTGTTGTTGGACACCGGGATCACGTCCAACTTTTTCGCTTCTCTCTCTCCAATCATACGTTCCACCATCTCTTTAACATTTTTCCCTCTCCACCACCGCCTCTCCTTCTCCCTATTACGCGGTCAGAATACTACCACAACACGCCGCCTGTCTTCGGCAGAAATGCGCTCATCCACGCACGGGAACAACACCGAGTTGTAATATATACCTCCATAACACCCCGCCACTCTCGGCTCAAACCTCCCCAGCAACGAGGCACATCACCCGGTCACAATACCTCCAGAATGTCCCGCGGGTGAAATCCGGGACTTGGTTTTATGGTTCCGAGTGGCCGGCGCTCACTCGTTGGCGCTGGGACGCGAGGTCTCCAGCCGCCCCCGCCGCGAAGCACCCGATCGTCAGGTCTGTCAGCCCTCGGAACAGACAACAGGTCAACAACTCGTGGGTGGCGGGGTAGAGGCGAGGCAGATCACAGAAAAATAATAAAGACTAAAGTATGGCAAAGATATGTTGATGAGAAGCGTATTTGTACGTCAAACACAAACGTAATCAGGGAGAAAATACGTTCGTGGTAAAACGTAATTGAGAATGCATTTTAGTTTTGGGGGAATGTAATTTTTAGGAGACAGGACTGCACCATTAGACCGCCATTACATTTTTCCTCTCGCGCACCCCCTAGAGGCAGCTCGCTTTGGGAATCCCTGATCTACAGAAACACAGCTGACGACTCTCTGATTCGCACAGCCGAGGTTCTGACCTTTGAACCGATGAAACAGGAACTTCCGGCCTCACCAGTGGTGAACCATCTCCACACGATTGTAGCAGTATGAAATACACAGCATTAACGACAAACAAGATAACAAACACAATGACCTAAATCTGCCCAGACTCTCTTTGCCGTATATGAGATGATTTCGTGGTCGAAGATGTGGTCCTTTTGAGTTCCTCGGCTGAACTCAGGCAGCACGGTGATACACCCTCTGTGTGTCAGAGATACTTTCTTCGGCTCAGTAAAGGAATGTTCTTTCCTTACAACCAGCATGAATCTACTTGAGGGGGAATAGAAGTAGTCCTCTTTCTCTGAAGAATCCATTTCTTCACTTCTGCAGGACAATTGTCCGCTTTCTCTTCCAGGAAGAGAAACAAAAACAAAACAGTCCAGCAGATTCATCCAGCAAATGTAAAACTGTTTAACGTAGGATTGTCTTTTAAAAACAGCAGCGTTGTGTTCGTGCCTCCTTTCAACGACGGAGGTTGGTGGATAAGCGACGCGTTGAAGAGCGCTCAGTGGTTTTGTAGAAACAGAGCTGAGTCACGGTGTGTCTGTGGCCCTTGTGGTGGAAAATAACTATTCAATAGTACCGAGTGAGTCCTATAATACTAAATACTGAAACAAGAAACATTGACCGTCATACAGACTGCAGTTCAGTCTGCAGAGGAACGAGCCAAGAATCTAGTGTCTCTCTTGCTTATAAGCATCTCAGCTCACAGGGTGGGGGAACATCAGGTATTTACACCATCACAATTGATCAGCAGCTTCAAGCTCCCTATTGTCCCCTCCAGTCATCCCCTTCCCCTTCTGAGCCTTGTCCCACAAAGTGATCTGTCTTTTTTACCCTTGATTCTCCTGGGAACAGAACATTCTCTGGTTAAACTGCACCCCCATTGAGTTACTCCCTCTTATCAAAGCAAAGACAGAGATAACCCATATGGTCCTGTTACCACTCTCCCAGGTACACAATCATATGTCACATATATAGTTTTGTTAGTGAGTAAGGCACATAAACTAAGTCACAGTAGAAATGTACTAGCACAGGGAAAATTCTCTATCACACCCTCGGCTGATGTGAACTTCTTTCTGGTCGGGGTTTGGTTGCTATCTAAATCAGGATGGGCCTTGCCTGCAGAATCGGCAGGCCCATATCTCTTTGTCTCAAGAGCACATGGCGAAGCCAAGACATGGTCACATGGTTCCGAACATGTTGAAAATCTCTTTGCACATAATATAGATATTATTGTTGTCAGTGATGTTTCAGCTGTCCTTCATGCAGAGGGGGGAGGATTAATATAGTTTGATGGCCGCTGGTAGAAAGACGTTCTGTGGCGCACCTCGGTGGTCTCAGTCTACAGATGAAGGTGGTCTGAAGTGACTCCCGTGGGGCGTGCAGCTTATGAGAGGCATTGTCCAGAATACTGAGTAGTTTCCTCAGCATCCTCCTCTCTGACACCTGGTCGTGGTTACACTTGTCTTTTCAATGAGACTTTTGTCATCCGATCATGCCAGGACACATTAACTGTCAAGCTCTGAGATCGGATCTCGCTCTCTTTGCTATCAGATCATCAAGACCGCATAATGAAGTGGCCTGGCTAGTATTAAATTCAGATCTCAGTGGGCTGTGGAAAGCATGCATGCAGAATCCAGACAATGTAACCCAACATTTCCTGGCGTTGCTTCTTCAAAATTAAAGCTTTTTAAAACTTTTAGTGTCGTGAATTCATAGGAACATGTGTTCATCATCAAATAAGTAGAGCTTCGTTACAAACGTAACTACGGGTTGTGTCCAGCACTTTAATGTTTTTTATTCTCATGTGTATCTCAACATGGATTTCATTCTGTGGAGTTACAGCAACATGTACTGTACATCTGTGCAGTCCTGCACATCGGCACGTGTGAGGGTTTCCAAGCTGAGCTTGGATCATATGTGGTTGACAAATTACTCTCTCAATCCATAAAAAATATGATGCATGTGCATTGCCAGAACCTCAGCTCCCTCACATTGCACATTTTACAATATGACATCTGGTGTGGTATGTGTGTGCATGTATTGGTATGTGTGTGTGTGTGTGTGTGTGTGTGTGTGTGTGTGTGTGCTGTCTCTCAGTGTGTGGACACGCACAGTGTTCACGTGCCACTTTGTAACGGCACAAGGCGAGCTGTCCATCAGTGGGTAGCAGAGAAAAAGCGGCCCGAACATGAAGACAAATGGGGTGCAAGAGGAACGGGCTGGCAGGCCCGCCAACGGCTGGGCCGCTCGATAAAAAGAAAGATGAGGAGACGCTGTTCAATAAAGCAGCCGGGCCCTACCAGGCTGCGATCTCCCCAAAGGGATCGCCAGAGATGAGAGGCGGAGAGAGAGCGGAGCCCGGCGGGGAGGTATGGAGGCGTGAGGTGGCCGAACAAACAGAGGAGAAACAGAGCAGAGAAAAAAGGCCATGAGAAGCTGAGAGGAGAGGTTAGAGGAAACAGAGACAGAGAATTACAATTCTGTATCACCATTACACTTGCTGTATAGCAGCAGAAGCACATGACAGATTAGGCTCCGCTGATTTCATTGATATCATAACCTGGTTGGTTGGGGGGGGGGGGGGGGTGAGAATGTGGTCATCAGTATGAAAGCTCGATATCTGTTCCCTGAGCTGTCACATCCTCCGCAGGGTTTTGTGCTTGTTCTTCCCCCGTAAACCTGTTTATTGAATGCCGATGGTAAGCATGAGGTCGTTTTTTTCCCCATAATGCTTGTCAGACCTCGGAGACAGGGAATAAAACAAAAGAGAAATAGGGGAGAAGCTCCCAGAGATCGTATGGAACTCACAGGCTGCGCTGGTGGAAGGGCTTTCCTTATAAACGCTCTGTTTCGGCTCTGGCTAACCAGGTGTAATTAGGGTTAAATCCCAGGCTGTCCGTCAGCTTGTCATTTATGGCCACTAAAGGGCCCATCTCCGTTGCTGAGGAGTGCAGGTCTGCCACTCCAATCAGCTTCATGATGTCAGGGCCTGTCAGATAAGCAGGGTCCAGGCCGAGGCATATAATGTGCCGACGAGGAGGCGGATGATCCGTTCTTTCAATGATTCAATCAATGAAGGACAGAGGAGATGCAGTATCACGGGACTATGAAAACAACCGCTATTGTTAAAGAACAGGAATGATGGAGTATCAAATCCAATGTCATGGGTTATCCCAGGAATACCAATCGCCAACCTGAAGTAGGTCTATATGCAGTGGCGGCTGGTGGAACATGTTCTAGGGCCATCCTATCAATTTCAGCAAACATCCCAGTATGATTTAATGCAAATAAAATGTAAGTATCAAACACGCATTATTACTTGTCAGTTAAATATTTAACATGTATTCCAACATGAAAACAATCAGTAAATAACACTTATATAATATAATATAACATGTTCATTTATTGAGATGCCCCTATGGACCTTGTTATAGGAGGTAAAGATCAGGAGAAGTAAACATGAAGTGTAATTATGAATACTGATGTTAAATTAAGCTATGATGAGTTTTCACTGTTAATTTAACATCTCTATTACATGTTGATGCCTCCATGACCAAGTTAAGCAGATGAGACTGAGGACAACTATGTAGAAGAGAAGATGTTCAATTTGTCTAATATGTAGCTTGACAGAGTTCTCCATGTGTGTCCTGGTGTTCTCATGTTTCCTTACCTCCTCATCCCTCACTCCCTACCCTGGTGTTCTCATGTTTCCTTACCTCCTCATCCCTCACTCCCTACCCTGGTATTCTCATGTTTCCTTACCTCCTCATCCCTCACTCCCTACCCTGGTGTTCTCATGTTTCCTTACCTCCTCATCCCTCACTCCCTACCCTGGTATTCTCATGTTTCCTTACCTCCTCATCCCTCACTCCCTACCCTGGTGTTCTCATGTTTCCTTACCTCCTCATCCCTCACTCCCTACCCTGGTATTCTCATGTTTCCTTACCTCCTCATCCCTCACTCCCTACCCTGGTGTTCTCATGTTTCCTTACCTCCTCATCCCTCACTCCCTACCCTGGTGTTCTGATGTTTCCTTACCTCCTCATCCCTCACTCCCTACCCTGGTGTTCTCATGTTTCCTTACCTCGTCATCCCTCACTCCCTACCCTGGTGTTCTCATGTTTCCTTACCTCCTCATCCCTCACTCCCTACCCTGGTGTTCTGATGTTTCCTTACCTCCTCATCCCTCACTCCCTACCCTGGTGTTCTGATGTTTCCTTACCTCCTCATCCCTCACTCCCTACCCTGGTGTTCTAATGTTTCCTTACCTCCTCATCCCTCACTCCCTACCCTGGTGTTCTCATGTTTCCTTACCTCCTCATCCCTCACTCCCTACCCTGGTGTTCTCATGTTTCCTTACCTCCTCATCCCTCACTCCCGTAACTGTCCGTGCTGGATCCGTCCCCGTTGTTTTAAAAAGCTAAATAAATGATTAGCATGATGTCATCCAGCTCGCCAAACCTGTCTGGTGTACAGCTAGTACAGAAGCTTCATGTACTGCTTCCCTTTCCTGCGAGTCTGCTGTCTGATTGTGAGGTCAGGCTGATCTGATATCAGCTCTTTGGCTGCAGAATCTCCGCCAAAGTTCTCCTCTCAAACGGGGGTTGGAGGAGGAGTGCTCGCCTGTAGAGACTTCTCCTGACGAGAACGCGCAGCGAGGGGGGCCTGATCGTTCTGGCCCCAAGCTGAATCTATTTGAGGGCGCTGATTGGCTAAATTGTATGTCACTCATTTATATCTTGAATCAGCAATTGGCTAAACTGCTTCATAGACCCGTCTCTTTTGGGCCAAAACGATCAGGCCCCCCAAGCTGCGCGTTCTCAGAGTGTCGTGCACACAGACAGAGAGCACGAGCAGAGAGCACACAGGCTGAGAGGACGAGCAGGAAAAGCATATATTTTGCGCAGATATCATATTTTACACACACTACTGTGTACATTCCAAAGTTCAAAAACACAAATATTGACAATTTGTATAATTTATGATTATTATAATTTTTTTTTTTTTTTTGTGTGGCTCATGGTGGGGCCAGGCCCCATGGCCCTCTATTGACCAGCCGCCACTGTCTATATGTATAAGAGCTGTTGCATGTTATTCAACATTCAAACTACAGTTGAAACGTTGGAAAATGCTTAATCTACCTGTAATAATTCATTCTACTTTTAAATCCAGTGTGTAAGCACAACAGGCCATGTTTTAGTCAGCCCAGTCTATTGCATTAGCTGCTGTAAACCAGTCTACTGTGTTTCTCTCTTCCAACACAAGATATGGAAACATCGTGGCTAATCGTTGCTGACTGTGTCAAAGGCAACGTTCTATTACATTAGATTGTCGCTCAAGTTAGCGAACGGAGGCCAGGGCTACCCAGTTGGGCTTATCTTTATTTGATTAGGTGGGTAGAAATGGTTTTGGGAAGTTTGTGATGATTTGTGAAACTTTTTGACCTTACGTTTTTTTACCAATAAACCCAAGAGTTGTCTTAAATGAAAAGTTAGACTTGCCTGTAATGAATCAGGTTGACACTTCACAAGTAGGCTTCTGCAATGACGGATTATTGATGACCAACAAAACCAAATTATATTTCCGTGCTAAAACAACTTTTTGTTACTGTGACTGTGATTTTGAGGCCATATTTTCGAACCCCACTGTCCATTTAGTGTACCGCACTTTCATGTATGTGCTTATGCATGCCAATAGGCGTGTCCATCAGGATGGAGGAAAATGAATCAATTTCAGCCCTGACGACACCTACTGAGCAGACCTTTCAACACCATTGACTGAACCTCAGTAAAATGAAAATGATTATTATTATCATTTGAAAACTGTATAGTACCACTAGTAACTCAAAACATAATGATTGCATGAGTGATGTCGATCTTTGAATTTCAGATACCTTTTAAAACACAAGGTATTTGTCAGTGGGCAGGCTGCTAAATTGTGGACTGCATCACGGAATGCATTCAATTCTGTGAACACACCACCATACCATCCCGGACTGTGCACTGCTTTCACCACTGACGCCATCGACAGCAGACTGAACTGGAAGAACAACATCAACGCTGTGTACAAGAAGGGGAGGAGTCGACTCTTCTTCTTGAGGAAACTTCGATCCTTCAACGTGTGCAGCAGGATGCTGGAGATGTTCTACAGGCTGTTGTGGCCAGTGCACTGGACTCCTGTAGTCTGCTGGGGGAGCAGCATTGGAGCCGGAGACACCAACAGACTTAATGAACTGGTTAAGAAGGCCGGCTCCATCATTGGCTGCAAACAAGACAATCTGGAAGAGGTGGTGGAGAGGAGGACACTGAAGAAACTATGATCCATACTGGATAACCCGGAACACCCTCTGCACCACCTCCTGCAGGGACAGCGGAGCACTTTCTCCAACAGACTGATGCAGCTCCGCTGTCACAAGGACAGATTCAGAAAAACATTCCTGCCCTCTGCAATAAGACTTTATAATAAAACACCTCTGGCCAAATCAATCACACGTTACTCTGTTGCTTGTTTGCTTTGTGTGGTTAAATCTTTGCTCTATTGTTTAGTTAGTTAATTTTGATATTATTCTATTCCATTGTATATATAGTGCATTTTTATATTTGTATTGCATTACCTGTACCATAAATGCTGCTGTAGCGAAAAGTTCCCCTTGCAGGATTAATAAAGTAAGTAACGATCTATCTATTCTGTTCAGTCTGTTGGTGAGTCATCATGTTATGTTCAGATGAGTACAAATCCAGTCCTACACACCACTTGTATTGACTGGGAAAGGACTGTATATTGTTACTGTGGTAAACGTTGTGGCCACCAGGGGGCATCGATCAGAATGCACTCCAGACAAGATGTTCCTTTTGAGAGGTTTACTGACAATAGTCAAACAAGCAATTGTGTGTGATTCTGAAACAGACATACATGAAATAATAATTAGTAAATACCTCTATACAACATTGGTTTCTAATTAGGACATACAAGGACAGAATACAGGCAGTGATAAACAGGTCTGGGACTCCTACAGCCACCAATTAGCAAACAAGGAACGAGCTACTAACTATCAGAATGTCACGGGAGTTCACAGATAGGACCCAAACGCAAGACCACAGGAGACAGAAGAGAATGTTAATCAGGTTTTATTTAGACAGGTGGGTTGCTGGTGTGGAGCCCGTGGTCCGACACCCGAGCGGCAGATCGACGGTGTGAGGCCCGTGGCTCGACACTGGAGGGCTGGTGAGTTGACGGCGTGAAGTCCCGTGGCTCGATACTGGAGTCGACAGAGTGTAATCCGTAGACCACAAGGAGGGCAGAGCGGCGGAGTGTATCCACAATCACAAGGAGGGCAGAGGATGCCACGGGGTTTCAGCGGGTTAAAGACGGTACGACCTGACACTCCCAGACTGCAGGGCCAGAGCTTATGTAGTGGCAGGATACTCATTAAGGGGCCCTGAGTCTGGTGTGTCAGGTCGTACCGTCTTGTGGAGCCCGTGGACAGGATCTGACCGGCCACGGGGCCGCCGAAGAGCGTCGGCCACCGGTGCTCCGGCGGACGGCCGGGAGGGCAGAAGGGCTCCGGACACGAGTGCTCCGGCGGACGGCCGGGCGGGCGGAAGGGCTCTGGAGAATAGGATGCTGGTGCAGCAGTGGCAGGTGCTGGAGGTCTGCTGCTCCGCGACGGCAGCCGGCACTGGAGGTCGCTGCCGCTCAGAGACGGCAACTGGAGGTCGTTGCGCCTCTGGGACGGCGGCCGGGTCTGGGAGAGGCTGCGACACGGCGGCGGCCAGGTCCGGGGATAGCTGCAGCACTGAGGCGGCGGCGGCCAGGTCCGGGGATAGCTGCGGCGCGGAGGCAGCAGGAACTGGAGTTGGCTGCGGCGCTGAGGCGGCAGGAACTGGAGCTGGCGCTGAGGCGGCAGGCACTGGAGCTGGCGCTGAGGCGGCAGGAACTGGAGCTGGCGCTGAGGCGGCAGGAACTGGAGCTGCGGCGGCAGGAACTGGAGCTGGCGCTGCGGCGGCAGGAACTGGAGCGGGCTGCGGCGTAGAGGTGGCAGCGGCAGGAACTGGCGTAGAGGCGGCCGCGGCAGGAACTGGAGCTGGCGCTGCGGCGGCAGGAACTGGAGCTGGCGCTGCGGCGGCAGTAACTGGAGCTGGCGCTGCGGCGGCAGGAACTGGAGCTGGAGCTGCGGTGGCAGGAACTGGAGCTGGCGCTGCGGCGGCAGGAACTGGAGCTGCGGCAGCAGGAACTGGAGCTGCGGCGGCAGGAACTGGGAGCGGCTCTGGCTCCGCGGCCGCGAGGTCCGGGGATAGCTGCGGCTCCGAGACGACAGCCGGGACTGGAGGTCGCTGCTGCTCCGGGACGGCAGCGGCGGGACCTGGAGGTCGCTGCTGCTCCGGGACGGCAGCGGCGGGAACTGGAGGTCGCTGCTGCCCTGGGACGGCAGCGGCCGGGACTGGAGTTCGCCGCGGTACGGAGACGGCGGCGGCCGGGACTGGAGGTCGCCGCGGTACGGAGACGGCGGCGGCCGGGACTGGAGGTCGCCGCGGTATGAAGACGGCGGCGGCCGGGACTGGAGGTCGCTGCTGCTCTGGGACGGCAGCGGCCGGGACTGGAGGTCGCCACGGTACGGAGACGCCGGCGGCCGGGACTGGAGGTCGCCGCGGTACGGAGACGGCGGCGGCCGGGACTGGAGGTCGCTGCTGCTCTGGGACGGCAGCGGCCGGGACTGGAGGTCGCCACGGTACGGAGACAGCGGTGGCCGGGACTGGAGGTCGCCGCGGTACGGAGACGGCGGCGGCCGGGACTGG
Organism: Melanostigma gelatinosum; assembly: GCF_949748355.1. NCBI lineage: Eukaryota > Metazoa > Chordata > Actinopteri > Perciformes > Zoarcidae > Melanostigma > Melanostigma gelatinosum. The sequence continues at coordinate 2,642,661 of NC_136643.1, read as the reverse complement.
AGGTCGCTGCTGCTCTGGGACGGCAGCGGCGGAAACTGGAGAAAGCTGTGTCGCAGAGGCGGTAGGAACCGGAGCTGGCTGTGGCAAAGAGGTGGCAGGAACAGTAGCTGGCTGCAATGCCGTCCGACTACGGCGAGCCGGAGTCGGCCGGGCCACTGAGTGTTCCGCTACACTTCCATGGCTCAGTCTCCGGCTGAGAAGGTGCTTGGCCAGATAATCTGAGTCCCTCAGAGGGTCAAAAACCCTCATCAGATCCGCCACAAAGTCCACATAACCCACCGTATTAGGCCGCTCACCTAGCGTTCTCTCGGCCCAGTCCAAAGCCCTTCCCCGCAGTAATCCCACCACGTAGGACACCTTGGACCCGTCCGAAGCAAAAGTCTGCGGCTGCCGGTCAAAGGCCCGTTGGCATAGGACCAGGAAGCCCTGGCACCTCCCCAGTGTTCCATCATAGGGATCGGGAGCCGGCACGGGGGATTCCCAGACCGGCGGAGCGAGGACAGGTGGGAATAGTGCGGGTGCTGGAACTGGTGGGGACTTGACTGTCCGGGCTAGTTCCTGCCCGCACCAGCCAACCCGAGAAACCTCAGCAGCGAAACGTCTCATCTCCTCCAGCAGCCTGGTAGTGCTGTACAGCGTAGCTGCTCCTGTGGTTGGTGGGTCCATTATGGTCAGGTCGTTCTGTCACGGGAGTTCACAGATAGGACACAAATGCAAGACCACAGGAGACAGAAGAGAATGTTAATCAGGTTTTATTTAGACAGGTGGGTTGCTGGTGTGGAGCCCGTGGTCCGACACCCGAGCGGCAGATCGACGGTGTGAGGCCCGTGGCTCGACACTGGAGGGCTGGTGAGTTGACGGCGTGAAGTCCCGTGGCTCGATACTGGAGTCGACAGAGTGTAATCCGTAGACCACAAGGAGGGCAGAGCGGCGGAGTGTATCCACAATCACAAGGAGGGCAGAGGATGCCACGGGGTTTCAGCGGGTTAAAGACGGTACGACCTGACATTCCCAGACTGCAGGGCCAGAGCTTATGTAGTGGCAGGATACTCATTAAGGGGCCCTGAGTCTGGTGTGTCAGGCTGCAGGAGGTGATCGGCTTGAGTGTCCTCAGCTGTGCACGATTAAGGGTGCGGCCATGGGAGGTGTCTGGAGGCAGACAGGGATCCTGGATCCTGACACAGAATAGCTTGCCGTGCAAATTACACAATATAACACTTATAACTACATTAGCCTAACACCAAACTGTACATCTACTTACTGGTTGTTTGCACGCACACAGTCTTGAGAGTCAAACTCCGAACAGCAACTTAAACTAATCTATTTACAGACACGGCCGTCATTTTGCGCCGCCTAGCTCGTTCAAGCCTTTTCACTTCCTTCACGCCGTTAATATTAGTCCGCGAGCAGCTGACTGCCGTCCTCTTCCGCAACGGGCGTAGTGCGGTTCCTGCTCCGCTGCTTCTCCGAAACCCGTCTGAGGTCGTACTTCGTCACAGCCGCCCCCAAATTTGTCTCAACTAATTTGCAACTCAAAGAAGGACTAACCGGATCAGTGTCTGGGATGGTAGGCAGGGTGACAAGGCGAGCGACTGGTCTGGTATAGGTCTTGCCCTTGATCTGAACAACTGCCGTCCGGACTCTCCCGTCTGTTCCTGGGATGACTTCAGTTACGTGACCTAATGGCCAGTGAGCTCTTGGCAACTGGTGATCCACCACCATGACTATGGTTCCCAGTTGCAGCTGTACAGGGTCCTTATGCCACTTAGACCGGGCCTGAAGAGTCGGAAGGTAGCGTCGGATGAAATGTGTCCAAAACTGATCAGCTAACACCTGAGTGTGTCTCCAACGTCGGCGACTGAGGAGCTCTGACTCAGCATACACAGCCTGTGGTAGTGAGGGGTCAAGCCGCCCCATGAGAAGCAAATTGGGGGTGACTGGGTCAACATCCGCCACATCTGTTGACACGTAACCTAGTGGTTTGGAGTTTAAAATCCCCTCTACTTCAATCAGTACTGTCCGTAGGACCTCTTCTGGGACAGTTTGGGTCTGAATGGTGGCGTAGAGCGCAGCTTTCACTGATCTCACTTCTCTCTCCCAGACACCTCCAAAGTGTGGTGCACCTGGGGGGTTGAACTGAAACTTGATCTGGTGTTTAGCCAGATGAGCTTGGAGTGTGGGGTGCATGGTTTTGAATGCCTCATCTAGTTCTCTCTCTCCTCCTTTGAAATTAGTGCCCTGGTCAGAGCGAAGCCCAGTGTTCAGGCACAGCCCGTGTTGTCAGGCACTTAAACAGTATGCCCCATCTCTTCTCATGGCGACGGCCAACCTTCACTGTGAAGGGCCCAAAACAGTCTGTGCCTGTGAAGTAAAATGGGGGCTTCAGTAGCCTCAGTCTGGACTGAGGGAGGTCTGCCATCTTGGGCACCACTGGAGTGGCTCTCCACCTCTGGCAATCCGGGCAGGAGTACTGATGGCGTTTCACAGCTTCACGGCCATGCAGAATCCAGTATTTGCGGCGCAGCTCTGCAAAGAGGCGCTCTGATCCAGGATGATGGAGGTCCTTGTCTAAGTCCTGAATGATGAGCTGGGTCACTTTATGCCGAGAGTCCAGTACCACTGGGTGGATGGCATCTGGCTCTAACTGGTCGCTGCGGCGGAGCCGTCCTCCAACGCGGATGAGACCCACAGTCTCATCATACTCCGGGGCTAGGGAGAGCAGCCTACTGTTGGCAGATACTGGCTTACCGGCACACAAGAGGTTGAACTCCTCAGGGAAACTGTCCTGCTGGGCTTGTCTCAAAACTTCTCTTTCTGCTTTCTGGTAATCTTCTGCAGGAAGACTGTCTTGGTCTACTGCCGCCCCATGGCGGGACTGTGCAAACGCCTCTGTCAGTGCTCTGAAGGAGGTGAACTGGTTGGCATCTGGTAGCAGAGGATTATGAGTAGTCATGGTGAAGCAGCTGATGGTAGGTTTTCGCAGTTCAACAGAATTCACTGTCTCTCCTGAGGCTGGCTGTGTGGGCCAGAATTCAGGTGACTGCTGCAAGAAATCAGGGCCCTGGCTCCACCTACTTTTACCGGCCAGTTCCAACAGTGTCTTCCCTCGCGTGAGGTCATCAGCTGGGTTGTTGACAGAGTCCACGTACCTCCAGGCCCGGACATCCGTCAGCTCCTGGATCTCAGCCACTCTTGTTCCTACGAACACTTTGTATCTGCAGGAGTCTGACTGGAGCCAAGTGAGGACTGTTGTAGAATCTGTCCAGAAGACGACATCGCGGATGTTCACAGTCAGCTCTCTTTGCAGTAGTGTGGCCAATTGGGCACCTGTCAGTGCAGCACAGAGCTCTAATCTCGGCACTGATTGCTGTTTCTTTGGAGACACCCTGGATCTGGCAGTTAGGAAAGACACTTCCACACGGCCATGTGCTTTCTCTGCACGCATGTAGGCCACTGAGCCATAAGCTCTCTCTGAAGCATCAGCAAAGATGTGCAGGTCTCGCTGGAGGTTTGGAGTGTCCATCTCAGGGCCCAGATAGCAGCGAGACAGTGAAATCTGAGACAGATGCTGCAACTCCTCCTCCCATGTCAGCCATGGCTTCAGCACATCATCAGGCAGTGACGGGTCGTCCCAATCTCTTTGCTTTCCCCATAGTTGCTGCACAAGGATCTTAGCCCGCGTCGTGAAGGGGACAATAAAGCCCAGTGGGTCGTACAGGCGTGCCAGAACCCGGTACATATTTCTCATGGTGGGTTTGGGTCTATCCAGCATCCGATATTTATATCTCAAGGTGTCTGAATTGCAGAGCCAGCGGAGTCCCAGGGCGAGCTCTTGTGGGTCCGTGCCTGACTCGTTGAGCCACAGCTCACTGTTTTCGGATCTGGCTTCTCTGGGCAGGTGGCTAATGACCTCAGGGGTGTTACTGGCCCACTGGCGTAGTTCAAATCCACCTGTAGCCAGCAATGATGTCAGTTTGTCAACTAGGCGTCGGGCTTCTTCAACAGAGGAGAGACTCTGCAGGAGGTTGTCTACATAGAAGGACCTTTCTATGGAGATACGGACATCCTCCCGTGGCTGACTGGTCAAATACATGTTTCTGCAATGCGAAAGTGGCACAGCAGGGACTGCAGGTGGTGCCAAACGGAAGGACTTGCCATGTGTAGATGCTTGGTGGTTCCTCTGTCTTCAGGTCGCGCCACAAGAAGCATAGCAAATGCTTGTCCTCAGGGAGCAGCCTCACCTGGTGAAACATGCCTTTGATATCACTACTGACGGCAATGGTGTGCTCTCTGAATCGCAGCAGTACCCCTAGCAGACTGGAACTTAAAGTGGGGCCAGGCAGCAGCAGCTCATTGAGGTTGTCTCCCTTATACGCAAAAGAGCAATTGAAAACAATCCTGTCTTTTTCGTTGTGGCTTACCATGTGATGTGGTATGAACCAGGACTCGTCTGCTTCGCTAAGCTCCTTCTCTGGCACTTTCACTGCATAGCCTGCTTTTTCCAGCTTTCTGATCTCTGTGCAGTAAGCGGCTGCTCTTTGCGGGTCTCGTAACAAGCGTCTCTCCGTGCTGCGGAGGTTGGCTAACACAGCCCCCTTGCATGCCTGGAGCTGTGGCATGTTCTTCACCCTGAGGAGGGGAGTGGCGTAGCGCTGGATCCCATCGACGTCTACTCGTATGGTCTTTGCCTCCAACAGTTGGACTGCTTCCTGATCCTGCCTGGATCTTGTGGAAAGCTTCTCACTCCTGTAGGGAAGGACATCTAGCTGCCACAATCTCTCTACACTCTGCAGAAGCTCAGACTCAGGTGAGAGGGTGGATATGTTTAGACATTGTTGTGCTGTTGACTGCTGCTTGATGTGCTTGGTTGGTCCCTGAAGCGTCCAGCCCAACCTTGTCTTCACTGCCGCTGGCCCGCCTGGAGGTCCTAGACGCACCGGCTCTACTGGAGTGATGAGGTGGGGGTAGTCTGACCCTATTAACAACAGAGGTTGCACTCTGTCTAGTGCCTGGAGAGGAAGGCCTCTCAGGTGTTTGTGTTTCTTCAAAAGCGCATTTATTGGGTATGTGTGCTCAGCCAGACCCAGTTGATCAGCAGTAAATGCTCTGTGTATCTTGAAGGACTTCTGTGGCTGGTCGGCTGGGGAGATGGAGAAAGACACAGCAGCACCCTGCAGAAGCCTGACATCCTGCCGAACAGTTCTGAGAACCAAATCCTCTGGCTCACCAGATAGCTTAAGTCTCTGCGCGGCTGCTGGAAGGAGAATGGTCCGCTCCGACCCATCATCCAGGATGGCATGTGTCTCTAAGGTGTGCTCACCATTGCGCAGCAACACCTTACTTACTTTGAGTAGGACTTGGCTGCACCCGGACCGTCTGTCCAAGTACAGTACGTCATTGGTTGTGCTGACAAGGCAGGACGTATTCTCAGCTGCAGGTTTTATATTCACATCGTGCAGAACTTGCAGATGCTTCCCCTTACACTTCTGACACGTAAATTTCAGGCGGCACTGTGCAGCCTGGTGCGAGCGGCCGCATCTCCAGCATCTTTTGTTGATCTTGATCCAGGCTGTTTTTTGTTCCACTGTCAGCTGTGCAAAGCTTACACACTGGTCGAGAAAGTGCTGCGTGTTTAAGCAGTAGTGGCAGTATGGCGTCCTATCTGGCTGCTTGGCACTTAGGGGTGGCTTCACTGCTGCTGGTGAGCTCTCAGGCTGGTCTGTAGTGTGCAGGATGCTGGTGCTCCTGCCACTCTTGCTCCTGTCGCAGTAATTCTCTGGCCGTGGTCCTGATTTGCTCTTATCCTCTCTGTACAGTGAATCGTACACAGTCTCTTGAATCTTCAGCTCATAGTCGAGCCAGTCTGAAAAGTGGAAGAGGTTGGGGATGGTAACACGCATCGGGTACAGGAACCTCATGAACTCAGCACGCATATCCTGAGGCAGCTTGGACAACAGCCGTGTTACATGTGACCCACAGTGAAGCTCAGTATGTCCACTGTCCCCAAGCTGATCTAACATACCAACTAGTGCTCTCAATCGCAGTGCAAACTGCTTGAACCCACAGGTGTCTCCACGTGCGATGTTCGGGGCATCCATCAGGTCAGCGATTTTTCTGAGAGCTAACTGGTGCGGCTGGCCATAGTTTTCAATGAGGCTAGCCATCGTGTCAGTGTAGGGCTGCAACGAGTTGGTGTAGGAGTCCGCTATGAGCAGTGCCTCCTCATACTTCAGGTGGTCCACCAGGATCTGATATTTAAAGCGCTCTGTAGCATCCTCAGGCAGCAGGTTCTCCAGGGCAACCTTAAGCCGAGCAAACTCCCTAGGATCTCCTTTAGTGAATACAGGGATTTTGGGCGTAGGACCACGGTACACAGTCTCCTTGTGGTGGGAGGGTAACGGCTTGCTGGGCAGTGACTCCCTCCTTGGTGGGGTATAAGGTTCACAATACTCTGGTGTATGCATCCGTGAATCAGGATAAACTGGCTCTGGGCCACAGAAAGACTGCACCTGACGTCTCGTCCACATGTCTCTCAGCGGCATTGTGAGCTCTGACACAAGGTCCTGTGGTGGTGGTTGTGGCTGGTAAACAACATCTTCTGTTACAGGGGGTGGTGGCAGTGGCCAGTCATCATTATCCACTGGAGGCAGAGTGTGACTGCTAGCTTGCACAGGTGAGGAGAATGAGAGAGGGCGGTACGTGTTATCAGCCTGCATGACGTGCTGCTGAGGGGGCTCAGACGTCTGTGAAAGAGAGGGGGCTCTCTGTGGCGGCAGTGGTGGGTCAGGGAGTCGCCTGTGTATGTCCGACATCTGTTGCTGCAACCTGTGATTGTCTTCCATCAGCCTGTGGAGGGCTTCAAGGATCTCTGGCGCCGTTTATACTGCAGGCCCCCGTCGATGAGAGGCAGGCGTACTCTGGAAACGTGTGTCTGTATACTCAGGCTGGAAGGGATATTGAGCCGCCGCTCCCTGCGCAGCACTCCAGTCCTCATCTAGCCGGGGAGATGTGAGAGGCGTCATCCTGGCGTTTCTCTCCGGAAAATTCTCCTCGCTGTAGTAAGGCCGCTGCTGTGCTGGCATGGAGACAGCGTAATCTTCCAGGCTAATCCAGGCTGGTGGCCGTGTCTCTCGGCGGGGACGGGCGTCTGCAGGACGTGAAGTCCTCTGCTGATATGGAAACATCTTTAATCAATCCCACGGTGACCACTCTGATCCGGCTCGAAGGACCATTTATTGTATTGACTGGGAAAGGACTGTATATTGTTACTGTGGTTCATTAAACGTTGTGGCCACCAGGGGGCATCGATCAGAATGCACTCCAGACAAGATGTTCCTTTTGAGAGGTTTACTGACAATAGTCAAACAAGCAATTGTGTGTGATTCTGAAACAGACATACATGAAATAATAATTAGTAAATACCTCTATACAACATTGGTTTCTAATTAGGACATACAAGGACAGAATACAGGCCGTGATAAACAGGTCCGGGACTCCTACAGCCACCAATTAGCAAACAAGGAACGAGCTACTAACTATCAGAATAGCTTGCCGTGCAAATTACACAATATAACACTTATAACTACATTAGCCTAACACCAACCTTTACATCTACTTACTGGTTGTTTGCACGCACACAGTCTTGAGAGTCAAACTCCGAACAGCAACTTAAACTAATCTATTTACAGACACGGCCGTCATTTCGCGCCGCCTAGCTCGTTCAAGCCTTTTCACTTCCTTCACGCCGTTAATATTAGTCCGCGAGCAGCTGACTGCCGTCCTCTTCCGCAACGGGCGTAGTGCGGTTCCTGCTCCGCTGCTTCTCCGAAACCCGTCTGAGGTCGTACTTCGTCACACCACTGTTCATGAGCTTCACAGCTCAGCAGCCACTTGTTTCCAACAGTTATCACATCTCTCATGGCCTTTGAATACGTTTTAACCAGGAAGTAATGTACTGCTAATAACAGCTGATCTGACAGAAGTGCTCTCAGTTACCAGTGAGGAGCCCCATGGTTAAAAGCTACTGGTTCGGTCAGTGACAATGGTGATTCACTGTATTAGTGAAGGTTCTGCTCTTGAGATCTTAATAAATTCTAAATTGGCAAAAGCTCTTTGTCTGAACTACTAAGTAGTTTAGGATTGGCTACAAGGGTTAGGTTTGAATAAAGTTGAATTCATTACATTTCAGTTTAAATTAGATCAGACTAGATTTTTTTTTAAACAGGCGTATGTGTCAAGTTTGTATTTATTTTCATACAGACTGCAATACATTCTATTCAGCGCTATATTTGATTTTGAGAGCACGTCTGTGACATTTTTATCAAAACTTTCACATTTTGCTCTTCAAGTCAGAGCAGCAAAGAAAATCATTCTCACTTTTTACTTTATTTTTACACGGTCTTCACATCTAAAGCAACAGCTTTGCCCTAAGATCTCATCATCTGTGTTTGCCACAGTGACACAGCGCTGTCGGCACACCTCGATAGGAAAAACACAGCAACCAGATCTTCAGCTGCCCTCACCCTGAACCACTGCCAGATGTTCTGCCACAAGATCCACTGCTAAAGAGCAGAGAGCAGGTAAAAATGAAGCATAATATGACAGGTTGGGGAGGAAAGTAGCCGATGGCTTTTTCTCTAATGATGACTTTACCAGCAGCTCAAGCGGCCGGTAACTTCAGCAGGTCCTTACAGTGATGCTAAGGGTTCGATTCGTCACCAGCGGCACAAGTTAATTAGGCAAAAGTCATGTGTTCCTGTCCTCCGGCAGACAACAGCCTGGGCCACACGCTGCAAAATCATATTGTTAAGCGATCAAAATGGCCGACCTCATTAATTCTTCCAGACGTCTGCTGACGTCAGCTCCAGGTTTTGGCGGGCCACAGCATGCTGCGTGACTTTTTTCCCTCATGAGGTGCAGAAGTACCAGCAGAAAACTTGTGATGTGTGACCTCCAAGTGTCACATCCACAGTGTCTTTTTTCCCCCCTAATCTACTTTTACCGCTGTCATGACTCACCGCCTGCCCATGTGAAGAGCTGTTGCTATTCTTTACTATCGGTGACCACGTTGTCTCCAGACTGTAAGGAAACAATGACATTGTGACTGAGAAGGACATTTTCTACTGCCCTGAGGTGGTTGTGTTCCAGCTTGCCAATAATGCTAACAGCTAGCTCGCCGCTACTACACACTCTCGGTTTACTACACACACAATGAAAAAGATGAAAAGACGAGTGCCAATCCTGCAGAGAGTGAATATAAACCATAATTACTTTAATGTTGAGGACACAAATGTCCAAATGTTCAGCGATTGAAAATAGTCCCCAACAAATACTACGTTTGAGTGACGTTTGCTGAAAACTACAGTACCCAGTTTTCTCAGGATGTTACTGAGTCTTTTAGTGTATTAATTGATTCTGACTGCTTGGGATAGCAGACCGAGCTGAACACAACATTGAGATATTATCACCTTATGAATGTGTTATGGCTACTTAGCGTACTGTTGGCGATCTACACATTCAGCGGGAGTCATGTCTGTCAACTTGATGTTTGAATGTCAGTCCGGTATTTGCTCTCGTCTGAGCTCTGTTTTTGCTCTCCACACACCACTAAGTGATGCATCTCTTTAGCTGCTAAATGATCCACTATGTTAAAGGATGTTTGTTCTGAGCGGTTTTAACCAGCACTGGCTACAATGGCTAACTTTGTCAGTCATTTAGTGATGGGTAAGTAGAGGACTGGGGGTTTATCAGAACTTTTTTCTTAAAATATAAAGATGCTCAAGGCTATAGCCGAAAAACATGAATGACACGCTACATTGACGCTTTGTAGAGTTGAGATGGTGATAAAACTCTATAGGTTTGTCATTCCAAGTCAACCTCTCTTGCATCAAGAAGTTCATTAAGGAAGTCAGAAAGTATTGAGAAGCTGGAAATTACCAGATATTTTCCATAATGTCCCAAATCCCAAAATATCTAATAAACCAGCGTTATCCTTTATTAAGCGTTGAGAGAGTCAGACATTAGGCTAACCGTCCACCTGGCTGGATGATTGTGTGGATGATCCAAGCACCTGTTTTCACACCATAAGGTTTATTATGGAGCGGTGCAGTGCAGGCTAGAGCAGAATGGTGGAAATCGGAGCAGTTTGCTCACTGATAGAGGGCTTAAGGAGTCATCGAGGTGTGTAAAACTCACCTTGCCTAGCATCTGCTGTGCGTGTACAGCACGGAGCTCATAAAGTGGATCTTTTGTCAGATGGCCCACCCCAATGAAAAGGGAGCTCTGGCGCTGCCGTGCAAACGAGTAATGTAATTCAATCTGGACACCACAACGGCTTTAATGTCTGGAAACGGACAGTGAACACATCTGCAAGTTCCATCTCGGCGTAGCCCGCCCTAATTAGTTTGTCATTACTGGCTTGGCTTTCATCTGTGGGTTCTGTGCAAGTGTTTGTGGCAGCCACAGCCGCAGCCTCCACGTTAATAGACTGTGCACAGCCCGCCTCCAGATGTCACCTCGATCCTGTGACCCCGGCCTGCATACAACTGTCCGGCCTGATGTCACCCTGGGATATTTCTGGAGAAAAAGATAAACTTAACGCCCTTCATTCTGTCTGAAACTGGACATTCCTCTGAGTCAGGACGTGTTCCAGAGGTGGGGGTTATTACAGTGTACTTACAGATCAGTAGTTTGTTTTATACAGTTCAGACTATTTGATGTTCCAATTAAAACAAATTAGTACATTATTTTAAGATGCACATTTTCTAAAAGCTTTCTGTTATTTATTTTATCTTTTAATCCAGTCCTTCTTTTACCTGAAATGAGAGAACATTTATTTATTGTTAGAATATGTATTATTTATAATTCATCCAGTTGAATTAGAAAACTGACAATAAATATTGTTTAGATATTATTCAACTGAACTTTCATTATTTCAGTTGTTGACTACATACAGACTGTTCTCTACTTCAACATATATGGGAATAAATCACAGTGCAAGTTCGACATTATTGTGATGATCCGGACCTTTTAATGAGGAACTTCTCTCTAAATGGACCTCGTTGAATTTGAATTGAATACTCCTGTTAGAGGCCCACTGTCAACTCATCTCTTAAAGAATTAGATTATCTACAAGATTAAATACAAATTTTCAAGCAGCAATTGCTTCTGGTCCAAAACACACACACACACAAGCACGCACGCACACACACACACAAGCACGCACGCACACACACACACAAGCACGCACGCACACACACACACACACACACACACACACACATGACCAACAGTGGGCCATTATTCTACCAAGTGGGGATCGTTCTAATTGTTTGAAAAAAAGAAAAGAAATATGTCCAATAAAACATTCAAGGCCTTGTTTCCATCATATAAGAGATGAATGTTATTTTATACATTTCATAGAGGGGACTCTATGGATAATTGAATACTCTTTTTAGCCTATAAACGTCCCCGTGATGCAAATATTCGGATATAACATCTTCTGCGGATTACATCTTATTTAATTGAACAACTTAATTCCTTGAGTCAGGAGGTTCCTTGATCTCACGCTATGTTTTGAATCAAGCTTGAGCTCGACTTTGTTGTGGTAGTTTGAGCAGCATTAGAGGAATAATTATCCAGAACAACGAGCACATAGAACACTGAAAAGGTTCCCTTTCATAGTGACATAGAAAACATGTGTCAGCACTCAAACAGGAACAGAAAACTCAGCTGTACATGGAATATAGTTTTAGTGGGGAGGACTTCTGTAACCTTTGCCCAACAGCAGCCACTGTGATGATAAGCAAGTAACAAGTCTCTTCATTTCTCTTCATTTCCAATCATTTCCATCTGCTTTGAAGACATCGTTACAGTGACTGAGTGAAGAGAACCACAACCAATAACAACAAACATGCTTTTTATATTCTCACTGTAAGAAGCTGAATGACCTGCTGCCTGGTTAGAATGCTACGCTCTACTTGTTGAAGAACATAAAGAGTTCCTGACAGTATGGAGCCAGTGTGATCTTATGTTCTCTGCAAACAGCTGCATCAGTGCGTGGAGGCCACTGGTTGCTGACGATTTACTTACTTATCTTTTTAATCACTAATAGTCAATAATGAATGAAACAGGCCTGTAGCTGCAGTGCTAGAGCAGTGCGGAGGAATTACATATTGATGTCAGAGCCAACATTATATTTATCTAATTGCTGACAGATCAACAGAAGCTAATAAAGTAATTATATGTTTGATTTAAATGTATTTAAATGACTAAAAACATTAAACCTCAGATGAAAATATTCTTATGAACTCTTAATATGCAATTCATTTACAACAATAAATCTCCTCAGGTTCAAAACAGGAGACATTATGAAGTGCTACACTTGGGCTCACAACAAATAAATCTGACTTCAGTTTGTTAGATCCTGGGATACTTCTGGCCCGATACGGGGCTACTTACTGACTCAGCTCTCTATTAAAAGATTGTCGAGCTGGTGTTCTTGCGAGGGAACTCGCCTGGCTCTGCTAACTGCCGTTACTCCCGACGTCTACCCTGCTTCCTCCGGTCTGAGTGCACTCGGTCGAGGGGCCACCCTGACCCCGGGCGCTCCTACCAGTCGCGTCGGTTATGGCAGCTTCCCTCTTATGGATCCGTGCTCTTGGTAAATGCCAGGTTAGGTTTTAACGGCTAGGATTACTTCTTTCTAAAACCGTAAGGGGTTGTTAAGTGGATTCGGTCTCTAGGATAACCTTTCAGAACTCAGTTGTTAGACATACAATGGCTTTAACTTTTTACTGCCACGAGGAACTTTTTACTACTTGAGCAAATGAATGCACTTGAGAAATTTACTTTAAATGCAGATTAGATATTTATTGCAGGTTATATTTTAGTTAGTTTGCAAGGGTTAAAGCTACAGCTCACATAAAATGTCACTACACTTGATTCGTTACTTTAATTTTCTTCTTCGATTATACTCATTAGTTTTAGTTGCCGAGACGGCTCGGTTGGAGCTGGATGTTCAATGGTGCGATGAAAAGGTTATTTTGGAGTTGTTAGGAGCGAAGGTCCGGGCAGACCCTCGGTCCTCTTGCTCTGCAGCGGAGTCCGTTCAACAGTCCTCAAAACTCAGTACAAAGTCTTTCTCGGGCTGCTGCGTCTTCTCCGTTGTCCAGTTGGTAAAGGCGAGCAGGGGGGAGAGGTGATTCTCCGTCTTTCAATTTTTGTCCACGAACGGCGGTCTTCTTTCCGTGAACAGAGACGAAGTCCTCGGACGCGGCTGTCGAACGAGGTCCAGTGTTTCTCCATGGATGGCTCGGTCGGCGTCCCATCGTGAATTCCCGTCTTGCTGTTTGCAAGTTACTTCTTTTATAACACTTTTGGGCTGCCTCTCGCGTCTCTCCCCCCTCTTCCTCAACACGGGGTCCCTCAGCCCGTGATTAACATGACATCATTGATCTGGTGCCTGTGCTTCGAAAATGACCTAACTTTTGTGTGTGTGTGCATGAGGAAATCACCCCAACTTCCCTGTCTGGGTGTTCAACATCTGTTGCACTTCCCCTTTCTCTTTTTGCCAACTCATCCTGACAAAACACTTTTCTTACATCGCAGCTCCGGTCACACAGAACATTTGTTAATCAGTTTTTACATTTGTTAAATCGGTTTGGTTAGTACACATTTGCTTATAAAATGATTATTGATCTCATCCTTCATCATTATTGTGCTTTGTGTCTTTTCTTCTCAACCATCATTATTTCCCCATCCCTTGAAGCCAACACCCTGCTTACTTCCTCTTTCTCCGTACTTTCTACACTCAGACTGCACTATACTCAGATACACATATTATTATTATCAGGTTTACATTTGTTAAATCACTCTATGTATTAAACATTTGTTATGTAACGATCATACACTTTATCTTTAGATTACACTTTAACTATTGATTTCTGATTATATGCTTTTTATATCCTGACCTTCCCCTGATCGTGTATGCATGTTTTCGAGGCAGCTCTGTGGGCTCAACTCTTCTTGACAAGTTGAAACAGTAAAAGCGAAATGGAAATAACTGCAGTCACAGAGCGAAGGACCTCTAATTGCGATCTCCTCGGCAAGCCGTTTGACGAACACGGACCCTGAATGCCTCAAAGCAGCACTTCCAAGAGCCGGGACAGCGTGATGGATGTCTGGAATGAGCCGCTCCTGTAATTCAAAGTGCACTGAAGGTTTATAAAATCTGTCAGACAGCGGGGGAGTCCTTTGAAGAGAGGCTTTACGTAGGAAACTGAGCTGATGGGGTAACTTTTTATCATGCAGCAAATGAATCTTGAAATTTGGTAGAAGTTACAGCCGTGAGCTGTAAACCTGTCACCAGTAATGAAACACAGGGGGCTGCAATAAGGTGCATGAGTGGGGTCTCAGTGGAAACATGCATATTTGTGCCACCATTTATGGGGAACAAATCTCTTTAGGGAAGGAAACTAGAAGATTATCATTATTAAATAGTATACATTGTACAGGTCACATATATATGTGACCTCTAAGAGGCCAGGCTGATCTTCCTGTACTTTGTACTTTACCAGTGAGCAGATTCCTCTCGTCACAGAATTGTCTTCCGTTCAGACGGCGTAATCATCAGCTTCCATCGGGTACCATGGTAACTCCTGAGCTTGTTGCTGTGCTGCAGTATGATGGATGTTTCACCCCCGTTTATGCGGGCTGTTTTCACAGCGGCATTTTCTATTTGCAGAACTATCATCATGAAACTCGATGCGTCACACGACATCGGCGACAACATAGAAGTGAAATGGAATAAAAACGGGGGAACGTACTGAAGTTGAGCTGCTTTCCAGGTGCACTTTAGACCCTCTGACTGAGCTCTCTTCACATATTCTTCAGCTGAGTGTCTCAATAGCAACACGTTTTCTTCCAACAGACGCTTCTTTTCAAGTGTTAGATGATATCCTCTCTATGAAGAGTCAGAAATATTACTCTTATGTTCTAATATCTGTATTTTTGTGTTATTTCACATTGTATATTTATATATATATTTTTATATATACAGTAAATATATATATATATAGCCATACTCCCTGCTCCCTGGGGCAGCCTGTGTTCAGTGCAGCGATGCCGGCTTGTCTTGTTGACCATGCTTTGTGGGTGTAACTTATCACTGTTGATATCAGGACCAATGTCTTCATGATGAAGTCGTTAGCGAGAGCACACAATACTTTCCAAGAACACGATGTTCATCATCGATCAAAGTGAACCCGATGACATTTGACAACATTTCTTTCTAAATGTGTGACATTTCCAAAGTCACTGAGTAATCGTGTGATCCATCCGTCCATCCATTATCTGCTGTTTTTCCTGGACCAGGTTGTGTGAGCAGCAGACTTAGCAGGTTATTCCACACTTCCCTCCCCCCCAATCAAAGTTTTCCAGCTCCTCCTGAGGAACCCTGAGGCGTTCCCAGGCCAAGATATATAATCGTTCCAGCTTGGACTACCCCAGGGCCTCTTACCAGTTGGATGTGACCGGAAATCCTCCAAACGAAGGCGTCCAGGAGGATCCTGATCAGACCCCAACCACCTCAGCTGGCTTCTTTTGACTCAAAGGACTAGTGGCTCTAATTCAAGCTCCCTCTGGATGTCTGAGCTCAGGCAGGAGCTCAGTGATGTTATTATTATCTTTTTACCACAAGGTTGGAGGTTCAAATCCCGGCTCACCCTGTCCACATGTCGAGGTGTCCTTGAGCGAGACACTGAACCTCAAGTTTCTCCCAAGGAGCTTCACATCAGCCCACTGCTCCTACATGTTTACAATGGGACCCTTTACTTTCTACACACCAGTTAACAAGCTTTCTGTTACATTAGAAGCTACTATGTCCACGCTGACATCACCATGGCATCACCGGGGTTATCTTCTGAGAAAGTAGGCATCACAGAAGAGTTTTCACAGCGTGCCCGTTTAAAGAAGATGAAAGCCAGTAAAGGTTGTTAAGCTGAATTGTCAGAGGGAAACATAGAGAGGTGATGCCCCGCTGAGCCCAGGAGGCTCTTCTACTAACACGATGGTGCACCTGCTCCTGCTCATCACTAAACCAGAGCGCAGACAATTAATTGCCAGCTCGTATGTGCACGAGCTAATATGTGCAATTGCATCAATTACCCAGGCGGATAGATGTATGTGTGTGTGTGTGTGAATGCACGTCCACTCAGTAAACTGACTGTACAGTGTGAACACCACACCGTGTCCTGTGACCGTGAGTTAACCTGCATCTCTCCCACCTGAGGGGAGCTTAGCATAGGTAGCATATGGGCTCACAAAGGGACACAATGAACAGTCAGCTACTACTAGCTTATTATGACACAACACTTTCTAATACTACGGAATATATATATATATATATACGCTTGTTATAACAATCTGAGCCGGTCTGTGGCTCCAGTTGCCCCGAGCGATTGCATTACAGCTTCGCTCTGTACTGTCAACTTATACCGCCTCAACACATTTCAAAAACTGTCCCCATTAGTCACTCAGACACAAACACAGGGAAATAGGGTCAAGGTGGAAAAATACAATGTTACTATATACCAGTTGAAACATCAAAGGTTTTGCCTAATTGTATATATATATATATATATATATATATACACACATTTATAATACTATGTAATATATATATATAGCAGTTGAAACATCAAAGGTTTTGCCTAATTGTTTTTGAGGAAGACAACTCTGTGTGGACATGCATTTACCTGCTGGGAGTCACCTTGGCTGTTAGCTGATTCTGAGAGAAGCACTGGAGGAGAGATATGAATACATTCACAATGACTTTCATCTGAGAAGCTCTGTATGGAAACAGTTGTAATATCAAGTTTTCATGGCTATCTTCAAGAGTAACATTCTATTTTTCCACCTTGACCCTATTTCCCTGTGTTTGTGTCTGAGTGACTAATGGGGACAGTTTTTGAAATGTGTTGAGGCGGTATAAGTTGACAGTACAGAGCGAAGCTGTAATGCAATCGCTCGGGGCAACTGGAGCCACAGACCGGCTCAGATTGTTATAACAAGCGTCTGACAACATTCGTCAGGGAACAGTTTTACAGGAAAAGTCTCAGCCTCTAAAAGGGCCTAAACACAGCACAGACGGGCTTCACAAGAGCCACAGGGAAGGTCGTAAGCAGATATTAACTTTCATGTGTCTAAAACATGACCAGCGTCATAACATAAGTAATTGGGGATTTATTAATGAACACAATATCTTAGAAAGCAGTGGACTAATTGTGTGGTTTGTGTTCCTCAAACTTGAACTTGACCATCTATGAACAGTGAAATCACTGCTGACTGCAGCTCAACATTTCCTTATTTGTGAATATTTTAAGAGTGTGTGTGGCTGCCTTTACTTTAGTACAGACATCCACGCCATCCACCTCCACCTGCTCCGTCTGACATCGCTCTTGCGGTGCATGGAGCACATTTGTGCAACACCATTTCCTTCGCAAACCTGGCTCCTGCAACTGATGCTCTTAAAGCAGAGGAAAACACTTGAGCTGTTTAAGTGGGAAAAAAACAACTCTTTTCAATACCAGCAAAGCCCGACTGGAGAACATGTGCGTGATTGACAAATGAAGATGTGAGGAAAGGGGCCCTTAAGCCCGGCGCTGGACAGAAAGCAAGTATCTTTTAAAAATAATGATATTTTTCTCTTGTGTGTTGACAAGCCACAATGACAGAGAAAGAGAAATGTAGTATACTGTATATGTTTAAATTGGCTGCCCAACCGTAAAAATGCTGGAAACTAAGACTATTGTTGATTTGTTTGTTTGCTTGACCTCACTCGGCTGTTTCTGTAAATAGAGACTGAAAGACCAGAAGCAGTTAAAGCAGACTGTCATCAGGATCTGCTGCTCTGGCGCTCCTTCCTCAACAGAAGATGCTTCTGTTTATAGTTTATAGCCCTCCCTTAACGTGATGTCACCTTGAATACAAATGTGGTTTTACGTTTCCAAAAAATATTAAAATACACACTTTGTTACTCAAACAGACCGAAAGGCTAATATTAATTCAGTTTTTTTTTATTTATTTTTTTACTGTTGATGAGCAGCCATCTTGGATGTTGAAGTCTGGGTTGGTCGGGTTTGTGCAAATCCGACTTCAGGCGTTTCAGTTAAAATTTTTGTCTGGGCAGATAGAATCATTTGTTTAAGGAGTAGGGGAGCTAATCCATGCATTATCATGTAAAGCATGGATTCATGAACAAAACAATAAAACAATCAAAGTTCAATAAGTTGTATTTTTCCATAATATTGTCGGTTTTAGGTTTGTTTTCAACAGTTTCATACTACAAACCGTTCTGCAGACTGCGTTCTTCAGTAGTATGTTGCAGGCGGTTTAGATTACAGCCCTTGACTTTCCTCCCAGTCTCTGTTGGATTCTTCTGTCTATACCAGTAGCTACGTCCCGAGAACAAAGTGAGAGTTTCCTGTGAGTTAATCATCTGTTTCCTTGAGCTCAGAGCTCCGCCTGCCTCTCAGCTGTCCTGGATTCCCAATCTCCCGCCTGCCTGCTCACTCTCTCAGCCTTCAAACCCAGCTCCACATTCCCGTCTGTTCAGCCACTGGATCACTGGATCAGCCCGGGAACACTCACTCTCTGCCCTGCCCGTCTGCCGTTAACTCTCAATACACCTTTGAACCTGCTTTTAGAGCCGGCGTGCTGCGTTCTGGGTTCACTCAACACTGATCTAACATGCAGACAGTGTTTTGTGCTTCATTATGTTGCATTATTAGCCGAATAATAATGAGATATTGCTGAAAGGCTGAACACGTAAGTCACAGACAGAACCTTTGGTGCACTGATTACTCAATCAGGCGCTGAGCCCCCATTGAGTTCATTTCCTGATGGAGCGTTTCTGTCTGGAACTGTTAAAGCATCTTTTTAAAGTGACTTCTTAAAAAAGGAAAAGCCACAGAGGGAGCATCAGCATTTTCCTGCATTACAGTAGAACAACAAGCCTCTATTATGCATGGCCATTCATTCCACAACAATGGCTCTACAGGATGCTGGCATCAAGTCCAGAGTCAATAAAGTTGCTGCTTCTGTCTGCCAACTCTGTTAAGTTTTGTATGTATTGGTGTTTTTCCAGAAAGCATGAAAAGATAGAAATATTCAACAATGCAGCTGTAAATATTCTTCATCAGCTCATTATGAAGACCTTCAGAAATGAGTGGCAGCGCCAGACATTGTGAACCTCGGGGGGACGGGGGCATCCATTGATGGCAGCTGTATTCATTGTGTTTTTCAAGCTCTTTAATGGCATGTATACACATCTTGGTAAAAACACGGTAGTATGTTATGTAATTGTTCTCTTATGGTCTTCATCATTCTGAAACAAGAGCACAACAAATGTTGAGGATGACTCTTTTTCACTCCTGCCACCAAAAAGAGGCATTCAATGTCTGATACTTATGTTACATAACTTAGTGTAAAGAGCATAACACATTATTGAACCTTTTGCCTTGGAAGTGACGCAAAGATGAAGGTATTTTACATTACACAAAGTAATACAAATCTCTCTCTCTCGCTCTCTCTTTATAAATATATATATATATATATATATATGTGGTGGTGGGCGTGGGTGGCTCAGCTGTGGAGGGGGCGGAGTGTGGGAGTGGTTCGGGGAACGGTGCCGGTAAGGGACTTAATTAGGCGCAGCTGGAAGGGATCCTGATTGTCTCACTCACAGCTGTATTTAATCCCACAGTAGAGACTGAGGCGAGGGACGGACAGGACGGAAAGCTCCTGCGGCGTGTGCTCGGAGGCGAGGCAGGAGAGCGCCAGGCCCGTTAGGGTTTAAAACAATAAAGAACAATTGAAACCGTCATTCCACCGTGTGCTGGCATCATTGTGCTCCCCAGACCCACCGGGTAGCAGAGAACCTGCTACAGTGGAGTCCAACGTGGGGCTCGAGCACAGAGACATGGACGGAGCAGCACCGGAGGCGCCGGCGCAGCCGATTATGATGCTGGGCCAGATGCTGGGAGGGATCGCGGCCATGCAGCGGGACCAGGCTGAGGCGAACCGGCAGTTCCTGGGGGCGCTCCAGGCCCAGGCGGAGCGGCAGGCCCACGCCCTGGAGCAGCTCGCGGTCCGGGCAGGGGCCGGCCCGCCGGTGACGGCCCCCTCTCCATTGGCGGGGGTGGTCCTCCACAAGATGAGTGCCGCCGACGACGTGCAGTCATTTCTGGACACATTCGAGGCGACGGCGGAGGCGTGCGGCTGGCCCGCGGCAGAGTGGGGGGTCCGGCTTCTGCCTCTCCTCACGGGGGAGGCACAAACAGCAGCCCTGGGGCTGCCACCGGCCGCGAGGCACCGCTACGAGGACGTGCGTAAAGCTGTCACCGATCGCCTGGGCCTGTCTCCGGAGGACCACCAGCGGAGGTTTCGTGAGGCCAGACTGGGACCCGAGGACCGGCCCTTCACCTTCGCTCAGTGGCTGAGGGACGACGCCGCCAGGTGGCTGCAACCAGAGAGTCCAGGGGGGGCACAGGGAGTAGTGGAGAAGGTGGTCCTGGAGCAGTTCGTCGGGGCGCTGCCAGCTCGCTCGTCAGCTTGGGTCCGATATCACCGGGCCCCGACCCTGGGGACCGCCATCACCCTGGCAGAGGACCACCTGGCAGTTCATCCCAGCGGCCCGGGAGACAGTGGCCGCCCGCTGGCGCCAGCCCGGCCGACGCCGGCACCTCGGAGGCGGCTGCCTCCGCAACTGCTGGCGCGGCCCCCCCTGGCTCCGCGGGTGGCCCCCTTCCTCCCCTCTCCCGAGGCACCGACCTCCGCGTCTGCCGGCACTCTTCCCAACCCACATGGGGGCCCTCAAGCGCCAGGGCTGGAGTGTTGGAGGTGCGGGCAGGCCTGTCACTTCCGGAGGGAATGTCCACTGATGGAGGTGGGCCAAGTGGTTCGGGTTGCCGGCCCTTGTCAAGAAGAGTTGACCTCTCAGAGCTGCCTCGGTAACATGTCGACACATTCAAGGGAGAGAAGTCAGGCTATAAGAGCGCAAAGCATATATTCAACGTTGAAGTGTAATCAAACAGATAAAAATGTATGAATAATATAACGAAATGTTCCAATCAATGGTGTAACAAATGTTTAACTGCATAGAAGTGATTTAAACAAATGTAATGAATGTTTCTGTGTGTTCTGTGGAGCTGAGATAGATGTATTGGGCAAGAATGACATTGCTGTAATCAAGACCAGATGTTGGGTGTAGTCAAGAGAAAGATCTAGAAACTGATGTAATAGTTGCGTCATACAGGCAATGTTCGGCTTAACGCCCTTTCCCGAGGGAGGGGGGATGAGTAATGGACCAAACAGGTGGGGGCTGATCACAGCCCATATGAGGAATATAAGGACATGCTTGCAAAGAGCAAAGCTGGGATTTCATCGCGGATGCCGTACCAAGCGCATCGGAAGAAGATACTAAAGCCTGCAGCTGATGTATTGAGGACTTCGTCTCTGTTCACGGAGAAGAGACCTCTGTTCGTGGACATTGAGATTAAAAGACGAAGGTTCTAACTCTCCCCACCGCTCGCCTCTTAACATCTGGACAACTGAGAAAGCCGCAGCTGCCTGAGAAAGACTTTGTACTGAGTTTGGAGAACAGCTGAACGGGCTCCGTTGCGGAGCGGGAGGATCGAGGGTCCGGCCGGACCTTCGCTCCTAACAACTCCAAAAGAACTCTTTTCATCGCACCATTGGACATCCAGCTCTAACCGAGCTGTCTCGGCAACTAAAACTAATGAGTATAATCGAAGAAGATAATTAAATTGACTAATCATGTGTAGTGACATTTTATGTGAGCTGTAGCTGTAACCCCTGCAAACTAACTAAATATAACCTGCAATAAATATCTAATCTGCATTTAAAGTGAAATCCTCAAGTGCATTAATTTGCCGAAGTAGTAAAGAGTTCCTCGTGACAGTAAAAAGTTAAAGCTATTGTATGTCTAACAACTGAGTTCTGAAAGGTTATCCTAGAGACCGAATCCACTGAACAATCCCTTACGGTTTTAGCAAGAATTAATCCTAGCCGTTAAAACCTAACCTGGCATTTACCAAGAGCGCGGATCCATAAGAGGGAAGCTGCCATAACCGACGCGACTGGCGGGAGCGCCCGGGGCCAGGACTGGTCTCTCGGCCGAGCGCGCTCTGACCGGAGGAAGCAGGGTAGACGTCGGGAGTAACGGCAGTTAGCGGAGCCAGGCGAGTTCCCTCGCCAGAACACCAGCTCGAGAATCTTTTAATAGAGAGCTGAGTCAGTAATTAGCCCCGTATCGGGCCAGAAGTACCCAGGATCTAACACGTGGCGCCCAACGTGGGGCTCGACGGAAAAGGAGTACGTTGAGTCCAAAAGAAGAACCCCGGCAGCTAAGAGAGGCTGTCGTTCGTGAACGAAAAGACCTGAGGTGAGGCGTTGTGGTAGAAAGCAAAGCTGCCCAAGCCTCGAAGAAGTCCGATTGCGAAGACATCCACGAATCGAAGCTGTGTGTGGTATTTACAGGCCAACACAGGAGAATCCGCAGGCGACGGGGAGCATCGACCAGACTCGCCCGACCTGTAGAGGGACCAGAGCCTGATCCCATCCCTTCCTCAACGCGCGACGAGAGGCTTTGGGAGGAAGGCGACTCGAGACAACAAAGACAAAGTCCAAGATGGAAGGATCGCCCGGAGGATCCGATGGCGGCGGAGGCGACCCAGAGGGACGAGCCAACGGCCCTGATGGAGGAATCGCCACCGGACAGCAGAGAGGACCCAACGGCGACGGAGGCAGCCCGCAGACGGCGACGACTCAGCAGAACGAGCCAGTGACATCGCCCCTGGACCAGCCAACAGATGACAGCCCGGACCAGCTGACGGGCGACGCTGGACAACGAGGAGCGACATCGGAAGAACCGACACCGGCTCCAAGAGGCAGAAGCAACGTCCAACATCAGATCATCCTGAATGGCAGAGGATGGGACACCTGGGACAAATCAATTCAACAACACCTAATCGTGCTGCATGAAGAAGCAGATAGAGCGAAGGTGGGAGAAGAAGTAAAAAAGAATTGCGAGAGGGAGGGGGGTTATCTTGCTCCCCTCACCCATAAGTCCGGAATGGTGGCGGCAGTGGTAGGGTGTGAAGGACCCCCCTCAGGCAAGAAGAAAGTGGGAGAGTGGCTACAATGGTGGCTAGTAGTAATGAGGGTTATTAAAGGAAAAATAGTCACCATTATTAGCCCGTCAAAAGAATATGACTCGGTCGTGAAGATGCTCGCCGCAGAAATCGGAGCGGGGGCAGTGACTATAAAGCAGAAAGTGATAGCCACCTCCCGCTATAAAGAAAATAAAAAAGAGCAAGACGCAATAGCGGCATACATAGCCACCAACCTAAGTTATACTGAGGAGACCGGCGACGATCAGCACAGCACCCAAGGGACCGAGGTGCACACGGACTCCTCCGCGGGGGCGTCCTCGGAATCCGACAAAGGAGACGGACAGGACAGCAGCAGCAACGGGGAGATTTCAGAGGAGGACGAAGTGAGGGACGACTCAAAGCTGAACGAGAGCGACGAGTACCAACTGCTCCCGCCCTCCATGGGATCCGGGACTCCCGCTGCCACTGCAGTACGCACGATCCTGAAGGACTACAACGGCCCAGAGCCGAGGCGGCCCCAGAAAGCTAGGGGTAAGACAAGACACGTTCGCTCCCCGAACCCAGAAGAGCATCTTCAAAAATTGATAAAAATGCCCGAGGGGACAAAAAAATATGCAAACCAGACCGGGTTAACCGCATATAACCACTTCGGAGAGCCTTGGGACATAGACAGCCATGGACTGGTTGTCTTAACCAACTCCCATCTAAAGCCTCACATCTCCCGGTTCAGAAAGAGACTGGTAAGAGAGGCAGGCAGCCCCTACAAAGAAGAACTTGAGGTGCGCCTCCAGGGATGCAGACAAAGACAGGAGGAGGTGGTGGTTACGAGCGGCGGAGAATCAAGCCATTTTGCGGTGCTACACGTACCGATCGAAAGATATGAAGATGGCGAAGATCAGGACACCTATCGGGACAGCATAGAGGAGGCATTAGAAAAAGGTGTCACCCGAGCAAGCGAATTGTCCTTCAAAAGAGTCGTTATATGTAACGACGGCGCCAGGTCCGGCAACCTACCATGGGAGGTAGCGGAAGAAGCGGCAATGAGGATTCTGCACCTCCTGATGAACGCTCCCCACGGGTGGAACAACATCCGCGAGTTGGTGTTAGTCACCTCGGTGGCCCAATACCAAGAAAGAAAAGAGAGAATACTGAGACCCCTCTTCAAAACGGAGGGGCCAAACAACTGGAGGGCAGGACCGCCGGAATACGAGGACGAGAACGCCCCAGTTGCGAAAGCAGTTCTGCCACGGCTCCCGCAATCAGTAAGATTGAAGAAAGAAACCAGGACGGAGCAGAGGAGCTACGGGGAATCAACACCCGGTCCTTCAGCACGAGAGGAGCAACGTCCACAGGTCAGCTCAAGCCAGGAAAAACCACAAAAGGAAAGAAGAACTCCAATCCCCTCTCCCCGGACAGTAGCGGTGCAGACAGAAGAGGAAACCCCCGTGCCAACCAAACCTCCACGGGGGTTCCCCAGCCCAGCAGAGTCAGTCGGCCTGCAGACAATGCGCTACTCAGGAGGCGGAGAAGCGGCCATGATAAGGTTCGAAAGTCCCAGCGGGAGCAGGGAAAGTCCCAGGACTCCACAAAGAATGCCAGAACCAGTTCAGCCGGCCTCGCCGTCAGCAGAGCCAGAAAGAGAGGCGCAGGAAGAAGCGGCAGATGTGAGTTCAGATGAAGAAGAAACAGCGCCAAGCCTGACCTCCATCGAATACGAGGCTCCGGGAGGAATGACCGACCTGAGGATAGGAAGCAGAAAAGGCAAGAAGAACGCGCTGCCCCTTGTTTCAGTGTGCACGGCTTCGCTGAAATTCCCCCGAGACGATCGTTACGGGCCCATGACCACCAAAGACGGAAGAAAAGCCTATGCTCCAGAGGTCGGTCAAACCAGTTATGATGTTCCAGAAATATGGCTGCACGACCTCGAAGGAATGAAAGGAACAATGGTCTACGCGACAAAAAGAGAATGGGCGAATTTTCTAATGACCCCGACCTACGGCTCCCTCGCAACAGCCACGGAGCTGACGGGTAACTTTCGCACAGGCTTTGTGACAATCGTGTACGACGTCATGTTGCGACGCCTGAAGAAAGCAGCCTACAAGCTGGCAGCGGAGGAAGACAAAGCGCGGCAGCACGACATCTCGGACAGCGAAGACGAACAGCCACCTCAAGGGCAGGGCCTCGCACGAAGCAGCTGCCCCACCACCGCTGAAGAAAATGACTGCATAACAAAGATGCAGGCTTCCACCCAGAGCTTTGGTGAGTTCAAAAAGATCAAGGCGATGGTGACAAACCGAGACCCAAAAGAATCAGTGCAAGAATACCTGACACAGAAATGGCTTATGGTAAAAGCTAGCTCCACAAACGATGAGGCGAAAAGATTGTGGCTGGCTCATGTGACGGACCAACCGATGGGTCCCGAAGAAACCGCGGAACAGCACTACCGAAGATTAGTGTTGGAAGACTGCGAAGACGAGGAGTCACACATCGACAAGGCAAGAAAAAGCTTAGACAAAGGGCAAACTCTTACCCAGGCATGGTACGCCTTGCGACAGGCGATTCCGCCGGACAGAAGTGTGCAAGTCCTTAGGAAGCTGACAAAGGGCCTAATGAATGACATCGATTTTGTGACCCTAAACATCAACAAAAGTACCACAGAGCAAATCCAAGAAACAGTAAGAAAGTGGGATTTGAAGAAAAAACACTTGGAGGACAAAAGAGAAAAAGGAAACCAGCCGAAGCCGCCGGCTCCCAGGCCCTCGTATGACAACGCAAGGCCCACCGAGGGACCCGGTCCTTCACAGACACAGAGAAGGCAGTCGGGAGGATTCCAGAGGAGTCCACAAAACTACGAGCGTGAGCCAGGATTCCGGAGGGGTTCTCAAGGCTACCAAGGCTACCCGCGAGAGCAAGGACCTCAGCGGGGTCCACAAGGCAACCAGAGGGAGCAGGGAGCTCCAAGGCAAGAAGGCTTCCAGAGGCAGGGCGTTTACCACAGGGCCCAGCCGGATCAACAACAGGAGGGGCCACGGCCCCCGCCAGCCAACAAGAGCGGTTTTCTCTCTTCCGAGGATTACAACAAGCTGACGACAGAACAGAAACAGGCCCTTCGTGCCTCCCGCCTAGAAGCTGGGAGCGAAGGGCAGAGAAAGTAATGGCTAAGCGGGCGCGGGTCACAGTGGATCATGCCTATTGGGTGGGGGACGACATATACACCGACGTGGATGGAATCCCCTATCAGGTAGATACTGGTGCAGAAGTGTCGATGACCCGCAAATGCCTTGAAACAAAAGGACACCTGACTGTTCAACTAGCCGACGGAACCATCAAAAAGATTCCGTTTGGCGTCTGGAAAGGAGTTGTATGGGCTCTAGGACCCTACAATTTAATGACAATAACAGACTTAAAAGAGCTGCATAGCAGCCCAGGAAATCGAACCCCAATACAACAGCGACTCAGAGTCCTCGGGGCAAAACTAATCCAGATGGGATCGTTATCACCGGAGTGGTACAAACCAGTGAACATTCCAGAAGTGACCAAGCAACAAATCGACGACAGCGACCTTTCTCCGGAGGGAAAAGAAACGCTAGAAGACATACTTTCCAAAGCCGGAGTGGCTAGGTTCAAAAATGACTGTGGAGACATGGGTGCGAAATACACCCACACCATAGAAGGGGGTGTACACCCGCCTGTTCGCCAATACCCCCTGAACCCAGGGGCCGTTGCAGAAATGGACCTGATAGTCACGGAGCTCAGCGAACTAGGAGTGGTGCGCGAGGAGCCAAATCCCATCACAAACAGCCCAATACAGGCAGTCAAGAAGCCTGAGTCATCGGGAGGAGGATGGAGACCTGTTATCAACTTCAAGGCCCTCAACCGCAGGACTGTCGCCAACCGCGCCAGCCTGATCAACCCCCAAGGGACGCTGAAGACACTAAGACTAAAAAGGTACAAATCCTGTATAGATCTGGCAAACGGATTTTTCTCGTTGAGGCTAGCCAAAGCCTCCCAGGGCAAGACAGCGTTCACCCACAAAGGTAAAGCGTACGTCTGGGAACGGCTACCGCAAGGCTACAAAAACTCTCCGAATGTTTTCCAGTCGGCAGTAATGGACATACTCGATGGCCTAGAGACAACAATCTACATCGATGATGTATTCATTGCAGATGACACCGAAGAAGAACATCTGCAAAAATTGAGAAAAGTCGTAGAACGACTAACAGCAGCCGGCTTGAAATTGAATCTGAAAAAATGCCAATTTGGACGATTCCAAGTGAACTACCTGGGGTTCCAGGTCTCCAACGACCTGGGACTCTCAGACGGATTCCGGGAAAAAGTGGAGCAGATCGACCCGCCAACCTCGCTGAACGAACTACAGCAGGTGCTGGGGCTCTGCAACTACGTTAGGGACCATGTCCCTAGCTACCAGAAGTATGCAAGACCACTGTATGTAAAACTACGAAAAGAAAAACCAGAAGACGCTCACAAGAAATGGGAATGGACCGCAACGGATCAAAACAGTTTGGAAAACCTGCAGACAGCCATTAAAGAAGCTTTGCGGCTGGAGCCACGAAGCCTTACAACAAAGCTGGTGGCAGAGGTCAGTTGCAACGACGACGACGCAGTGGTAAAAGTGTGCAACGAGGGCGGGGGAATAGTCACTTTGTGGAGCTACACCCTGTCCTCCGTGGAAAAGAAATATCCAGCAGAAGAGAAGGAGTTGGCAGTTCTGGCAAGGTATTGGAGCACCCTGAAAGACCTTGCTCAAGGGCAGGGCATCAGGGTCCTCACGCAAAGCCAGGTCCATCGATTCCTAAGAAAAGCCACGGTAGAGAGCACGAAGGCGACGAACGCGAGGTGGGGACGTTGGGAAGACATCCTGCTGGACCCAGACCTCGAAATCGGCCCTGCACAACCCGTGAGTAAGAAAAAGACGACACAGGACGAGAAGCCAGCCGAACCGATAGAGTGGACTCTATACACCGACGGCTCGCGAAAAGGACAAGACGACAAAGCCTACTGGGGCTTCATTCTCAAACACAATGAGAAGGAGCGCTTCAGACAACGAGGCCAAATCCCCGGCAGTGCCCAGACCGGGGAGGTGACAGCAATACTGGAAGGTCTGCTCGAGTTGGAGCGAAGAAAGGTGAAAAGAGCTAGAGTCATAACTGATAGTTACTACTGTGCTCAGGCCCTTAACGAAGACCTGTCCATATGGGAAGAAAATGGTTTTGAGAGTGCTAAAAACAAGAAAGTAGCTCACGAAAACCTATGGAGAAAAATAGCCGAATTGAGGCTAACAATGGAGCTCGAAGTGGTGCACCAGAGGGCCCACACGCGAGCAGGAACTCATTGGCAAGGAAACGAAGAAGTGGATCGTTTCGTCCAGATGAGACAAATTGTCTTTGTTGGGATCGAGAAGTGGGAAGATTTGCCCAAAGGACGGGTAGTCCCAGAAGAGAACGTGAAGGAAGTGGTGCAAGCAGTGCATGGAGCACTTGGACATGCAGGCACCGTTCCAACACGAAGGGAACTGGAAAAGCAGCGACTCTGGATTCCTGAAAAAGAAGTCCGCAGAATCCTTCAAGACTGTGAGTTGTGTGGTCGATACAACGCAGGAAGGAGAGGACAAAGAGTGGGAGGACTCACCATTAAAAGTACCGTACCCTGGGGTTCTATCTGCATGGATGTGGCAGGACCCTTAGGGGTACCGGGTAAATGTGGAGAAAAGTACCTGTTGGTGCTTGTGGACTCCATGTCAGGGTATGTAACCACAAAAGCCGTAAGAAAAGCTAATGGCAACAGTGTTGTTAGCATGCTGGACCAAGTCTGTGGCTACTTAGGGTTGCCTAAAGAGCTCAGGACCGACAACGGAACGCATTTTCGCAACGCTAAAGTGGACCAGTGGTGCCAACAGCATGGGGTAATGAGGATCTACTCTCCCCCATACACCCCCCAGGCTAACGGGGTGGTGGAAAGGACCATTGGCTTGGTGAAAAGTTGGATTGGGAAAAATGCCAACTCGAGAGAATGGAGCACTAAGACCCTGGAAATCGCCAAAACCCTGAACGACCGCTACCGAAGTGACAGGCCCTCCCCTGCGGAGGAGCTGATGCGCCGCCCCTTCACATCACAGGAAGTGGGGCGGGGTTCCGAAGATAAAGAGCCCAAGCTTGAGCAAAAAGTGCCACTTCGAGTAGGACAGCGCGTCTGGATCAAGGCTCAGGTCGGTGCTTCTAACTCTGCAGTCAAAGCCAAGTACGATAAATCAGACATAGTTGTCAAGATTTTGGACAGTAATACTGTTCAACTCAAGAAGAAAGGAATCCAAGGAGTAGGGCAGCTGAAGCCAGTTCCGTACTAGGAGAAAACCAGGAACTCAAAAATGGCCACCCACATACAAGCTTTACCACCCTTTGTCAGAGTGGCCAATGTCAAAGGGGTGGTTAACATGAGAAGGAGTACTACGGGGCTCTGGGCAGGAAGAGCCATGAAGAAGTTGGAGTATGCAAAAAAGGGCTTTCTCTCAGAAGAAAATGAAGTCTTAACATGGAAAGAAATCAAGAATGATTGTGTGGTCTGCCTGCTGCCGACCACCCTTAACCTCACATGGCAGGGACCCGGAAACAAGAAACCACACCGGGTCTCTGGACGAAGAAAGGAATTTGACCGTATGACCCACAAACCAGTGAAGGTTTTGGATGCATATGTGTGCGGCTTTTGTCGTATAGCGCTTTTACCAAGGTTGCACTTCGTCATCCAGTGGGATCTGCGGGGGACAAAGCTGAACCTTAAGGACTGTGTCTGCCAATGGGATGGACACAGGCTGCTCCTCTGTGCGTCTTGCTCCGTACTCCAGCTGAATGGACTGCTGGTGCAAGCTGGAGCAGCCGACGGATGGCAGGTGAGAAAGTTTCTTCAGCCAATACAGACCCTGGCACCCGCCTTGTGGGAAGGTGAGGGTGCTGCCGCTCCTGTTGATCTATCACACAAGGAGACTGGAGGACCCTCGGCACCAGCTATGAGCCCACTCGACGGCGATCCACACGAAGCAGGTGGAAACAGTAGTGCTGTCCCCATGAGATCCTGGTGGGAGTCGGTGGAAAGGAACTGGCCATACAGCCCAGGCCAGGCCGAGGTTGCCAACCCGCCCCTGTCTTCCGTACAGATCCCAGCGGCCTTCAGGGTCTATCGCAGCCCTGATGACCCAGGCTACGCAGCCACTGCTGCATCCTTACCCGATTGCCGCTTGGAAATGGTAACACGCGAAGGGTGGATGGGGCCCTGGGAATTAACAACCTGGCGCGTGTTAATCAAAGATGTGTTTTGTGATCCTGATGTGCCAATACGTGAGCTTGCCCCAGTGCCAACAGAGGCTGGTGCTCGCGGCACGAATCTCCAGTATAACACCACGGATCTGGACGCCTTCCACCACACCGGTGCCAGGACCAAGGAAAAGAGTAAGATTTTCACGGTCACCCCAGAGGGGTGGCGGAGAGACGGTGTTATGCAACTACCGGGCTCTTGGGCGACCAGAGCGCCAACGCCTACATGGGAGGCCAGCACAATGCGCGTCATGGTGACGCTGAAAACCGTGATGGTTCCATTCGACGGTGTGTACTCCGTCGGGGTGGAGCTGACCAGAGCGGATGAGGCGGAGCCTCCTCCAAACCCACGCGCAGACGCAAAAGGTTTGACCGCTTGGGCACGGAAGTCATTTCGCAAACTGCAGCGGGGTGGAAAGCCTCGCAGTAGCAGCACTTAGAAAAGTATAGCTGCTGGAAAAAACGGAACTTGATTGTCAATATGTCGCTGCCAAACCCACCAAACAAAGATTGCTGGGACCTACCAATAGTCTCTCTGTCTCTCCTCGCACAAAAAAGGCCATATCTGCAATTGCCTAACGAAAGGGTCTATTTGGACGGACCCCAACGCGATTTTGCATACCGCAAAGGCCTCTGTGGATCCGGCGCCTATTTCTGCAGCAATGGCGAATATAGGCGCTCGTTTGACCTGTCAATACCCGGGAAGGCGGAATTACTGACTGCTTTTCGCACAGGATGGCAACTCCAATATGACAGAGCCATAGTCAATTGGACCAATCCGTGGCTGCTGCAGCCAGTCCTCCCTTGTCCTGACCAATCCCCCTGGATCCTGAATACCGTTTTCATCACAGTTATGGGTCTACAGCTGAAGTTGCGATGGGGTCCTAACTATGCTGATTATTTGCAAGAAGACTATATTGATCTTTGGCTGGGTGAAAATTTGATCTGGACCACCAGCCCGGTCATGCAGCGTCTCATAGCGCTCCACGTGAAAAACAGCGCGCGCTGTGTAATTGAGAACCAGGACATGCAATTGCGTACGGTGCATTACCGCCTGCCAGGCCTTGGACCACCGAACCCGGACCCATGCCTGAGCATGAGGGCGTTGCCTCCTTCCATATTGCGGACTTGGAGGCTTGCCCTTCACGAACCCGCTGCAGCGTGGGCTAAAGTAACGGAGCTCCAGACGGACGACGGCCAGCCGTTATACGCATCTCTTGCCAAAGTCCGGAACCTTATCGACCTTGTGGACAGACAGGTGTACGCATGGCTGCGGCGAAAAAAAATTGCTGGGAACGAGGGTTGCTTTGAACCCCCCCCCTGCGCCCCCTCGTTAATCGTCACCTACTACCAATGGGTGTGGCGGGGGCTGGACTTAGCCATTGGCAGATACCCATCGGTGCTATATCACCAGCTACTGAAGGGCAGGATTAGTCAGTGCGATCCTGACTCTCCCCCGTGCCTCAGCTCCGGATGCCTAGCACCTCTTCCAGAAGTGCTACCGACCAGAGCACTGCAGAACCCGAGACCATGGATCTCCCGCTACTTCACGGGCGAGTTCATGAATTTAGGCGATCCTCAACCTTTACCCCCGTCTCATTAAGACGCCCCGGCAAGCGACTGGACCAATCAAGTGAACGACCTCGGAATGGAAAACGACTATGGCTTTGCTTAATGGCTAAAGTAGTAGCAGTATTAACAGGACTATGCTCTGTCCTGGCTATACTGTACTACTATGGTAGTATCCCATGGGCCCTCACTCATGTGAGGGTGTCCTACACTACCACAAAGAAGTTCGACCAAACATGCTGGACGGTCGACTCTGGAACGATCGTTCTCTCTCAACTCGCTGGACAGAAGCGCGCCTCGCCCTGGTTGGACCTTGAGGTTGGATCTAATGCAACCCGTCAAGTCCAAGAAGGGGGTGGGACGGCTCCGAACCTGACAGCTACTATCATCGCGTGGATGACTATCTGGGAACAGAAAATCAACGATTCGAAAATCAACGACACGGGTGAAGAAACAGACTGGGCAGGCGAATTCCAGAAGGTAATAGAGAATTCGACATGGAGGATAGATGAAGTATCTACGCTAGGAGCGGAGATGAAGATTACGGTAATGATGAAGAAAGCACAAGAAGAAAAACGGGCACAGTGTAATTGGATCTACCCCGAAAACGGTGTCCCAGGCTGGTACTGTTCATGGGCATGTGTCTCATGGTCAGAGCAAGGGAACGAGGGATACTGGAAACCCGAGGTAACCTATGCAGCGAGCCACCGCAATGATACGTGTTTGATGATTTTACCGGCAGAAGGAATGTTCTGGGGACACTACAATCTCACCTGTGAGGCCACACAACCGCGGCGAAAACCACGACGGTTTAAAGCTAAAGTGAGGCCACTAGGTGCCACAGGAAACACCACACTAGGTAACTCCACCGACTGCCAGCGGAACAACCTCACCAGCCGAGCCGTGAATGTCACGCAGCAGAGGGAAGAAGAAGTAGTGGAAGTACTACCTACGGCTTCAGAGGAAAAAGAAGAGCAGCCGCAGCCGCCGCCGGTATTCAAGTCAAGTGACAGTCTTCGGAGAAATCGGAGCAGGAAATGGACGCAGCATTGTAAAACCAGCAAGCTCCCTCTCCTAGATAAGTGCTTTTGGAATGTGTTCTTTTATTGCGAAGGTCAGAATTACTTCGTAATAACTCCGGTAAACAAACCACAGTATCAGGCTCATAAGTTCATCTATCTACCCGAACCTAATGCCCGGCACGAGGCCTGGCTCAACAACACCCTGCCGTGGATATGGATAACCGAGCTAACGCATTTCAAAGGAGCCTTCACGGAGGGTTACTCCAGAGCCAGCTTCGGCCTTTTGGGACCAAGGACGACCGACATGTATGTACAAAAGCTGCCGAAACCCGAGGAGTTAATGACAGCCCCAAGAGGGGATTTCCAAAAGATTGACACTTGTGTGACCAACAAAATGTTCATCGCTCTGAACGGAACAGAGTATCTAGCCGACGGCGCCTCCCCGAGATGCACACTCTGGCAAGAGTGGTATCGGGCTTGGGGAACGTGGCTATATGACTGCACAGGCCTGAAGACGAACAAAACGATCAAAGGAACCCTGCAGGCATGGAAAGAGGCCCACACCCGGGACGACGGTTCAACCTGGTGGGGCCTACAGAAGGATGAAGTGTTAGAATGGGTGGTGCCATGTCTAACTCAAACCAACAACTACTGGGTGAAGTATCAGTACCTGGCCACAGTATACTCGAAAGAAAGAGACATCTGGCCTGGGGTTTGGAGCCGACCAGAACCATATGTGGGCCCGCGGCCCTGGAAGATGGAATGCAACCGAGGAAACACGACCTGCAACATCAGCCTGGCCGGGGGACATTGTGAGACTGTGCCAGGATGGGAAGACCATTGCCAGACCCACTATGGAGCAGAATATGAAACCCACGTGCAAGAAGTAACCTGGGTGAAGGCTAGAGACGGGAAATGGCGACGGTCAGGGCCTCTGACTAGCAGCTGTACCAACTTAATCCTGGGCCATCGCATGAAAGACAGAGTGAACGTGAACGGCCAAATCATTCCCCCAGTAACCGACCCTACAGTCTTTCTAGCTGAGGGCCACGCCTTCAGGAAAAGCCTCTGTGAGGGTAAAGAAGACAAAGGATTTGAATGGGTAGGAGCTAACCGCCTCTACGGGAACGGAACATGCTACGAGCCAGAAGAACACTGGCTGAGTTGCGGGAGCGGCCGACGAGAACACGAGTGCAGTTGGATCGAACTAACGGGCGCCTCCATAGTCGGAACCGCAACCATCGTAGTGGAAGAAGTGGCAGGGAAGATTGGAGAAGGATTCACGGTCATAAAGGGATGGATGGGGAGTTTGTTCTCCTGGCTTTGGCCTTATTTGTTGATGATAGTTGGAATTGTGATCTTGGGCCTGATAATCTGTGCCGCCATTAAGGGCGGGGTAGCAGCCACTGTTGCCTCGTGCTTTAAGGGGAAGTTGAAGGAAAAAGAAGAAGTGAAGAAGGGACTCCTCCCACGAAGGAAGGAGGAGTCCACCCACCTATAAAGGGTGAACAACTGGAGCGCCATAGCCATTGCAGACCCGGAACCTCAACCAAGAGCCTCATACTGAAATAAGAACGAATAAACCTAAGAAAGCCAACATGACCAACACCACAACCATTGCACCTCCAGGCATGAACACCACTTCTCACCCAGGCATGACCACCTTCGGAGTGAGTATGACCAACACCACAACTATTGTGACTCCAGGCATGACCACCTTCGGAATGAGTATAACTGAAGCATTACAGAACTCCTCCGACACAGCACGCAGATGCAGGCCATTTATTCGCTTAACCGACCTGGACTTTTGGGTCCTTGAGATCATATGGTTCTTCTACTGTTGCATGGGCGAATGGTCCATGAATCAGCCGCTAAGAATACTGGCCCTGGTTGTAGGGTGTCTGAAAACAGCGATTGAAAACATCTATCGAGGATCACTGTGGCTTACCCTGACATGGTTCGCTACATACCTCCTGGGGAGAATCCACATCGACTCTACTCGCTGCGGTCTAGTAAAAGGTGGAATGGTGATCATCTGGCTGGTAATCGACGTCGCTGCAGTTTTCTACAACCCCCTGAAGCTGGTCTCGGCAATCGTCGAGGCCTTTCTGGCGGTTGCGGCCCTGACGTATCTCGTGGTCATGACCATGGCTATGAAAGAAAGAGGAAGAGGGCGTTGGCTCCACAAGATCGGCGCCATTGCTCTTTGGGGCATAGGTTGGGGCATAACTGTCGCCATCTACTGGTTGGGTTCTGAATCATCAATCGGGATAGCAGCCTGGCTCATGCTGTATGAGCCTTTGTTTCCAAGAAGGGTTAGGCCTACAAGCCCAGGCCTAACACCTCCTCCAATGGTGTTGGCATCTCCATGGCTGCATTCTCTGGCTCAACGGCGCTCTGCAAAGCGCTCCAATACTGAGAGGGGGCCTTAAAAAAGAATGAAAATAAGACCACCCCCTGCTTGCTAAAGCTTGGCTTGTAAAAATGCGCTGAAAAATGTAATGATTAATGAAGTCTTTGTGTTCAACAACATTCAGGAGGAGGTCTGCTGTGTCCGCTGTGGGATTCCTCCGGAGCTAATGTTGCACCTGTGGGAGGTAAACCAAGCCCTATGGTGCACCCAATGCTACCTGGGGCAATTCCCGGTAGGAGCAGCCAGCGGCCTCTTCTGCAAAGGAAGTACCCCTTATATGCCTGCGATGAATGTAGTCGACTGTATGGAATTAGAGGCTAAAGCAAAACCAGTGTGGACTTCCGCTGGGAGAACCCCACCAGAGGTCCTGCTCTATGCTGATGGTGTATACTGCCCAGTATACACAAAAATATGGGCGTATCCTGATGGCATCCGGGTGTCCAGCACCCACCTCACCGATGGCCGCTTCGTCGTCATTGGACCACGCCTGCCCGCCCTGCAGTATCCACTACCAACTCCAGAAGAAGACGACGACACGGCAAGCATCCCGGGTGTGGAACACCGAGACGTGGGTAGCCAGACGATGCTCGCAGGAGTAGTACCAAATCTAATGGGGATGTGGGGATACGACGAGGACTGCGGAGAGCTGGTGGAGGTAATCCCTGAAGGATTGATAGTTCCAGGCGAGGATGAGGACAAAGCATCAACCAGCCCCGTCCCTACTCCGGCCTCCCTCTCCCCTGACAGCATTCTGAACCAGAATGTGTTGGCCCTGGTGCTGAGCCTGGACGAGCAGATGAAGGATGCCATAGATGACGAGGAAGATGACAACGCCCTCCTGGATTTCCAGCCACCAGGTCTGGAAGGCCTGGTGGTGCTCGACAGCTGGCAACACGAATCCGAGCCGGAAGACGACGTTCTCATCATCACCGCCGAGGACGACGATGAGTTCCTAGAGGATTACTTGGGGCACAATGCGGCAGCTTGAGACCTCAAGAAGGGGGTGTCAAGAAGAGTTGACCTCTCAGAGCTGCCTCGGTAACATGTCGACACATTCAAGGGAGAGAAGTCAGGCTATAAGAGCGCAAAGCATATATTCAACGTTGAAGTGTAATCAAACAGATAAAAATGTATGAATAATATAACGAAATGTTCCAATCAATGGTGTAACAAATGTTTAACTGCATAGAAGTGATTTAAACAAATGTAATGAATGTTTCTGTGTGTTCTGTGGAGCTGAGATAGATGTATTGGGCAAGAATGACATTGCTGTAATCAAGACCAGATGTTGGGTGTAGTCAAGAGAAAGATCTAGAAACTGATGTAATAGTTGCGTCATACAGGCAATGTTCGGCTTAACGCCCTTTCCCGAGGGAGGGGGGATGAGTAATGGACAAACAGGTGGGGGCTGATCACAGCCCATATGAGGAATATAAGGACATGCTTGCAAAGAGCAAAGCTGGGATTTCATCGCGGATGCCGTACCAAGCGCATCGGAAGAAGATACTAAAGCCTGCAGCTGATGTATTGAGGACTTCGTCTCTGTTCACGGAGAAGAGACCTCTGTTCGTGGACATTGAGATTAAAAGACGAAGGTTCTAACTCTCCCCACCGCTCGCCTCTTAACATCTGGACAACTGAGAAAGCCGCAGCTGCCTGAGAAAGACTTTGTACTGAGTTTGGAGAACAGCTGAACGGGCTCCGTTGCGGAGCGGGAGGATCGAGGGTCCGGCCGGACCTTCGCTCCTAACAACTCCAAAAGAACTCTTTTCATCGCACCATTGGACATCCAGCTCTAACCGAGCTGTCTCGGCAACTAAAACTAATGAGTATAATCGAAGAAGATAATTAAATTGACTAATCATGTGTAGTGACATTTTATGTGAGCTGTAGCTGTAACCCCTGCAAACTAACTAAATATAACCTGCAATAAATATCTAATCTGCATTTAAAGTGAAATCCTCAAGTGCATTAATTTGCCGAAGTAGTAAAGAGTTCCTCGTGACAGTAAAAAGTTAAAGCTATTGTATGTCTAACAACTGAGTTCTGAAAGGTTATCCTAGAGACCGAATCCACTGAACAATCCCTTACGGTTTTAGCAAGAATTAATCCTAGCCGTTAAAACCTAACCTGGCATTTACCAAGAGCGCGGATCCATAAGAGGGAAGCTGCCATAACCGACGCGACTGGCGGGAGCGCCCGGGGCCAGGACTGGTCTCTCGGCCGAGCGCGCTCTGACCGGAGGAAGCAGGGTAGACGTCGGGAGTAACGGCAGTTAGCGGAGCCAGGCGAGTTCCCTCGCCAGAACACCAGCTCGAGAATCTTTTAATAGAGAGCTGAGTCAGTAATTAGCCCCGTATCGGGCCAGAAGTACCCAGGATCTAACACCCTCCAACGCCCTCCCCCGGTCCAGGGTCGACGTACCGCATTCCGGTAAGGATTCAGGGGGGTATACATCAGGCAATGGTGGATACTGGCTGTACGCAGTCGATGATTCACCAGAGCCTGGTTCGGCCCGGGGCATTGGTGGAGGCATTGTGGGTGAAAATTAAGTGTGTGCATGGGGATATTCACAAATATCCCGTGGTGCCAGTAGAAATTAGACACATGGGGAGAAAACATAGTCTGAAGGTTGCGGTTAGCTCCCGCCTTACGCACCCCCTGATCTTGGGAACGGATTGGCCAGGGTTTGGGAAATTAATGGGGCGGGGTGCGTTCACGACAGACAGGGTCATGCGGTATGTGTGCTGTGCTTAGCGGTGACGCGAGGTTGTCCGACGCCTCCCGTGGAGACTCCGCTGGGTCCCGAACTGCCCTCCATGGAAGATTTTCCACTTGAGCAGTCTCGGGATGATACTCTACGCTCAGCCTTTGACCAAGTGATACGAATTGATGGTCAGTTGGTGCGCCCTGACGCAGCACAGTCATACCCGCACTTTTCATTGATTAGGGACAGACTGTATAGAGTGAGTCGTGACACTCAGTCAGGTCAGGAAAATACCCAGTTGTTGGTGCCGAGAAGCCGCCGGGAAATTATTTTCCAGGCGGCTCACTATAACCCGATGGCTGGCCACATGGGATATGAGAAAACACTGGACCGGATAATGGCCCGATTTTATTGGCCAGGCATTCGGGGTGATGTGCGCCGTTGGTGTGCATCCTGCCCAGAGTGTCAGTTGGTAAACCAGCCGGCCATTCCGAGGGCGCCTTTGCGTCCTCTGCCGTTAATGGAGGTCCCATTTGAGCGTATCGCCATGGACCTCATCGGGCCATTTCACCGGAGTGCACGCGGATATCGCTTTGTGTTAGTCCTAGTGGATTACGCAACACGATATCCCGAGGCAGTGCCGTTGTGCAACATTTCTGCAAAGAGTGTCACGCAGGCTCTGTTTCAGGTCATCTCCCGAGTCGGAATCCCGAAAGAGATTCTGACTGACCAGGGCACCTCGTTCATGTCACGCACACTGAGAGAACTTTACGGATTACTGGGCGTTAAATCTATTCGGACCAGTGTGTACCACCCACAGACCGACGGTCTGGTGGAGCGTCTGAATAAGACTTTAAAGTCCATGATCCGTAAATTTATTCACGACGATGTCCGTAATTGGGATAAATGGCTTGATCCTCTGTTGTTTGCAGTGCGGGAGGTTCCCCAGGCCTCCACAGGATTTTCTCCCTTTGAACTACTGTTTGGCAGGACACCACGGGGGGTGCTCGACCTGATTAAAGAAAACTGGGAGGAGGGTCCGAGCACCGGGAAAAGTGAGATCCAATACGTCCTGGACCTGCGAGCAAAACTCCACACACTGGGTCGACTGTCACGTGATAATTTGCTCCAGGCCCAGGACCGTCAACAGCGGCTGTACAACAGAGGGGCCAAGCTGAGACAATTCGCACCGGGAGAAAAGGTACTTGTATTGCTTCCTTCTTCCAGCTCTAAACTCCTCGCCAAGTGGCAAGGACCCTTTGTGGTCACACGGCGGGTGGGGGATGTCGACTATGAGGTGGTGCATTCTGACAGGGGCGGAGCTACTCAGATCTACCACCTCAACCTCCTAAAAGCATGGAGAGAGGCAGAGTCTGTGTCTCTGGTGTCCGCGGTTCCTGAGAGGGAGGAGCTGGGGCCGGAGGTTCCAAAATCCTCCGATCCAACCTCGCTCCTTTGTGAAGCCCACCTCTCCGGGACCCAGAGAACAGACATTGCACAGTTGCAGGAACAGTTTGCCGATGTGTTCTCCCTCCTGCCAGGGCGCACAAACCTCATAATGCACCACATTGAGACTCCTCTGGGCGTGACGGTGCGGTTACGACCCTACAGGTTACCTGAACATAAAAGAAAAGTGGTTCAGAGGTAATTAGCGGCTATGCTGGAGATGGGGGTAATAGAAGAGTCCAACAGTGCCTGGTGTAGCCCCATTGTTCTGGTTGTCAAGAAGGATGGGTCTATACGGTTCTGTGTGGACTATCGCAGGGTGAATGATGTGTCACGATTTGATGCTTACCCAATGCCCCGGGTCGACGACCTCCTGGACCAACTAGGCACTGCACGGGTTTTTACGACACTGGATTTAACCAAGGGCTACTGGCAGATTCCTTTGTCGCCAGAGTCCAGGGAAAACACGGCCTTCTCCACTCCGTTTGGGTTATACCAATTCACCACACTTCCCTTTGGGTTGTTCGGTGCCCCAGCCACTTTTCAACGCCTCATGGACCGGGTGCTGCGTCCGCATGCTGCGTATGCTGCCGCCTACTTGGATGATGTGATCATCCACAGCACCACCTGGGCGGAGCATGTGCAGCGTGTGGGTGCGGTGCTGGAGTCCCTGAGGCAGGCGGGGTTCACTGCCAACCCGGGGAAGTGTGCGGTTGGACGGAGGGAGGTACGGTATCTGGGGTACCACTTGGGTGGCGGGCAGGTGCGCCCTCAGGTGGACAAGACTGCGGCTATCGCAGCCAGCCCGCTGCCCAAGACTAAAAAAGAGGTTAGGGGGTTTTTGGGGCTGGCGGGTTATTACAGGCGGTTCATCCCCAACTTCGCAGATCTGACCAGCCCCTTGACCGACCTGACCCGGAAAGGTGCCTCAGATCCGGTCCAGTGGTCGGAGCAGTGCCAGTTGGCGTTTGAGCAGGTAAAACACGCCCTCTGTGGGGAACCACTCCTTCTTACACCTAACTTCTCTTTGCACTTTACTCTGCAGACTGACGCATCAAACAGAGGGCTGGGGGCCGTTTTGTCCCAGCGGGTAGAGGGGGTTGACCGCCCGGTGCTCTACATCAGCCGGAAGCTATCCGAGAGGGAGACCAGGTACAGCACGGTGGAGAAGGAGTGCCTGGCCATCCGGTGGGCGGTCGACTCCCTGCGCTACTACCTCCTGGGACGCTCTTTCACCCTCTGTTCGGACCACGCCCCGCTCCAGTGGCTCCACCGCATGAAGGATACTAACGCCCGGATCACTCGGTGGTATCTGGCTTTGCAGCCGTTTAACTTCAAGGTGGTCCATAGGCCAGGGGCGCAGATGGTCGTGGCCGACTTCCTCTCTCGCCCTCAAGGGGGAGGGGGGTAGTAGGTCAGGCCGGATGGCTCCCCGGCCTAAGTCGGGCGGTGGGGGTATGTGGTGGTGGGCGTGGGTGGCTCAGCTGTGGAGGGGGCGGAGTGTGGGAGTGGTTCGGGGAACGGTGCCGGTAAGGGACTTAATTAGGCGCAGCTGGAAGGGATCCTGATTGTCTCACTCACAGCTGTATTTAATCCCACAGTAGAGACTGAGGCGAGGGACGGACAGGACGGAAAGCTCCTGCGGCGTGTGCTCGGAGGCGAGGCAGGAGAGCACCCGGCCAGGCCCGTTAGGGTTTAAAACAATAAAGAACAATTGAAACCGTCATTCCACCGTGTGCTGGCATCATTGTGCTCCCCAGACCCACCGGGTAGCAGAGAACCTGCTACAATATATATTAGTGCTGGGCAACGATTAAAATATTTAATCGTGATGAATTGCATTGTTATGGCAAAGTTCAATAATGAATTATAAAGTAGTGTATTGTGCACTTTTATTTTAAAGTACTGCTATATGAACAAAAGGGCAATACCATTTGGTTCACGAGATGCAGGCAGCATGTTTTATACTTAATGTGAATATAATTCATACTTTGTTGGCATCTTATTCTGAAAACCGGATGTTGGTCTGAAGAAACCGGATGTTGGTCTGAAGAAACCGGATGTTGTTGCGCGTTAATGTTTCCGGTAACTTTCAAAGTCCTTCGCTCGCTCCCGATCTGTGCCGTTTAAATGCGTTTACGGTGAATGTCAGCATATAGGTGCACTAACATGTGTGTCTGCTGAGTTGACCACAGAGATCTGAGTGTCTGCTGACTTTACCGCAGCGATGTCCAGTAGTCTCCAGGGAGAGCAGCGGAAGTCGCCTTTTCGCTACGGCAACCCTGAAGGGACATCATATCTCCAATACAAAACCATAAACATGAGACAGTCTGACTGTAGGATGTTTGCTGGCTTTTATCCCACTGTTCTTGTCATCCTCTTGTTGTTATGTATATGTATTGTCTCTTGTCTTTCAATTTAAAAAAAAATATATATATATTATAATTACAATACATTTTAAAAACGCGATAAAATAATTGTCGGCGTTAATTAATGAATGCGTTAACGCGAAATTAACGCATTAACTTGCCCAGCACTAATATATATATATATGTATATATAAAAAGAAACAAAATCTGCATCCTGACATCTTTTCTTGTACACACGGTTAAAACATTACATTACATTTAATCTGCCTTCAGTCCTCTTTTAAAGCCTCCAGCCAGTCGATCTGCAGATGATTGTATGACAGCGTTACATAAAGCCTGCAGGTCCCTGAGATATTAGTTCAACCACTCATTTGTTACATGCTTTATATTGCACAGAACGCCACTTGACAGCCAATCTGTTACTCATTGTCACTG
Organism: Melanostigma gelatinosum; assembly: GCF_949748355.1. Taxonomy (NCBI): domain Eukaryota; kingdom Metazoa; phylum Chordata; class Actinopteri; order Perciformes; family Zoarcidae; genus Melanostigma; species Melanostigma gelatinosum. The sequence goes on along the minus strand of NC_136643.1, from coordinate 2,600,183 downwards.
AAGCAACACTGGCAGAACAGATGACACTCTCTGCCTCTTTGCTCTCAGTCCTCAGCAGACGTTGCTGAAATCAAATGCTAGCTGAGGTGTCCCATGCAAGGAGAATGCATTTGAGTTTAACGCTACAGTTGACCTCAGACAGAGCGCTGTGGCAATATGGAGGATAGAGGACATGTAGTGCGATTACACAAATGATTTGGAGCGAAGCGTGATGCTTCAGAATTACAACTTGATGGTTATTTGTTGTCCTCTTTCAGCTTCAACAGCAAGATATCCCTCTCCCAGGTTTGGGATGAGGTCTCTGTAGAACAGGCAACTCTCTGTATCTGCTGGTAACCACTCCCGTTTTTTAAGTTGTCCTTGAACTCATGTAGCATTTCCCTGAATCTGTGTTCTGTAAGTCTCACCCTCTCATTCAGAACCACTCTGCCTCTCTGTCAGGCCGGCTGTCAAACACAGTTCACACAAGCTTCAAACCGCAGCGTTTGGAGAATTCCAGTATTAAACGCATTATAAGTACGATTAAATAACCCCCCTATTGATGAGTAGAAGTCAAGATGAGCAAGGCCCCACACTTTATCACGGTGCCCTCTTCACTGTATGGATTTAAAGGGGCACTCCAGCAATTTAGTATGTCACTTCCATAATGTGGAGCCCACGGAAGACAGATTATTGAATTAAGAATGGTCAGAACTGAAACAGCAGAGGCTGAGAAGCTCCAAAAACACTGGCTCCTACAATTCCCACAATGCCTTTGAGTACTTAGGCAAGGCAAGGCAATTTTATTTGTATAGCACATTTCAACAACAAGGTAATTCAAAGTGCTTCACATAAAACGAAAGTTACGAACGTAACTACGGTTCTATGAATCCTGGATGACCGCCAGAGGCAGTGCTTAACACTGGATATCTTCCGTCGCGCGCATGCGCAGGTCGAATATTTATATCAACAAAGTCACGTGTGACCTCGGATGACTACCGTCGTCTATAAGTTCCGGTGTCATCCTGAGCTCAGTCCTATGGAATCTTCTCGCGAGTTCACGGGATTCCGAGTGACCAAGAACTCTGGCGGTCATCCAGGATTCATAGAACCGTAGTTACGTTCGTAACTTTCGTTCTATTTCATCCTTACTGACCGCCAGAGGCAGTGCTTAACACTGGATGACTTATACCAAAAGAGTCACGAGGAAGCACAGTAACTACCCCTTATAGCTCCGGCAGAGAAAATTGGCCAAGAACCCTCCCCAGTGGGTGAGGGTCGGCAACGTTAACTCTGTAGTGTTTGGTGAATGTGCTCGGTGATGCCCCTGAGGCCGCCGCACATATATCCCCCACAGGCACACCACTCAGGCTTGCCCTCGGTGTGGAGACACTCTTGGTAGTGACCCTTCACCCCGGATGGCCGAGCGCAGCCGCTCGCCTTGTATGTATCGGCAATGGCCTCCACTATCCAGTGGGACAGGTGCTGTTTTTCCTTTTTTTTTCAAAAAGGAGCACAGCCCCTCTTAGGCTCACCATAACTGACTATGCAGGCAGTGGCTTCCATATAAGCTCTGAGGGCCCACACTGGGCACAGCAGCCTTGACCTCTCCTCTCCCGATGGGGGAGGGGGGGGTCAACTTTGCCAGCTGGATAGGTCGGTTTATATGTGAACGTATCCACCCCCTTGGGAGAAACACCATTGAGCTGAATTGACAGCAAGGAGAAACCCGTCTTGCTGATAGCCATCTAGGCTCCGCCTGTGCCAGGGGTTCAAAAGGACAAGCATAAGCTGTCCAGTACCACGGGTAGGTCCCCTGCAGGGGAGACCGGCCCTTATCCAGGAGGGACTGTAGAAACTCAGTACAGCAGGCACGGGGCGCTGTACTGGGACCTTGTTCTGAGCCGCACACTAGTCGGAGAACAGCTTCCACCTGTTTCTTGTACTGCAGGCAGGTAGACCGCGCACTGGCATTCAGAATAGTCCGTCATCCGGTCGGGCCCTCCCGTGACCCCTAATTGAAGGCGGCAGGGATTGGAATGCCAAATCCGACCCTCTAGTTGCGACAGGAGATCCCTCCTGTCGGGGAAGAACTCTGACAAGCCTATAGCCAAAGCAGAGGGACTGGTGGAAAGGCATAAAGAAGATCCTCTGGCCACGTGTGAGCCAGGGCATCTTGACCCAGAAGGCTGGTCCTCTCCGTCAGGGAGACCCAGTGGGGGCAGTGGGTCGACACGTCTGGATGCAGCCGCCACTCTCCCGGTGGAGGCTTGTAACGGAACAGGAAAACCACAACCTTGTTCCATTCTCCTGGTGGGTACATTGCCCACAGGCTGGTCAGGCGAGGGGCCTCCCAAGTCAGAAGGCCACGGTGATCCCCGTAGCAACTTCTGCAGATCTGGTGCCCCAACGATAGTTCATGGGAAATCACAGCAGAGGTGCTGTCCACCGGACAAGCGCCTGCTTTCCCTTCAAACATGGAAGGAAGTGCTCGAGCGCTAGCTCTAGAACCTGGACCTGCGGTCTTTCAGCAGACAACTGCCCCCAGGCTGTCCTGTTCCATCACCCTGCACCCCGCCTTGAGAGGCAGGTATCTGTTGTGACAATCTCCTGGTGGAATGGAACCGAGCCCCTGGGGCTCGGTTCCTGGGGCACTGTTCGCCAGATATGCACTCCCTCCATGGGGATAGTGAATAGATGAATATACACTGTTTCGATAATATTATTGCCCTGTATCTGTGCCACTTGGCATCCAAGTGAAGGCTGTTCAGCCATCCCCACTGGGGCGACAGACAGGCCCTCATAGGGCCACACTAATGAAGGTTATGCTCTGAGAAGGGCTCAGGTAGCTCCTCTCCATGTTCACCTTGAGGCCCACCGGGCCACGTGAGAGAAGGCGAGCAGTGTCCTGTGGCGCCTGAAGCCGGGACGGCGCCTAGGTCAACCAGTCGTCTAAGTACGGCAGTATGTTCACGCCCTGCGATTGCAGGGGGAAAGGACAGCAGTAACACACTGTGGACACCCATGGGGAGATGGGAGAGTCCGAATGGAAGCACCCAGGACTGAAAGTTGTGGTGATGCACCATGGGAACAGGCGTCGATAGACGTGAACCACCCTCCCTTGGAAATCCGCTGATGGGAGAAAGAACCCCGACAGCCGGCCTGGAGACATCTCCTGGCACCCCTGCCGGGGGGGACGGGGACGTAAGTAGGGTTGTATAGGTAGCGGTCCGGCCTCTCAGCAGGACGCCGAGGCCTGTTGCGGCTACTAGGGTAAGCTGGAGGCTGAGAAAACGGCCTTGTGGGCCAAAAATGGGACCCCTAGGTCTGGGGGTGCAGGCATGTCCCTGCAAAGACCAGAGAACTGCTGCCTGGTCTGGCTAGCTCTAACAGTCCGCTGAAGCGCCTGTACAGCAGCTGACTCGAACAGCTCACCAGGCTCCACTGGGACAGTATGGAGGGTCCTCCTACATGTCTCAGATAGGGGTGACTGCGCCAGCCAAACCTGGCGGCGAGTCTGAACCAGGGTGGACATCATACATCCACGTTCCCTCGATATGAGCGCAAACGCCTGCCATGAAGCATCACTGAGCAGAAGCGTCGAAGTAGCCCGCTGCAGAGAATCTGTGAGGGAAAGCATGAGGTGGGAGAGGGAGTTGCCGATACGGTGCACAGCGCTGCTGTGTCCTAAGCCCTGGATAGCAGGTCATCTTTGACCCGACATTGGGTCGAGGGCACCTGGCATCGGGCCTCAGAGTCTCCTCAGGGGAAACTGATGGACGCCATAGTCGTCTAACTGGCTGGCATACGTGCAAGGCCAGATTTGCCACCTCCTGCATGGTCTGATGTAAGGCGGGAGAGAGCCCTGGTGTCTCCACCATGCACGCAACTCCCTCAGATATTCCTCGGAGGGAGGAACAGAAAAGGTGGTGAGGGCGGGAAGGTGCCTGAAGAAGGCGCTCACAGGTGGATGTTCCAGCTGCTGTGTATGCCCGGCGTGCAAGCGCCATACAAATGACCAGGGTAGGTTGGTCTGGATTCAGCTGCCCTGACAGGGGGAGGTAGACCTCCCGCATCAGGTGTTCCACTTCGGCCAGCCTAGCAGACCTTACTGCTCAAGGCGTGATGCCGCAGGTCCTGCCTGGGTTCTCCCTGCTAGGGCAAGAGGTCAGGGCCGTCCTCCGGCTGAAGAGGAGCTATACAGGTCCTACAGCCGGGAGAGTTTAACATGGCCGCGATTCTGGTGGAACCCTTGTCCCACTAGTTTATGCGGAATTCCCAATCAGTCCGAGCGGGAGCGCTCTGCTGAATGTTGAGAGAACAGGCAGGGGGCAGTCAGTGGCGAGTGATCCTTCGGACACTCTTCCCTTGGCCAGCCGCTGCGGATATTGGTGACCCACCAGTTAGCCTGAGCGAGAGCACTCTGCAACTGTGGAAACAGGTCAGGCAAAGTCCTTATAGTGAGAGGGGCGAGGACACTCTCTAAGCTCACTCTCTTCACTAAGATAGTTGCTGCAGATATTAGTGTCCCCCCAGTTAGCTTGAGCGAGAGCACTCTGCTACCGTAAAAAACGGACAAAACAGAACACAGTCCGTACAGTGAGAGGGGAGCGAGGACACTCTTCACTAAGATAGTTGCTGCCGATATTGGTGTCCCACCAGTTAGCTTGAGCGAGAGCACTCTGCCACTGGGGAAACAGGTCAGGCAAAGTCCTTATAGTGAGAGGGGCGAGGACACTCTTCACTAAACTAGTTGCTGCAGATATTGGTGTCCCACCAGTTAGCTTGAGCGAGAGCACTCTGCCACTGTGGAAACAGGCCAGGCAAGTCCTTATAGTGAGAGGGGAGCGAGGACACTCTTCACTAAGCTAGTTGCTGCAGATATTGGTGTCCCACCAGTTAGCTCGAGCGAGAGCACTCTGCTACTGTGAAAAACGGACAAAAAGAACACAGTCCTTATAGTGAGAGGGGAGCGAGGACACTCTCTTCACTAAGACAGCCTCTTCACTTGGACAGGTGCTGTAACTCTTGGTGTGCTACCAGTTAGCCTGAGCGAGGGCACTCTGCTAACTGATATCCGCTACCGATATGTCCATAATGTTTACAACAATCAATGGACACAATCCGAGTATTAGCTTAGTCTAGTTAGCCGGAGCGAACTCGACAGCCGTAATGCGTAAAAACCATCAATGGGCACAACCTCAATGTTGATTTAGTATAACTAGCATTCACCGAGTTAGCCTGAGCGAGCACATTCCGCTAACTGTGATCATTGTAATGCTACAAAGTTGATGGCCACAGCCCCAGTACCAGCTTTGTTTAGCTAGTTTCCCACTGAGTTAACCTGAGCGAGGACGCTCTGTTAACTGTGACAGCCGTAAGGATACAAAGTTGATGGACGCAGTCCCAGTATCAGCTTTGTTTAGCTAGTTTCCCACTGAGTTAACCTGAGCGGGGACGCTCTGTTAACTGTGACAGCTCTGTTAACTGTGACAGCCGTAAGGATACAAAGTTGATGGACGCAGTCCCAGTATCAGCTTTGTTTAGCTAGTTTCCCACTGAGTTAACCTGAGCGGGGACGCTCTGTTAACTGTGACAGCCGTAAGGATACAAAGTTGATGGCTACAGCCCCAGTATCAGCTTTGTTTAGCTAGTTTCCCACTGAGTTAACCTGAGCGGGGACGCTCTGTTAACTGTGACAGCCGTAAGGTTTACAAAGTTGATGGACGCAGTCCCAGCTAGCATCCAAGTTAGCCTGAGTGAAGACACTGCTAACTGCGAATTACGTCAGATGTAAAGATTAAATCTCCATGTACACAACGCCAATGCGGATCTAGTGTCTCACAAAGTTTGCCTGAGCAGGAACACTCTGCCAACTGTGATAGCCGTAACACTGTGAAGGCGGGCCGACAGCGTAATTCTACGCTCTCGTTAGCGCGCCACTCGATTACTAGAGCGGAAGCGCTCTGCCAACCGTGGAACAAACAACTGTTATAGAAAACAATGTTAATCGATCTTACCGATTGCTGTCATCACGACTTAGCTGGCCCTTATCAGACTGGTGACGACCGATGATAGGGGCGTCCACCAGTCCGGGGCTCGATGTCCGAACGGTGAACACACCGTTCCCTCCGAAGAGGGACAGCTCGTCGCAGCCTTTGGAGGGCGAGAGAACCGCAACTCCGACCGGTAGTCACAAGGCTACAGCGACGAGCTCTAATATGTCTTGATCGTAGACACATCCTTGTTTATGCTACCATGGTAGCTAACCTGCGACGCGAGAAGAAAAAAGGACTGAGCTCAGGATGACACCGGAACTTATAGACGACGGTGGTCATCCGAGGTCACACATGACTTTGTTGATATAAATATTCGACCTGCGCATGCGCGCGACGGAAGATATCCAGTGTTAAGCACTGCCTCTGGCGGTCAGTAAGGATGAAATAGAACCATTAAAAGCATCAAAACATAAGGCAAATGAAAAGAGAAATTTAAAAACAATTAAAGAAACCGTGTAAGAAATAAAATTCAGTCGTAAAAAGTAAAGGAGATTTAAAACATACATTGAAACAATAATCGATGTCTTCCTGAGACATTACGCTGCACGCAATCAACCATACACTGCCGCAATTCTGCAATTACTCGCACACAAACCACGTCTGGAAAAGATCTCTGCCGATCTGCGTTTTATAGTGTACGCCTTGCACGAACTCTGTCCCGGAGGAAATGGCGATATATTGTGCAGTCCTTTTAAAACCAATAAAAGCATCAAAACATAAGGCAAAAGAAAAGGAGATTTAACAGCAATTAAGAACAGTGTAAGAAATAAAATACAGTAGTAAAATGCAGAAATGCAGGAAATTGATTAATATATGAATTGAATGTGGTTCAATTAAAGGCAGCAACAAACAGAAAAGTCTTCAATCTTGCTTTAAATGAGCTGAGGGTCTCAGCAGACCTGCAGCTTTCTGGGACTTTGTTCCAGATATGTGGAGCAGAAAAACTGAACGCTGCTGCTCCATGTTTAGTTCTGACTCTGGGAACAGAAAGTAGACCGGTCCCAGACGACCTGAGGGGTCGGGATGGTTCATAAGGTAGCAGCAGATCAGAGATGTATTTTGGCCCTAAACCATTCAGTGCTTTATAAACCAACAGCAGGATTTTAAAGTCAATTCTTTGTTGGACAGGAAGCCAGTGCAAAGACATCAGAACTGGGGTGATATGATCCACCCTCCTGGTCTTAGTGAGGACTCGAGCTGCAGCGTTCTGGATCAGCTGCAGCTTTCTGACAGACTTTTTACAGAGACCTGTAAACACACCGTTACAGTAGTCCAGTCTGCTGAAGATAAATGCATGGACAAGTTTTTCCAAATCCTGTTGAGACATAAGTCCTCTAATCCTTGATATATTCTTCAGGTGATAGTAGGCTGATTTTGTAATTGTCTTGATATGGCTGTTTAGGTTGAGGTCTGAATCCATAACTACACCTAGATTTCTGGCTTGGTTTGTGGGTTTTAACATCAGTGACTGAAGCTGAGCGGTGATTTTCAATTGTTCGTCCTTGGTACCAAAAACAATTACTTCTGTTTTATCTTTGTTTAATTGAAGAAAATTCTGGCACATCCAGTTGTTGATTTGTTCAATGCAGTTACCCAGCCCTTGTATGGGATTATAGTCCCCTGGTGACATAGTTATGTCGATTTGTGTGTCGTCTGCATAATTATGATAACACACTTTGTTGCTTTCCATAATCTGAGCTAGTGGAAACATGTAGATGTTGAACAGAAGAGGCCCCAGTATTGAACCTTGGGGAACACCACATGTCATTTTAGTCAGCTCTGATGTGTAATCAGCTACAGACACAAAGTATTCTCGGTAGGAATTCAAGTAGGATTCAAACCAGTTCAGTGCTGTGCCAGAGAGTCCCACCCAGATGTTTAGTCTTTCTAGGAGTATGGCATGGTCGACCGTGTCGAATGCAGCACTGAGATCCAGTAACACTAAGACTGAACTTCTGCCATTGTCTATGTTTAAGTGGATGTCGTTGAAAACCTTAACAAGAGCAGTTTCAGTACTGTGGTGCTGTCGAAAGCCTGACTGGAAAACATCAAAGCAGTTATTTACGGCCAAGAAGTTGGTCAGCTGTTGGAAAACCGCTTTTTCAATCATTTTACTTAGAAATGGGAGGTTTGATATTGGCCTATAATTTTTCATCGTTGCGGAGTCTAAACTAGCCTTCTTTAGGAGTGGTTTAATAACTGCAGTTTTTAGGGCTTGTGGGAAGACACCTGAGAGAAGGGATGTGTTTACAATTTGTAAGAGATCAGTGGTCATGCAGTTTGAAATATTTTTGAAAAAGTGTGTTGGTAGAATATCCAAGCAGCAGGAGGATGACTTCAGATGTTGTATAATGTATTCTAGGCTTCTACGGTCGATTGAATGAAATTGTGTCATGATATTTGAATGGATGTTATTCAGAGATCGGGACAACACATATCCTGTGGTTGGTGTGGAGGCACTGACTGCTTGTCTAATTTTCAGAATTTTGTCAGTAAAAAAGGTGGCAAATTGATTGCATGCCCAGGTGGATTGGAGTTCAGCAGCTACCGACACTGGAGGGTTTGTTAGCCTGTCAACAGTAGCAAATAAGGCGCGTGTGTTCTTGTTTTTGGTTATGATGTCGGAGAAGAATGACTGCCTTGCATTTCTAAGTTCCAAATTATAATTGCGAAGTCTCTCTTTATAGATGTCACAGTGAACCTGGAGATAAGTTTTTCGCCACCTGCGATCAGCTTTCCGACACTCTCATTTCTCCATTTTGACCAACGTAGCATTTCTCCAAGGAGATCTTTGCTTACCCGAGACAACCTTCACTTTAGTGGGTGCAAAGGCATCAATAATATTTTTAACTTTAAAATTGAAGCCATCTACAAGCTCATTGACTGAGAGGCAAGAGAGGGCTGGTGTGGAGGAGAACTTCTGAATAAATAGTTCACTGGTGTTTTCAGAGATGTAACGCTTTGTCACAACCTTGGTTTGGACATTTGTGTGCAAGGAGATTGCACTTAATTAGTATAAATTCCTACGGGATCGTTAGAGTCCTCCTCTAATTGTATTTTGTTAATTAGTTAATTTTGTTAATTCATTGTATGGCTTATGTGTGTGTATTATTATCATTATCAGCATTATTATAATAATAATAACTAGAAAATGTATTTCCTACTGAAAAATGTTGAAGCCCGAAAGCATTTAAACTGCACTGCTGAAAAACCTTCTAGTTGAAATGTCTAACTATGGTGTCTGTAGCTGAAAGTATGAGGAAGAAGAAGGCTTTGAAAGTTGAAGTATAACAGGATTTGAAGATTTTCTCCATATAGATCCCATTCAAAAGAAAATTGCAAAAAGCTAAATTCAAAAAGTTTAAAGATTACAAATATGAAAAATCAAAGCACCCCTCTCCTGAAAGAGCTGAACATTTTGATATTTGAACAATTTCTGTAGCTTAAACAAGTTTCAGAAGTAGTGATATTTGTAGTAATAGGAGTAGAAGTTGTAGTTGAAGTAGAAGTATTATTAGGAGTAGAAGTATTAGTAGCATTAGAATAAGTAGTAGTAGTAGCAGTAGTGATATTTGTAAGCGTAGTAGTAGAAGTCGTAGTTGTAGTAGAAGTATCATTAGTAGAAGTATTAGTATTTAGAAGAAGTATTGGTATTTAGAAGAAGTAGTAGCCTAGTATCAGTAATAGTAGAAATAGCAATTTTTTGTTGACCGCTATTTCACGTTATTTTTCACGTTATTCACATTAGTACTGTCATTATCTGAGTTATACTTGTATGCTATCTGGAATCAACGTTTATTTGTTGCCCACGAAATAAACACTCCAAACTCATCCACGGGATTCCGGAAATCATTTGATGTTACAGCCAACGCGTCCGCAAGTATAAATCTCCCCCACTTAGCCTCTCGTGACTAAAAGGAAAATTGCCGCCAGTCACCTACATTGTCAACAAAAACAGAATTACAAGTACAACGAAACTTACGGAGCCACGGCACTTTCGGCCCTGACGAATCAGACGTGGAGGATTGCGATCGCCGTGTTGAACCTTCACGTTGCTCCTGACAGCTGTGCCGGCTGCCCGACAAGACCGCGAGCTGAACGGTGGTATGTAAGCTGCGTTTCTACTGTGTGTGGCTCGTTTGGAACACAGTTTAAATCGGTTACGGCGCCTTCATTCCAGTACTACATCTGTTGAGGTTGCTGGCTTCATATTGAATTTCTACTGTGCCGGTCATTGCCTTGGTTGTTTGAAATGAGCGCCTCAAGGACTGGTTCTATGGTTGGTACATGGAAAGAAGAAGACAATAAGTCTCTATCTGGTCAACATGATGTTCAGGATGAAATCCTGCCATGTGACAGTATATCAAACCACAGCAGCAGGAAACGCACTTCAAAATCAAACGTTTCCACAACATCATCTGCACGTCTCAGAGCAGAGGCTGAAATGGCTGCTTTGCTCGCCCGTCAAAGGTTACTGAATGAAAAGCACGCTCTCGAGGAACAGGAAGAGCAAATAAGAAAACGTAAAGAACATCTACAGTTTGAAGCAGACATTGCTGCATCCATGGCGAAAGTCAATGTTTTACGAGCGTCTGGATCTGGTGTGTGGAGTGCTGCTTCCCGGAGATCAAACGGCATGGAATCATATTTCGAAAAACAGATGAAAACTTTCAAAGTGCTTAATATTGACGCAGAGACTTTCATACCACATACTATTGGAAGGACTGGAAACGGAGAACCAGCAACTGGAAATGCTGAGTCACATTTGGGAGCGACAAGACCAAAGGAAGCAGTTAATACTGTACACGTCCACCAGGAGGCACCAGAGCTCATAAGACAGAGCACATTTCCAATCGCCACAGCTCATCCAGTATCTAATGATGTGCAGATTTTTATGGCATTCTATCATTTCAAATCTTAGAGGGATTTATTTTTATTATTTAACTGCTCAAGTTCATTTCCACACTAAAGCTATTTCCTGTGATGAGGTGTCACACGTAAGCAACTACATGCTAAAAAGGTTGGGAACTATACATACAAAGCCTATAGTTTTCAATTTCTGGACACATTTAAAATCTACACTTGGACTTATGCCACTTACTTTAAACCTTTGAATAAGATAATGGTTTGAGTTATGTAACTGTAGATATAACACAAAAGATCACTTTCTGAATGATCTTTGATTAAAGACCAGGGCCAGTTGAACTTAAATGTTAGACAGCTTTTCACTCCCCTTACTAAGTCATATTTAGGATTGTCTTCAGGGGAAAATATTGATCCGTTTCTAGGTAAGTAGCTTTTAGATGGCTTGTTCTTTATGTCATCTGACTTTCAAGATGTGAAAGAAAGGCAGAATAGTTGTTGGGATTTGTTCACACCTCAATGCTTACATTTGGTTACATTGCTATTTGCTGTGTCATTGAAAATACAATTATTAAATAACAGTGTATGTATAGGCAACTTCTGTCGTTTAAAATAATGTCAGCAGGGTCTGTTGGCCCTTTGGCATTTTCACATGATCAAATCTGGCCCTCTTTGAAAAAAGTTTGGACACCCCATGGTTTAGAGAAAACAAATACATGAGAGACTTGGTGTGCATGTCGGCTAACAGTGTTTCGTGTTTATTCAATGAAATGGTGTTTAAACTCGTCCAGGCCCCGGCCCGCCGCCCGGTCTGCATTGCACCCGACCCCGATGCTTGTCCCTGAGGCTGGTGGGTCCACAGGGTGGCTGCTTCATGTTGTTTCTTCGAGCTGAGCCCCATGGGCGAAGGCCCGGCTACCGCTGACGAGCTCCCCTTCCTGGGTCTGGCTCCGGGAGGGTGCCCCGGTTTCCCTGGTCCGGGTGAGGTGGCTGAAGTCTGTGGGCTGCTATTTATAATTTTTGAACCGCTCTTAGTCTGGGCTCTCCCCTGGGACCTGTTTGCCTTGGGAGACCCTACCAGGGTCCCCGGACAACATCTAGCTCCCAGGATCACTGAGCCACTCAAACTCCTCCACCACGTTAAGGTGGCGATTCACGGAGGAGTATCAGTGTGTGCCTATGTGTGCGTGTGTGTGTGTGCGTGTAGATAGGGTAGAAGTGGGGATGGGTGAGGAGAAGAGAAAGGATGTTGCTTCTCTCTTTTCTACGTCCTCTCCTTCAATTTGTTTTCTTTCTTTTGCCTTTTCACTTCCTCCTTTTCTCTTCTCTCATATTCCTTCCTCTCCTTCTTCTGTCTTTTCAATTCCTCCTTTTCTCTCTTCTCCCTCTCTTTCTTCTCGTTGTTCTCCCTCTCTTCCTCCTCCTTCCTGTCCTTCAGGATATTTTCCACCTCCTTCCTGGCCTTCTTCTCCTCCTTCTTAAACTGCGCCTTCTCTTTGTCAGTTTGTTGGGCGAGCTCGTGAAGGCGGAGGTTATGTACCTGGAGGTCAGCGCTTTGCTGTGTCAGGAGATTGATCTCTTCCTGCTTTTGGTTGCGCCACTCCTCCATCTCTCTGCTCTGTCTCTGCAGCTCCTGCTGTCTCTGGAAGCTCTCCTCCTTTGCAGCAAGCTCGCATCTCATCCGATCTTCCAGAGCCGAGAGTTTTATTTTCCACTCCACCTCGCTCCGGATGAGATCGCTGTCTTTCCGCGTGGTGTAGCTCTCCTGGTCCAGGACGGTCTGCTTCTGCCACATGACTTCTCAAAAATTTCTTCAGTAGCTTTGGAGAAGGATTAGCAGATAGTGTCAAGAAGAGTTGAGCCAACAGAGCTGCCTCGAAAACATGCATACACGATCAGGGGAAGGTCAGGATATAAAAAGCATAAAGCATATACTCAGAAATCAATAGTTAAAGTGTAATCGAAAGATAAAGTGTATGATCATTATATAACAAAATGTTTAATCAATATGTAACGAATGTTTAATACATAGAGTGATTTAACAAATGTAAACCTGATAATAATATGTGTATCTGAGTATAGTGCAGTCTGAGTGTAGAAAGTACGGAGAAAGAGGAAGTAAGCAGGGTGTTGGCTTCAAGGGATGGGGAAATAATGATGGTTGAGAAGAAAAGACACAAAGCACAATAATGATGAAGGATGAGATCAATAATCATTTTATAAGCAAATGTGTACTAACCAAACCGATTTAACAAATGTAAAAACTGATTAACAAATGTTCTGTGTGACCGGAGCTGCGATGTAAGAAAAGTGTTTTGTCAGGATGAGTTGGCAAAAAGAGAAAGGGGAAGTGCAACAGATGTTGAACACCCAGACAGGGAAGTTGGGGTGATTTCCTCATGCACACACACACAAAAGTTAGGTCATTTTCGAAGCACAGGCACCAGATCAATGATGTCATGTTAATCACGGGCTGAGGGAGGACGTGTTGAGGAAGAGGGGGGAGAGACGCGAGAGGCAGCCCAAAAGTGTTATAAAAGAAGTAACTTGCAAACAGCAAGACGGGAATTCACGATGGGACGCCGACCGAGCCATCCATGGAGAAACACTGGACCTCGTTCAACAGCCGCGTCCGAGGACTTCGTCTCTGTTCACGGAAAGAAGACCACCGTTCGTGGACAAAAATTGAAAGACGGAGAATCACCTCTCCCCCCTGCTCGCCTTTACCAACTGGACAACGGAGAAGACGCAGCAGCCCGAGAAAGACTTTGTACTGAGTTTTGAGGACTGTTGAACGGGCTCCGTTGCAGAGCGGGAGGACCGAGGGTCCGATCAGACCTTCGCTCCTAACAACTCCAAAAGAACCTTTTCATCGCACCATTGAACATCCAGCTCCAACCGAGCCGTCTCGGCAACTAAAACTAATGAGTATAATCGAAGAAGAAAATTAAGTAACTAATCGAGTGTAGTGACATTTTATGTGAGCTGTAGCTTTAACCCTTGCAAACTAACCAAATATAACCTGCAATAAATATCTAATCTGCATTTAAAGTAAATTTCTCAAGTGCATTCATTTGCTCAAGTAGTAAGAAGTTCCTCGTGGTAGTAAAAAGTTAAAGCCATTGTATGTCTAACAACTGAGTTCTGAAAGGTTATCCTAGAGACCGAATCCACTTAACAACCCCTTACGGTTTTAGCAAGAAGTAATCCTAGCCGTTAAAACCTAACCTGGCATTTACCAAGAGCACGGATCCATAAGAGGGAAGCTGCCATAACCGACGCGACTGGTAGGAGCGCCCGGGGTCAGGGTGGCCCCTCGACCGAGTGCACTCAGACCGGAGGAAGCAGGGTAGACGTCGGGAGTAACGGCAGTTAGAAGAGCCAGGCGAGTTCCCTCGCAAGAACACCAGCTCGACAATCTTTTAATAGAGAGCTGAGTCAGTAAGTAGCCCCGTATCGGGCCAGAAGTACCCCAGGATCTAACACGTGGCGCCCATAACGTGGGGCTCGACGGAAAAGGAGTACGTTGAGTCCAAAAGAAGAACCCCGGCAGCCGAGAGAGGCTGTCGTTCGTGTACGAAAAGACCTGAGGTGAGGCGTTGGGGTAGAAAGTAAAGCTGCCCAAGCCTCGAAGAAGTCCGATGGCGAGACATCCACGCATCGAAGCTGTGTGTGGTATTTACAAGCCAGCACAGGAGAAGCCGCAGGCGACGGGGAGCATCGACCAGACTCGCCCGACCTGTAGAGGGGCCAGAGCCTGATCCCATCCCTTCCTCAACGCGCGACGAGAGGCTTTGGGAGGAAGGCGACTCGAGACAACAAAGACAAAGACAAAGTCCAAGATGCAAGTGCAGCAGAACAGACCAGATGTTCCAGGGACCGGCCGGCAGACGGAGGCGACCCAGCGGGACGAGCCAGCGGCCCTGATGAAGGAATCGCCACCGGACGGCAGAGAGGACCCGATGGCGACGGAGGCAGCCCGCAGACGGCGACGACTCAGCAGGACGTGCCAGCGACATTGACCCAGGACCCGGCAGCAGACGGCAGCGAGGACCAGCAGACGGACGACGCTGGAGCACGCAGAGCGGCATCGGGAGGACCGACACTGGATAAAGACGACAGAGGCAACGTCCCACATCAGGTCATCCTGTACGGAAGAGGATGGACCACCTGGGACGCTGCCATCCAACAACACCTAACCGACCTACATCAAGAAGAAAGTAGGGCATCGGTTAAAGGAGAGAGCGCTAAAAGTAAAAAAGTGGCTCATCAAGACCTATGGAGAAATATAGCCGAATTACGGCTAAGCATGGAGCTCGAAGTGGTGCACCAGAGGGCCAACACGCGAGAAGAAATTCACTGGCAAGGAAACGAAGAAGTGGATCGTTTCGTCCAGATGACACAAATTGTCTTTGTTGGGATCGAGAAGTGGGAAGAATTGCCCAAAGGAAGGGTAGTCCCAGAAGAGAGCGTGGAGGAGGTGGTGCAGGCAGTGCATGGCGCACTAGGATTTGCAGGCACCGTTCCAACGCAAAGGGAACTGGAAAAGCAGCGACTCTGGATTCCTGAAAAAGAAGTCTGCAGAATCCTAAAAAAACTGTGAGTTGTGTGGTCGATACAACGCAGGAAGGAGAGGACAAAGGGAGGGGAGGACTCACCATTAAGAAAAGAGGAATCCAAGGAGTGGGGCAGCTGAAGCCAGTTCCGTAACAGGAGAAAACCAGGAACTCAAGAATGGCCACCAACATACAAGATTTACCACCCTACGTCAGAGTGGCCAATGTCAAAGGGGTGGTTAACATGAGAAGGAGTACTACGGGGCTCTGGGCAGGAAGAGCCCTGAGGAAGTTGGGTTGTGCAAGAAGTGATTTCTCTCCGGAGAAAAAAGAAGTGTTGCAATGGAGAGAAATTAAGAATGACTGTGTGGTCTGCCTGCTGCCGACCACCCTAGCCGTTGCATGGCAGGGACCCGGAGACCAGAAACCACTCCGGGTCACAGGAAAAAGAAAAGAGTTTAACCGCATGCGCCATAAACCGGTGAAGGTTATGGATGCATGCATATGCGGTACATGCCGTGTGGAGAAGTTAACAAGGTTAACCTTCATCACCTAGTGGTGATCGACAGCTGGGAGCAGGCATCAGGACCGTCTTCACCAGAGGACGACGTGCTCGTCATCACTGCCCTGGCCGACGAAAGCTTCCTGTGAGATTCCTACTAGCTAAGGCGAGGCAGCCTGTGACCTCAAGAAGGGGATGTCAAGAAGAGTTGAGCCCACAGAGCTGCCTCGAAAACATGCATACACGATCAGGGGAAGGTCAGGATATAAAAAGCATAAAGCATATACTCAGAAATCAATAGTTAAAGTGTAATCGAAAGATAAAGTGTATGATCATTATATAACAAAATGTTTAATCAATATGTAACGAATGTTTAATACATAGAGTGATTTAACAAATGTAAACCTGATAATAATATGTGTATCTGAGTATAGTGCAGTCTGAGTGTAGAAAGTACGGAGAAAGAGGAAGTAAGCAGGGTGTTGGCTTCAAGGGATGGGGAAATAATGATGGTTGAGAAGAAAAGACACAAAGCACAATAATGATGAAGGATGAGATCAATAATCATTTTATAAGCAAATGTGTACTAACCAAACCGATTTAACAAATGTAAAAACTGATTAACAAATGTTCTGTGTGACCGGAGCTGCGATGTAAGAAAAGTGTTTTGTCAGGATGAGTTGGCAAAAAGAGAAAGGGGAAGTGCAACAGATGTTGAACACCCAGACAGGGAAGTTGGGGTGATTTCCTCATGCACACACACACAAAAGTTAGGTCATTTTCGAAGCACAGGCACCAGATCAATGATGTCATGTTAATCACGGGCTGAGGGAGGACGTGTTGAGGAAGAGGGGGGAGAGACGCGAGAGGCAGCCCAAAAGTGTTATAAAAGAAGTAACTTGCAAACAGCAAGACGGGAATTCACGATGGGACGCCGACCGAGCCATCCATGGAGAAACACTGGACCTCGTTCAACAGCCGCGTCCGAGGACTTCGTCTCTGTTCACGGAAAGAAGACCACCGTTCGTGGACAAAAATTGAAAGACGGAGAATCACCTCTCCCCCCTGCTCGCCTTTACCAACTGGACAACGGAGAAGACGCAGCAGCCCGAGAAAGACTTTGTACTGAGTTTTGAGGACTGTTGAACGGGCTCCGTTGCAGAGCGGGAGGACCGAGGGTCCGATCAGACCTTCGCTCCTAACAACTCCAAAAGAACCTTTTCATCGCACCATTGAACATCCAGCTCCAACCGAGCCGTCTCGGCAACTAAAACTAATGAGTATAATCGAAGAAGAAAATTAAGTAACTAATCGAGTGTAGTGACATTTTATGTGAGCTGTAGCTTTAACCCTTGCAAACTAACCAAATATAACCTGCAATAAATATCTAATCTGCATTTAAAGTAAATTTCTCAAGTGCATTCATTTGCTCAAGTAGTAAGAAGTTCCTCGTGGTAGTAAAAAGTTAAAGCCATTGTATGTCTAACAACTGAGTTCTGAAAGGTTATCCTAGAGACCGAATCCACTTAACAACCCCTTACGGTTTTAGCAAGAAGTAATCCTAGCCGTTAAAACCTAACCTGGCATTTACCAAGAGCACGGATCCATAAGAGGGAAGCTGCCATAACCGACGCGACTGGTAGGAGCGCCCGGGGTCAGGGTGGCCCCTCGACCGAGTGCACTCAGACCGGAGGAAGCAGGGTAGACGTCGGGAGTAACGGCAGTTAGAAGAGCCAGGCGAGTTCCCTCGCAAGAACACCAGCTCGACAATCTTTTAATAGAGAGCTGAGTCAGTAAGTAGCCCCGTATCGGGCCAGAAGTACCCCAGGATCTAACAATAGTTATTATGGTTGTGATTATCTGCTCTCTAAAATAGTATTTCAGCAATTAAGGTGATTGGACAAATCGAGAACAATGAGAATCAATAATGATTACACAACGTTTTGGGGTAAATCACTCGTCTTGGAAGCTTTATCATACTGTTGGAGAAATACATCACATCATGCAGAGTGACAGAAAGCCATTCTGTAGCAGGCATAATGTAGCAGAGAAGAGAATGGCAATGACTTCAGGTCATGAGGGGGTCGAGATAATGTATCATCCTACGGATGGTCGTCTTTCATCTCAAGGCTCCAGGTAAAGTTGACTTCTGCTCTGAGGTCACACTGCCATCATAACAAGCTTTTAAACTGAGCGTGAATGTTCATTTTGAACAAAGACATCTGAACAAAAACAATTGTAGCTCAAGGTAGCTTTACTCATGTTCAGCTCTTTCAGGAGAGGTGTGGCATGAATTTTCATAGTTGGAATCTTTAAACTTTTTGAATTATTAAGCTTTTTGCAATTTTTAAAAAATTGGATATCTATTTTCAGCAATGTTTTTGCAATTCATTTCAAATTTCAGCATTCCAACGCATTTTCAGCAGGAAATGCATTTTCTAGTTATTATTGTTGTTATAACAATCTAAACTCAATTTAGTATCTCTTCAAAATGGATTATTTTCCAAAATCCAGAATATCATTTTTTGAATCTCAATTTTTAAGCCAACATGAACGAGAGGTCAGTGAGAGGTCGGCGCTGTCAGAAACACAAACAACAACAAACTTCATCCACTGGTGGAGGCCATGTGTTGTGATCAGGGGCGGACTGGGGGTAAAAAGTGTCCCGGGAGTTTACTGTCAGACCGGCCCACTCAATACAAGGCGTGTTGCCCACTCAATGCATCGCACGTATCGACCAGTCAGTGGCCTACTTGGAAAAATACCCATGCACTTCACATTATTTTGGATGATTACAAATAAATTATATCATATGTGTTTTTTTTACAACATTTGGATCTACCAATTTGCCTGGATGGACACATTGAATAAAAGAATACTCGCTATTGTAACACACCAAGGTAGGTATAGTTTGCTGGATGAATAGTATCAGATGGTTCTACGCAGTGGCGACTGGTGCAACATGTTCTCTGTAGGGCTGTGCCACATCCAATCAATTTCAGCAAACATCCCAGTATGATTTAATGCAAAACAATTAAGGTATCAAACACGCATTACTACTTTGCAGTTAAATATTTAACTTTTATTCCAACATGAAAAAAGCAGTAAATAACACTTTGATAAACACATCAGGTCATCTTATTTGTGTCACCCACACAGGGAATTCAGTATAATATAATAATATATAAATCATATAATAATATATATATCATATAATAATATAATGATATATATATCATATAATAATATTCACAATAATATAAAACACATCATTGTGTGAGTGTGTGTGTATTTATAACTATATATCATTTCTCAGCAGGTGCTTCATGTCTCTCACTCCCTAACTGCTGGATCTGTCCCCGTTGTTTTAAAAAGCTAAATAAGTTATTAGCATGACGTCATCCAGCTAGCCAACCCTGTCTTGTGTTCAGCTGGAGAAGCTTAGCATGTGCTGCTTCCCTTTCCCGCTCGTCTGCTGTTTGATTGTGCAGTTTCTCCGCCAAAGTTCTCCTCTCAAACGGCTCTTGGAGGAGCAGTGCATCCCCGGTATCCCCTATGGCCAGCCCGCCCCTGGTTGTGATGCAGGGCTCTTGAGCTCAGTGGACTTTGAGGTGAGACTGTTTAACACGAAGCAAACATTACATCACAGAGGTTTTGTGGAATTTACTCAGTTGCTGTCGAATTGCTTTGTAAACTGAATTACTGCTGCTGATGAAATCAATCTGCTGCTTAATGAGGTGGATCATTGGGCTGTTTATCCCGTGTGTGTTATTCAGATGTGTCATTGTTCAAATCGGATTACCGTGTGAGGTAACGCTCATTAAAAGAAACGTGGCAATAACTGTTGAATAAAATATGACAATGTCGTAGAAATGTAGGTAAAGTTCAAACCGTGTGTGTGTGTGTGTGTGTAATGAAACCTCTCTTGCACATTCAGTCGGACAATACCCATCCGTATGAGATGACTTTGGGCGCACCAGATCATATGCACCTTGGTTCAGAAAACTTAATTCATCGATTCAGCAGCTCCATTTGTTACAAAGTGCACACGGAGAGCGACAGGACATCACAGCACCACATATCTGAGGCAATATCAACACTTTATAGCTTTAGTTTGATTATATTGTTGTTGTTTTCCATGTTTAAGGATATGAATAAAATGTGATGAACTGAATTATCTAAATGATTCAAAAATATTTGACACTTTTCAATAATATTCACAACGGGCCTTGGAGTGGAATGTACTTAAACATTTATCAATAGGAGATTTGAAGAGCTGAGACAGAAATAATAACTCTCTAAGGTTAGTAATGCTGCTTAAGACAAAATATGTATACGCACCACATTAACACGGTCTTTGATTATGATGCAGACAGTACACATGTGAAGCGGTGGTCTGTCTATAGCCAGCTGATCTTCAATTGATGCATTGCTTTATCAGCAAGTAATGTGAGGAAAACAAATGTTTCTCATTTCCTGATGTGCTGTCCTGATCGATCTCCATCTCTCTATCCATCCATCCATATATCCATCCATCCATCCATATATCCATCCATATATCCATCCATCCAACCATCCATCCCTCCCTCCATCCAACCATCCATCCCTCCCTCCATCCAACCATCCATCCCTCCATCCCTCCATCTCTCTATCCATCCATCCATATATCCATCCCTCCATCCAACCATCCATCCCTCCCTCCCTCCCTCCCTCCCTCCCTCCATCCAACCCTCCCTCCATCCCTCCCTCCATCCAACCATCCCTCCCTCCCTCCCTCCCTCCCTCCCTCCCTCCATCCAACCATCCATCCCTCCCTCCCTCCCTCCCTCCCTCCCTCCCTCCATCCAACCCTCCCTCCATCCAACCCTCCCTCCCTCCCTCCCTCCATCCATCCATCCATCCATCCATCCATCCAACCATCCCTCCCTCCCTCCCTCCCTCCCTCCATCCATCCAACCATCCATATATCCATATTAATTTTAGGCTGTTAGCCTGTTACGACCCAGAGGTTGTATGAGCACAGTTTCATGTATTTGTGCATGATGCTCTCTCTCTCTCTCTCTCTCTCCTCCCGCATGTTCCATGTTTTCTCCTTGTGTTTCTGTGAGGAGTTAGGTTAGCAATGTGTCTGTTGTTTCATCATTTGTGCAGGTAATGTTTAGGGAATACCTCTGAGTGCTGGAAGAGGGGAGTCTGACGTTTCATGGTGCGCCAGGTTTTCCCCTAGGTCGGGTCGTAACAAGCCGACGTTCTAAAACTTTTAAAAAATGACAAACCATCAAGACCCACTTCTTTACTTGGAAATAAATGTTCCCGACCATCATTACTGCCGTTTCCCCATCTCATTATATTATCTTGAATCGGAAAACAGGCCATTGAGAAGAGATATATATTTGATAATTACAGCCTTGTTTTATGCTCCTGTTATTAAAAACAAATTGCCAAATACTTAATAAAAAAGGTTATCTCAATATTTTAGCAGTAACAGTAATAAGCCAGCTGCCAAGAGACATAATTCTGCCTGTGAAACCAGAATGCTCATGTATGCGAGAAAGTGCTGAGTAAGCACATGAAATGTGAGAGTGATGCTGCAACATTTCTCTGACGGAACAGTTTCACTGAGACGTTCACACTGCAGCCAGAAGATCCAATGACAGAAACAGAGGCTGCCACACTAAACATGAAAAGTTCAACATGTTATTTGTACAGATTTCATCATTTTATTTTAAAGTTTGTATGGCTCCATTATCTAACGTTCTTTGAACTGTAAAATATGATTGGAGTTCTACTCACATACCATTTGTGTTCATGCTTTATTGTTCTACGTGTGTTCTGTGCTGGTGGCCCATCGAGCCTCATTTATGATTCACTTGATGCCTCATCCTCGATATCACATGTCCCACTCAGCATGACCTTTCATGTTTATTTATTTCTCATTATTTTTGCTAAAATGAGCAGCTGCTGAATAGTCTCCAAACATTTGTACTTCGGAGTTTCTATCTAACATGTCATCATCACTAAGTGAGGTCAAATGCGTTTTGACTGTGCTGTCGTGTTGTGCAGCGTCATATGTGAACACACACACACACACACACACACAGTACTGTTCCCGTTTTACCCCCGCTGCTTGTTGTTCAACATCCAAACTCACTGAATTAAATATGATTCATACTCTTTGTGTCATTATGTGTGTGCACATGCATGTACTGTATGTTCCCTGCATACAGTACAGTACTTGAGCTCTCGTGTGTGTGTGTGTGTGTGTGTGTGTGTGTGTGTGTGTGTGTGTGTGTGTGTGTGTGTGTGTGTGTGTGTGTGTGTGTGTGTGTGTGTGTGTGAGTGAGTGAGAGAGGGAATGTGACATATTGTGTTTGTGCCTGCAGGTCACCACGAAGTCACATCTATTCCACCTCAACACCTGCGGATCCCTGAGGTCAGCGCGCTGTGGTTGGACGTGCCGGGTCACATGACTGCCCTCCCGTGGGCCTCGTCTCACCTTCCTCCCCCATTGGCCTCTTGTGTAAAGCTCCCCGGCCTCCACCGTTACCGGGGTGGAAGTGAGCTGATGGATGTGGAGCGACAGCATGTGACCCAAAACCTCAAACTCTTTAATGTGCAGCCCCCCCCCCCCCCCCCCCCCCATCACAGCAGCCTGCTCATGTGACGCAGTACCTTCACTCTGCTGTTCTCTGAACACGTCGATCTGGATACGAATAAACTGCAACAGAGGAAAAACGTAGGATACATCCAATTACATTTCTTTATTGAACTGTATTATAGATAAATCTGATGAACAGAACATTGTTGATCCTGCTCTGAAAGCATTGCTGTGTGAACAAACATGGAGGAATTATTACATTATTCTTCTGTCTAAAACACAGTTTTGAAAAGTAATTAGGGAAAAAAATAATAAATATGTTTTGGGATATTTTGTTGTGCCAATACATTTGCAAACAATGTTGATCAAAATGGAAACTCGTGAAAAAAATCCAATGGTCTTGTACTATCGAGAGAAAACTGCACTCGTACAAGCAAACTAATATTTCAGACTTAAAAACAACTTCAACTTTTACAACTTTTTAGAATCTTAGCTCTCAGCTTTGTGTTTACAGAATACAATCATACTTCTCTGTTGACAGACGTGAATTATAGATATTACAACTCAAAGCATTACTATATTAATCTAACAGATAATAATATTATTTACTTACTTGATCTGATATAATTCATGTAGACTGTAAAAGTGAGAAGTGTGTTTCATCGTTCTTTGTATGTCATATCAGAATCTGAATCGTTTATTGGCATTATAATAATGTAATGAATAATTAATTAATAAGTAGTTAAGTTAATAATAATTAATAAGTAATAATGAATGTTTACAGTAATGAAAGTACATGCTTTGCTCTTTTTAATTTCATGACTTATCATTTATATTCATGATCTGACCTCCTATCAACACATGGGCTACACACAGACATTTACATTTCTGGATCATCAGACGTTGCTTGATATGCAGCTGGTGATTGACGACCGCTCTTTGGTAACGTCTAACTTCCATCTTAAATTTAATGACCAAATACATTTTTTGTGAACTCACTTATTGTCTCTGGCGTTGTGTTTCTTGGATGTGTTTTTGATTTGTCAACATGTGATTTTGTCATCATTGTGTCATTAGTCCAGTCCTGTAATGTGAAGCATTTTGGTGTCTTTAAACTGTGCTATTTAAATATAAATCATAAAATCATGAGGATGCAGAAAAACAATCTGACTCATCAGATTGTTTAAAATAAGATGCATTCTTATTTAAGCAAATACATTTTTTATATAGCTGTTCAGAGCATCTTACACTTTTTTTAACTCTTTAAAAAATTATTTGACCAATCATTGAATCTGTAAAACAGATTTAGACCATTTTGTTATCGTCAAATAGCGGCTCATTCTTCATGTAAGACGGTTTTATACGAGATGCTGCAAATAATCCCCGTGTAACAAGATAAAGGAGCATCTGGTCGCCTCCCGCACACTTACAATGCAACGTAAGCTAACAAGAGTTAGATAGATATTCAAATTATCTTTGACGTAATTAATATAGAAAAAGTCAACATGTGAACTTTTTTCTTTTCTTATACTTTATTTTGGTAGCACTTTATAATAACTACACACTATGAAGCATTAGTTAAGTATGAGCAAACACTTAATTCATCATTTATAAAGCATTGTTCCTACATTAATAATTCATTAGTATGCAGTTCATAATAGTTATAAATGTTTTATTCTTGATTAATAAGCTCGTCTATGTGTTTCATGATTGTGTTTTCATACTCTATAAATGATGGATTCCCCATTTGTAAATTAAGTATTATATATTTTACAAACCAATTATTAAAGAGTTGTAGATGATTAATAAGATCATTTATAAAGATGAATAAGTTATTTAGATGTACATTATTCATCCATTTATATATATATAATGGTTAGGGCCTATGTTAATATATGCTTGATAAACGCATATTAATACTGCAATTCATGATTTATTAAGGTAGTTACTACTCGTTAGTAAAGTGTTTTGTGTGACCTCATCTAAAGTGAGGACTATTTATTATGCTTATAAAGCATTTATAAATGACATTGAAAGGCCAGCAGTGCCTCAAAACACAGTTTTTGAACAGAACAGGCAAATAGACAACACACAAAGTGATCAAAAACATATTAACATTTATTGCAAGATGCAAACAATATACTGTTAAATACAAACCTCTCAGCCATTCATTCATGTAAGAATCAAAGACATTCTCCTTCAGGAGAACATGGCTGGATACAAAACATTTGTAAATATACGACTAGAGTTAACCAGGAGCTTTGCATATCAGTTTACAGAGGTTGCAGCTTCTCTTGCAGGTCGCTGATTATTCTTTCACAGACATTTGTCCAGCAGCGCACGGCAATATCGCCAAAATAAATCGCAACGAACGAGCAGTCGATTCCTTCACCATAAATGTTCTGTGTTAACCGTAGTACCTCCTGCCAGTGTCATTGAAGAGCTGGCAGCTCCAACAAATATGGAAATAATCCGCCAGCTGTGCTCCACATTTCCTCAAAACACAGACCATTTCACATCTGCCCGTGTGCTCTCCTTTAACCTGATGTTGTAAAATATCTCAGCTAACAACAGCCAACAGGGTTCTCTCCAGAGACCCACACTTTGGAGGAAGATAGCGTAGTGCACATTCAACACACACATGTCTGTCAATAAAGTTGGTATCACATGTCTCCATTGGTTTTATATCATCATGGAACTTAAATGAAAGAAATACATTTTTTGTAAAGGATATATATCAGACGATTTGATCAAGCTTTGTAATTCTCCCTTTAATGAGGCTGAACAGTTGTGTTCCAAAGTTTCAACCTGACTGTCGGCTCTTTCAAGAAGTGGCCATTTAAATCTTAAAGCAGATTCTAAGAGGAACTTTAGTCGAACTGACTTAAACTCTTTTTATTCTAATTGTATTATTCTTAATAGAATTCTGCATACAGAGGGAGATAGCTGCAGTGTTTTGGCCTTCTAATCCCCCCCCCCCTTCATAAACATGAAGACTAAAAAATAATCGTTTTTATAATTTTATATTTTTGTAGCAGAAGCAATTAAATTATTTTGAAAACAAATAAAATTATTTTTAAATCAATATCTTGTGTCGATGTATGGATCTCTTCAGTAAATAGAGAGTTGAAGAGCACGTCTACCTACTTCTACCTACCGATATAACTTAAACCTGTGACTCAACACTTTGTGAGTTGTATAAAGTTGAGCATCCATTTCTTCTGTTACTGTTAAAGCAAAGTCCACTTTGTGCTTCTGCCTGTATTTACAGAGAAACAAGGTTGAATCCACTCTGTCCTCTGCTGTGATGGAACAATAAATAGCAATCCCTTCGAAAAACTCAAATCAACATGACGCAAAGTCAAATACATTGAAAGCACACATCTTTCTCTCTTTTCTATTTGTTTCTCCCCTGAATACTCGGATGCATGTTTACAGTGTGCAGTATCAATACAATTCAGCCTAAGTGGTTGTGCCAGGTCGCTCTCGGCCTGGACGGCCTTAATTCCTTCTGTCAGCCAGTAATCAGGTCTGTTTCACATAACGGGCCATTCGTTTAAAGAGCAGAACTGCTCTCGGCACTGCTGACAATGGACAGAGTGTGTGTGTGTGTGTTGTGGTGAGAGGGTGGGTGTGTTATCTCCGTGTGCCAAACGTGACCTGGCAGGGCTAGCATAGCATAGCAGGGCTAGCATGCAGGGGAGGGAGGGGAGGAACGGGAAGGAGACGTGGAAACAGAGAAGGGGGCCGCACGCATCCCAACCACTGGAGGGAAATGAGGCTGACAGGTCAGAGTGTGCCCTGAAGATGTTTCCGTAATCACTGGCCTCCGCATGAACCCACTCCTCTGTACCACACAGAGAGAAAAGAGAGAAAACAAGGCAGAAACCTTCAAAAGGAAGTGGTTTGTTTCCGACTGGCCCCTGGTGACCACGGACTTCAGACCCGCCGCCCGCGTGTCACGCTCTTCTTCTTGGGCCCCGTTCCACAGAACTCCTTCCACAGATGGAGGCCATGCAGGAGACAAGTGTTGACGAGATGGGTGGCAACTCTCCGCCACCCCCACCTGCCCCGGTGGAGAACGCGGAGGTGTCGCCGCCTCGTTACATCAGCGCTCGCCGCCACAGTCCAGCGAGCAGATAATTGGAAAACACGATGAGGCAAAAGTCACACCAATAACGCAGCATTGCAGCTTCACAGAGCCCCAGTGAAAGTGAAATCTCTGAAGTTAGGAGGTGTCCTCAAGCGAGGCGGTGTTCTCTGTCTGGAAGAGAGGTGGGGGGGTTAGGGCCAAACACCACTCCTTACCCTAATAGATTAAGACACATCCAGCATTTGCTTTCATCTCTCAGGGGGAGCGCTGACAAGAATGATTTTCGTTCCTCTCTGCCCCCCCCCCTCCTTCATTTGCCCATCTACACATGTGCACTTCTCTTGTTGATTCCTTTTCTCTCACTGAATACATTGGAGTCAGACAACAAGTGAGAGGAAGACGACCGCTTTAATGGAGACACTGGTTCTTATGTTTTATATTCAGGCTCACTGAAGCACAGCGCCTCCTCAGCTCACTAATACAATGTTTAGTTAGTACGTATGCTGGAACAATAATATTTGTCAGAAGTGAGGAAAGCTGTGTAACTAAGGGTGAAATGGTTTCTAGTGATTGCCGTATTATTCTACCATGAAAATAACTGGATTTTGTTCAGCAGTATGTGCTCCATGAGGCACATTCATGTTCCCCTTCAGAGTGACTGGGATGTGGCCCGTGCCTCCAGGCCAAATCTGCTGTTGGGAGAATTTTTTTCTCCTCACGCAGCCCTCCAATCCTCCACCCAGGCTCACTCGGCAAGCCCCCCCCCCCCCCCCCCATTCACCAGCGACATGGCATTTGCACTGCTGAGGAGAATGTGAGCTAATGAAAGTGTAAAGCCTGTGGTCACCAGAGTATAAAATTCACATTTGGCCAAGACCGGCTGTGCAATCTGATATTATGAGCCCCGCCGCAGAGAGAGAGAGAGAGAGAGAGAGAGAGAGAGAGAGAGCACTGAAAAAAGACAAACACAGGAGAAAGACGCACAGTTGAAGTGGAATGATTTCATGATTTCATGCTGCCGACAGTAGGACTCGCTTTTTGTTTGTCCTGATTCATCTCTGTGGGGGAATAGTTAAAGGTTGGCAGAGAAATGTACGACAACCGCTGTACCGCTGTGGAGTAACAATGTATAAAAAAAGGCGGAACAGTTCCGACAGACTCAGTCTTTGCCCAAAAGAAAGAAGGGATGCAAGAGACGAGCGAGACCCAAGGTACCGTACGCCGCCATCTTGTTTCTTGTGTACACGGAGCGGCCGCTTGCCCTCGTTAAATGTAGGTTTGCTGCGGACAGGAATGAGGTCAGAGACATGAAGACATGACGCAAACAGCCCTGAAAAAATAAATAAATGAATAAAAGTTTAAGCCTCTTCCTGTCATGACGAAGCCCACAGCACTGCAGATGGAGAGATTTCTGTACAATGACAATAAATGAAAGAAAGCTAATTAGATCTGTGTTGCACCTCTAACAGCTCCTCCTGCAGTGGAAGGTACTTATCACAAACTCGTCTTCTCCATCTCCTCACTCAGCAGCCCAATTCACCTAATTGTTTTTTTTTTGAAGAAGATGAAGTTATTCAAAAAGGAAAGTCATAAGTAAAGCAGCATAATATTATCTCATTAAATGACAGCAGGATGAGTTTCGTCGGTCTTTTGTTGAATCACTAGCTCCACTTCATGCAGGTCAAAGGTTCACGCACGTTCGGAGCGGTTGACCTATTTCCTCTGTGAAACTTCTTCAGTTGGTCCTCCAGCCTCTGTCCACTCACATTACTCACTGGTGGCTGTTCTCAGTGGTGAAATACTCCAGCCTGTTGTACATGAATCATTGCATTATTACCTGCAGCATGAGGTTGTGTTCTGGGTCCGGTTGGTTGGTTGGTTGGTTGGTTGGTTTGTTTGTTCGTCAGCATGGTAACAGAAAAACGACTGGCCTGGTTTTCAATAAGCTCGGTTGAAGGATGGAGCCCGACCCAGGGCTGAACCCGTTGTACGTTGGATCTGAGTCACAGGGCGGATGCAGCAGTGATTTTTCCCTTTCGCTAACATTGCGAGAGGGCCTGGCCTTGGCGGAGGTCTGCACTCACTGAGTGCCATAATATAATATACATAATATTATACCTTAATATAACTACTGATTCCACCTATGAAATCTTTTTTACATCTTCCTCATACTGTGTCCCTCTAACACAGTTAGTCCTGTTGATATGATATACTACTACTTCTACTACTACTACTCTGCGCTTATGTACCTACATACGTCCGGTACCCATTGTGGCGGAGTACTGTGGTTTTATTTTTGTTTGTGTTGTTCTGTGTTCCAGCGATGCCTGATACAACCCTGTTTCCAACAAAACGACATGATGGTCAAACTTTGAAACCCTTTGAAACAGATGGTTAACATTGTTAAACAAAATTATACAAAAAAAAGTGACAAAACTACTTGGTTCTGTTCAGGCAACAGAAGTTCTTTGTTCCCACGGTAAACAAGCAGCAGTCTCTGATGAAAGCCGTTTGTTTCTTTCCGCATCCACCACCACGACCTCCTGCTACATGGAGGACTACGAACATTTCAAACGTCAATTCAAACGTGTACCTGCTGCGTGCTAATTGATTCTGTGTTGCATGTTTTAATGAGTAATCATCATTTGTGTCTCTTTAGGGTGATTATGAAACATCTGTCCAGGGACTGCAGATGTTATATAGTCACCCTAAAAAAAGGATTTTGACTCTACTGCCCTCACAGCGTTGTTCATGACTCTAATAGGTCATTAAAAGCTACTGCAGCTACAAGTACTTATTAGTTACTACTGCCTCTAATATTTATTCATTTGTCATTTTGTCCAAAGTGATGTACAGCGAGGTACAATCCAACACTAACACTGCCTCAAGTTCAAATATATTATAATTACATATCTATTCATAAACTTTTGCCGTCTTCCGCTAAGCTCCCCAACACCTGAGAACGTTGTTTAAGTTTGCAATAGAATATCAAGAGAACGGTGCATTTTATAGCTACCATGCATAGCTAGTAATTACATAAAATACTACACACAATATCATTGTTTTAACATTTGCTCCCACGTGAACAGCTACAACTTCAACATGCTTGAATGTTAAGATATCAGCAATAAAATAAATACATAATATATATAAATATTAGTGCTGGGCAACGATTAAAATATTTAATCGGGATTAATCGCATTGTTATGGCAAAGTTCAATAATAAATTAAAAAGTAGTGTATTGCGCACTTTAAACAAATAAGGTGCTTTTTAACAGCAGTATTCTCTTTACACAGTAGCGATCATATTTCTTATATTATGTCATTCTTATATCATATGCATATTTTCCCTTTAACTCACGAGATGCAGGTAGCATGTTTTATACTTAATGTGAATATAATTCATACTTTGTTGGCATCTTATTCTGAAAACCGGATGTTCGTCTGAAGAAACCGGATGTTGTCTCACGTTAATCGTTCCGCTAACTTTCAAAGTCCTTCGCTCGCTCCCGATCTGTGCCGTTTGAATGCGTTTACGGTGAATTCCAGCATAGAGGTGCACTAACATGTCTGCTGAGTTGACCGCAGCGATGTCCAGTAGTCTCCAGGCAGAGCAACAGCTGCTGCACGTTGTAACGCCGTGTATTCTAAGCGGCTGCAGTTTGTAGCCACTTCTCTGTAGCTTCTGTTAGCTTGTCTTAATTTTGTTTATCTATACTTCCTCCACGGACTTTCAAAATAAAACAATGCGTTAACACGTTATAAAATAATTGTCGGCGTCAATTAATGAATGCGTCAACTTCCCCAGCACTAATACATATACATAGTATGTCAAACAGGTGCCTTGTTCCTGCATTAAGCGTTTTTGACTTCATAGTGTCATGCGATTGCATAAATCCTCATTGGAAAAGATAGGTCTATTGTATCTACTGTTGTCATTAAAATGATGAAAACCTTCACCTGCAGTCCAGACCTGGACCCACCAACATGATGTGGGAGGGGCAAACATGATGATTCATCATCAGTCTGTGTCTCAGAGGAGGAGAGGTAAAGATGGGGGTCGCATGGAGCAGAGCCACGACGCTTGTTGTTCCCCAGCAGAACGGGAGTGCAGGGCATGGTGGGCATCGTGAGGGGCCGAGCTGCAATTATAATCAGGCAGGAGCAGAAATTACAGCCATACCTATGTGATTGCACGCTATCGCGTTTCAGCTGGGCCCGGCCAACACAAACTGCTGGTCCTCAGTCTGGAGCCCTCCTGGTACAACGTGTATTATATTGTACTTACACATACTCATATTGTACTTACACATACTCATTGTACTTACATGTAGATATGACATGGGTCACAGTGTTCTATAAAGAGCAAGAACAGGATGTAAAGGTGGCTGCAGGAGGACAGGCTGATAAAACACCACACCATGTTTCATATACTATATGTAGGTATGGAATGAGTTATCTACACCTCAGCGATCAAATGTTCAATAATGTAGTTAATTAAATATATATCAACAGAGTATTTCACTTATAAACTGATATATAACTACATCAAACTATTTTAAATACAACAAAATGTCTCATAAATTAGATGCAAATATTAAACACAAACACCGAAATGAACAGAATCCTCATTCAATTAAATCTACATTAAAACTCACAAAATTGGAATTCATCTAAAATGTCTGTTTGCATTCATGCTGCATCAGCAGAAATGCATATTTATTGTCTGTGATTCTTAAATGTTGCATCAAGTATACATGGATTATGTTTCATTCAGTAATATGTATTCCCCAAATGAAAACATTACAATAAGAGTTTAGAAATTATGGCAAGAGTAGCGTGTTATTTCATAGCAAAGTTGTCTCTGTCATCTTCTATGTAAAAAACAAAAACTATAAATAAGACAAAGTAAAGGAATACACAAGGAAGTACCGTATGTCAAAATATACATGACATATATATTTAAAAGAATATATATATATATATATATATATATATATATATATATGTGTATGTATATATATATGTGTGTGTGTGTGTGTGTGGGTCAGAATAAAATAAAATCGTGATACCTTATGAAACCTTTTGTACGAAATGTATTTTTCCTGCGGCTCGGTTTCATATTTCCACAGTGGCCCGTGATAACTTAAAATAAATTAGAATCCTAATCTCAGTATCATGCTCTGTATCAAATCCATATTTATTTATTGACATTTTACCTCTTTTTCATATTTTATTTGGGAAAAATACAATCTACTCATAAGCAACTAAATGTGATAAACATGTCTGTGACGATATCGATTTCATGCATGACAGCATGGCTTTTATAGTATTATTACACATCCTTATATTATTAGTATTAGTAGTAGTATTTGTATTTTTGGTATTATAATTATTGGTAGCAGTCGTTTTAGTAGTATTGATATTTATAATAATAATAATTAGTATTAATTATTTTTGGTCCGCTTCATGTCCTCTGGTACTCGGGATCAGAAAGCAATTCGTAGGTTTTCCGTCGACTGAAACTTAAATAATTGCAAGAATGAAAATAAAAACATTTGGTAATGATTGACTGACATCTCGTTGCTTTGACAGACACAGAGATGAGGAATGTTACAGTGATATTTCTGCAGTCTAAATATAATGCATGTACATGCTTTTTGCTTGAATGTGACTTTGCATAAAACATTTATCATCTTTGAGGTGAAAGTAAAACATTTTGAAATAATATTTATAAAAACGGGTGAGTACATATTTCTGCCTCCCCCTCTGAGTGGAGACGTTCTCGTGTCCGGTCCTTCGGTGTTTGAGAGGCGAGTGTGGGCGGTCACCAAGAGGTCACTGAGAGAGGCAGAAACACTGAGAGGGAGACAGACGCTGTGTTCCAAACACAGACCCACTGAGAAACCGAGGGGACGTTGGAGACTCAAAGGCTCAAATCAAAGCTCACCTCTTGATGTATTTTGTTACATTGCAGCAGTGGGGCTTTGGAAAGGGTTGTAAGGGCCGTGTGGAGAAGAAGGTAATGCACTTTCACTGTAGCATGCGTACATAGCATTTCAGCCGGCAATTGCCAGAGAGAGAGACGCTC
This sequence comes from Melanostigma gelatinosum, assembly GCF_949748355.1. Classification (NCBI taxonomy): domain Eukaryota; kingdom Metazoa; phylum Chordata; class Actinopteri; order Perciformes; family Zoarcidae; genus Melanostigma; species Melanostigma gelatinosum. The sequence continues at coordinate 2,567,442 of NC_136643.1, read as the reverse complement.
TTTCCTTTCTCCATCACAGCTTTAAGTCCACACTCCAACGGCCGGGCTGGAGCCCTGTTTCCTCTGACACGGAGCCCCCCGGTGCTTTCCCGTGCCGCGGCCTCGTAAGAAGGAAAGTTCACACTTACAGCAATGACAGCCTCGGGCTCTTAACCTTGTTCAGAGGAGAATAATGATTCAACAGGTGAACAGTCTGGACTCCTTTAGCCCCCCCCCCCCCACAGTGTTAGAGGAGTCGTGATTTTAAATCTTTAAATCGTGAGGAATGTGGTGTGGAGAGAAACCGGCAGCGTTTCATCCATAAAGCCTCACATGTGTAGTGGGTTGCTTCTCGTGCCACAGAGTCAACTTTAAAAATGTTCAGCAAAGTCTTCATGCAGAAATCTGAATCCAATTCAATTTAGTTGATTTAATAGAATTGTACGATTCCACGTGAGATTTTCTGAGTCAGTGTGAAATATAAAGAAAAGAAAAAATGACAAATGATGTTTACATTCATCTATTTTCAATCAATTTGTTAAATCGCATGTATTGATATGTATAATTGATCTTTTAGAGTCCATTTCATATCCATATGAACAGCTTTATAAATGTGAATGTTTAAATACTGTTAAAAGTTCAGTTTTATTGTGAAAAAACTGTATCAAACTTAAGATTAATTAAATTGAACATAGTTGTATTTAAATTAAAATATTAAATCAAATTTCTTAATAAAAAGAGTTGAACTTATCAATGTGAATGTTTGAATACTTTAAAGATTACATTTTACTCTGAAAATCAAAAAGACATTTCATACTGGAAAAAAACATAAAATGTGTGTTGAATGTTAAATTTAATTTTACCCCACGTGAAATGAATTGTACTTGTTTCAATATTTAAATGCTTCCAAAATAATTTTCTTCTCGAAATATACGTTTCATTTTATTGTGTAAAAAACCTTTTAAATGTAAGTCATCTGTAACTCAACTGTAAGTTTAATTCAAATCTTATATCCTAAATAAAATTTTGCAATGGAAGGAGTTGAACAGCATACATTTGAATTATTAAACACTAAAGTTTTAATACAATTAAGTTGTATTGTGTGCCACATTTATGTACAGAATTAACATATATCAAATGTATCCATAAGAAGAGATGAACTGTTTGAATGTTTAAACACTTGTGTAATTTTTTTACCACATTTCTAATCAAAATGAACAAATCACATAAAGTATCCATAAGAAGAGTTCAACTTTTTAAAGTTAAGCTGTGTCGTTGAAAAAGTCTATCAAATGTATAACCGACTGACGATGTAGTTCAGTTGAATCCAGAGACAAAGTGTTCTGTTCAGCAGGAAGTGGAGACATTGTTACCTGAGCTTCTTTCAGCCTTTAATGGAATTTAGTTTCAAAGCAAACTTCAGTGATTCCCTGTAACCCACGCAGTGCCGACACTCCACGTCGTGGATGAACAACGACGGGTCAATTAGTCTGACTGATAGGATGATTGGATGTCGGCGCCGTAGCGCTCGAGCTCAGCTAGCGGTTTTCCATCGGCACACTCGCTCCACATTAGATCAGCAGAGGCCTAATGGCCTACATAGCACCTTGGTGCTGTGGCGAGCTGGGCGGCCGGGCCCCTTGATACAGATATGATGAGAGGAAGACAACGGCCGACCCGTCAGTCCCATCGGCCCAGATCATTACTGAAATATCACACAGACCCTTGATTGAGCTGTGTTGAGTTTAGCTGCTGAAGCGCGCCGTGCTATGTTGAATAACTTGGTGGCCGAATCAAAACGAAATAATTTCCATATCATAAGCTGGGACTGCTCATGAGTCATCATTGGAGTTGGTTTGGCGCTCAGTCAGGTTGTCTTTTGTTTTTGTATTTTTATCACGATGACACTTTAACCCTTTAATGGATTTGCTGTACTCCATCGTCCTAATGCAGAGTTGAATGACCTGTGCTCGTGACAGAGCTAGCTGTAAGGACTGATTAAGCAGGTAGGGTACGAATGTGAGTGTAGGTATGCTCGTACCTTCTGTAGAGTTATTACAGAGACATTATTCACAGGCACCTTAACATCTTTAGTGTTTAGTGAGAAGATAACGATGCCTTGACATGTTTTCCTAGAGTAGAGTAGAATAACACATTTTTATTACAGAATTTTGAGTTCAGGAATTTTAGGGTGGCCATTGGGAATCATCTAAATATTTTCTTGGTCGATTCTCAAATCCATTGACATTGCTTCCATGTATTTTTGTTTTTAGTTTTAAGCTGGGTGAAGTGTGGAGGAATGTTTTTTAATCCACGCTCACGGGTTTATTTTACTACGTCGTCTATTTGCGTCTGTAAATTTCTCCTAAATTCACCAAACGTCACCATTACATAATGCCTCATTTGCATATTCAATCATACAATTTCAGAAAACTTGTACTACAAAATAAGAATTGTCTTGATCTAAGTAATGAACTGGCACAGCTCCGTGCTGATATCGATCAGTTCAATTGATGATACTAATTATCTTTAAGGCCGTTTTCTCAGAATGAGTTTTGTTCTCAGACTGAAGCAGCTCTTACATTCACTCACTATAATATATATATTATACATATATTATACATATATATATATTATACATGTATAATATATAATATAATATACATATATATATATATATGTATGTTTACTACATGTAGTGTGAAGCTTGTATTTCCATATATATTCATGGCTGCATGAGTTGAGAGACAGACACATGTATGTTCATATGTCTACACTTACACAAATACACAAACAGTTTATGCCAACCACACTCATAATTATAATGATATCAGCTGGTGGCTTCACTCAAGTGTCCGTCTCCTAACGTTTCCCTTCCATCACTTGTTTACCTCTACTCTGTGTGTGTGCATATATTATATATTGTTTTTGTTTTTTTTGGATGTATATTTCTATTTTATTTCTTTAAATATATATAATTTTAACTGCTGTGAACTGCAATCAAAATAAGGAAACATTTGATGAGCCATCAGTTGCATAAATAAAGAGCCCATGAGATGAATGTGGTTCGGCTTTGTGCTGATTTTATCCGTTGCAAACACGAGACCGTCAGCCTTTTGCCATCAGCCGTCGAATACTAAAGCAAGATCACAATAAAGTTTACGTCACATGTTTAAGCTTATTTTACAGGCTTGGCTCTATAGACGGACTTTCTTTCGGTGCTTCTATTTCTCTTATCTTGTTTTATATATTTTGTTCTTTTGTCAGATTTGGCTTTAAATTCCATTTCTAGTACTTTGACTTGAGAACTCCATAATAACAGACGACTTTGCACATTAAAACTTGATCATCAAAATGTTGCATTGTTGAAGAATAAACCAACCAGCTGGTTTTAAGTAGATAGAATTCGCTCCACCTTAGTTACAAAGTTGCTCATACATTAATTGGTTGGTCATATTAATTACCAAGTTAATATTAATTACAAATTTTCTTTCGAAAAAGATGCGATTAATTCTTCTTGATTCAAATAACGTATCTGAATTGTACTTCCACCACTGCTCACCATGTTTGGACCACTACTACTTAAATATAACACTGTTGCTTGTCATGGAGTATTTTACATACATGCAGCTCATTGAACTTACTCAAAACACATGAAAAAAGAAGAAAAGCTCGTCAACGGAGGACAGTGTAGATTCAATCCTACAGCTTTAGGTGAAGCAGAGCAGCACACGATGATATGGGGACAACACGTCGTGGCCTGGTTCGGTTATTGCTCGGCAGTCCTTGCCTGACAGCATTAACGGGTGCAAAGGTCGGCAGTCTGTCTCCGAGGTATTACGCGTGTAAAGCTCTCAGGGGAGATGAAGAACGAGCCGGCGAGTAGGGACGGTTTTCACACGACACGCACATGCATGCACACGTCCTCTGTCCGGCTCCCACTTCACATGTTCCTGCATCACGACGGGACAGTCGATGTGGAAAGCAAACGGTCACGTGTGGGGAATCTGTAACGTGTTCTGTCTTACACACTCACCGGCCTGCAGCACTGTCCCAGTCATATGCCACATGCAAAACGAGGGCAAACACAGATTACTCTATCAGGGACTTCAATACCGAGCATTTTCAGGAGATCCGGATTGGAGGAATTTACTGTAAACCACAAGCAGTGGCTCAGTGTGCCTGGAGAGGCAGAGTCATCATAGACAAAATAACCTGATATGAAATGAGTTCAAAGAAAGAAAGAAAGAAAGAAAGAAAGAAAGAATGTGATGTAGATGAGAAATGATCCGAAAGCCTCATGACAACCTTCATCTCGACAGGTAGTCCCGGGCTGCAGGAAGCCATCGGGAGCAACACTAACATCAGGATGGCCGGCGTTGTGCCGACATTGTGCCGTCACATTCACTAGACGCTCCGCCATGGCCGCCATGATGAACTGCTCGTGAACTCCACCCGGATGAACCCGCCTGTATCTCTGGGAGCTAAGCAGATCAGGCCATGTGATTGGACGAGGCCGGCGCTGCATATTTGTGAGATTACTGAACCAGGTCTGGGCTGCCATGGCGGCCCCCGACGCGGCCGTAGAACGTAATCGCTCCACAGGCTCTTTAAGTATCTCATAATATCCGATGAGTCTCGTTGCCAGAAAACAGAGGTGTTGTTGTTGTTTTATTTACTGTATATTTTGTATAATTATGCTGTTTGAGGAGTGAGAGACGGTCATATATTCTAGCTGGATGAATAAATTAAATATGGAATGCAGTGAAAAGATTGTGTCATTGGTTTCCTGCATCCCAAGTTATAGTAATAATATTAACATTTCTTTAGTGATAGTAAATAATAATATAATGAAAACAAATAAATGCATATGGTTTTACATATATAGTCGATATTTGGGGTCTTTTTTTTCAACACGTAAAAATAATTGAATTCCCTGAAAGTGAAGTTGTTATTTGAGACAATTGTGTATTTATTGTGATGTGGTTCTGCAGGTATGTCGATAATGTTTCTTTGTGTTCTATTATTTCCCTCTCGGCTCTGATCGTGTATTTATTTCTGGTTGTGCTCATGTTTTTGATTGTATTGTTATAAATGTTTTGTAGAACTGTAGTAATACATGAATAAATACGTTCATGTTCCCTCTGCTTCTGTTGTTTTCAGTACATATGAATATTACACTATGTATATATAAATAATATCATAAGATGATGACGTTGGGACCTCTATGACTTGTATGCTTGTTTCATTTAATTTATATTTTCTGTTGAATAAATTTGATTTGTGAAATGTTACATTCATTTTCAAAATATTAAAGTAACAGAAGAGCATTAAAATATATATTATATATATAAAATTAAAATTAAATATCTATATTACTTTTATTCACTTCTATTACTTTAATATTTGTAATTAGATGCATTTGCTTTGTCAAATGTTAAATGAATGTTGTATTTTTTATTACATCAATGTATGTAGTCATATCAGTCAGTAAAGATAAGTATATATATATATATATACATATATATATATATACATATATATACATATATACATATATATACATATATATATATATGTATATATATATATATGTATATATATATATATATACATATATATATATACGTATATATATATATATATATATACGTATATATATATATATATATACGTATATATATATATATATACGTATATATATATATATATATACATATATATATATATATATATATATATATATATATATATATATACGTATATATATATATATATATACATATATACATACATACATACTTGTGTTTGTGTGTCTGTATTATTGTATATTGTTTTTTAACAGCAGACACTGTACACTGTATGTTTCCAAGACAAATTTCCTTCGGGACAATAAAGTCTATCTTATTATATTTATGCTAAGTGCATTGTATAATTATCATAAAATATTTATTATGTGTATTCACCCAAATAAAAACAATGTAAAAAACAAAATCTGGTTTCCTTACAACATGATATGAATTTAGTTTTTGAAGATAGATATAGGTTATCACAACATATATTTGAAATGTATAATCTTCGTGACAGCGTGTAGCCTACAAGTTCGTCCAGGTCAGCGTGGCCTCTGATTCACCCGGTCTTTATGGATTAAAACACAAACAACTTATCCCAAAAACCTGCTGACCTCGTGTTGAAACTAGCAGACTCGCCAGGGTTCATGGAGAGTTGAGGGATGCTGATGCAGATTTCTGTGATAGGCCGGCGATGGCGGCGGCGGTGATGATGGCGGTGATGATGATGCGGAGGAGGTGCATCGGTCGGGGTGGAAGTTTCAGCTCCCTCCTCCTGCCACACTAACCCCTGCCTGAACTCCTGATGTGTCTGTCCCATGAGCCTTGTCCTTACCCCCAAACTGTCACATGCTTTTTGATGGTCGCTCCCACCGAGCTACCCCCCCACCCCCCCACCCCCGCAGCCTTCCAGGCTCACGACCACTGAGTTTGCATTTGCAAATGGCCGCAGTGTTTCCCTTTTCTTTTTGTCCATCCATCTCCTCCTTTCTCTCCTCACTGCTTTTCTTTTTACCCTGGAGCAAAAAGTGACAACCAAAGGAGAGAGGGAGGAGTACGACATCAACTTCACTGGCAGATTGTTTCATGGAAACAGAATTGTGCTGCTGCTGGTAAAATTATACTTTAATTATACTTTCTCTTTCAAAATGACATCTTCTCGTTCCTAAACTTTGTCAAATACTGTGAGCTTGGTTCAATACTGTGGATGAAGTCTGCCCACTGTATGCCAGTGTGATTTGCAGTCTACTCTGGATTAAACTCTGGGCCCTGAGTACAGTCTTGTCTTTGACTGGGACTGAGTTGTTTTGGGCCGCCGCACTGACAGCCCCGGCCAGAGTCGGTGGTGGCGCCCTAACCCCACAGTGGAGCCTCACAGCGCTCCTGATTGGGCCTTTTAGGTCGGTTTCTCTTAAGCAGGGTTTAGCACGAGGCAACAGCTGGCACAAGTTTATAGGCCGTTAGTGAGAAGCGGGGGGGGGGGGGTTACAAGCCGCTTTCCCCCTTTTTTTCCTCAGATAATCCCAACACTCTGACCCTTGAACGAAGCCTCCGGGCACAGGCGTGGTCGACAGCGGGGATTGAGCACAATAAATGACAGCAGTGGAGTTGGGTAAAGCTTCCTCAAGCTCACACGACTGGTCGCTGCGCTAAACCAATCCTGCTTTTTGATTTGTGGGGAAAGTGTTACCTTAGAAAACTCGGCCATCTCTTTCTTATCGTGTCTTTTTTAGTTCATCGGTTCTTGCTGTTTTTAGTTTTACGTCATCTGTGGAAGAACATTGAAAAGCCTCTGTTGTATATGTGACAGGATTGTGATCTGGTGAACGCTGTCATCTGACCACAGCTTTTATTGTCAAATTATTATCCTTTGTATTTCTATTTTCTAATCGTAGTCTTCAGAACAACTCTAGAGCATATCACACAGCATTCCACTACATATTGTTATTTTGTATCTGACAAAAAACGAATGAATCAGTATGATAATTAATGAAATGATAAACTGTATGACAATGTAAGGCAAGGCAAGTTTATTTGTACAGCACATTTCAACAACAAGGTAATTCAAAGTGCTTCACATAAACCCATTAAAAGCATCAAAACATAAGGCAAAAGAAAAGGAGATTTAAAGACAATTAAGAACATTCATTAAAACATTAAAAAACAGTGCAAGAAATAAAATGCAGTAGTAAAATGCAGAAATGCAGGAAATTGATTAATATATGAATTGAATGTGGTTTAATTAAAGGCAGCAGCAAACAGAAAGGTCTTCAATCTTGATTTAAATGAGCTGAGGGTCTCAGCAGACCTGCAGCTTTCTGGGACTTTGTTCCAGATATGTGGAGCAGAAAAACTGAACGCTGCTTCTCCATGTTTAGTTCTGACTCTGGGAACAGAAAGTAGACCGGTCCCAGACGACCTGAGGGGTCGGGATGGTTCATAAGGTAGCAGCAGATCAGAGATGTATTTTGGCCCTAAACCATTCAGTGCTTTGTAAACCAACAGCAGGATTTTAAAGTCAATTCTTTGTTGGACAGGAAGCCAGTGCAAAGACATTAGACAATGTAAGACAATATAGTTATACCCTATAACCTTCAAATGAATACATAATATTACATTCATGTCGTAACAACCCATTGGTATTGAGTAAAGTTAATACTATGATTTTAATAATGAATAACATAATGACAAATTACATTTATACATATATAAAAAGGCATATAATTTGAATTAATGTCAATTAAAATGAAAAGGACACAAGTATAATTATATGAATAAAACTAAAGCCTTTCAGTTATTTGAAATACATTTCAGTATTTAATCTCTATAATGCCCAATGTATGACATACATTTTATTAAATCATGATAACGTTTTCAAATGATTTAAAATTGTACGTATTATAGATGTAATAACTACAATTAAACTTATCAAACATGATCAATTTCATGATATAAAACATTCTCCAACTCTTTGTTTTGTTTTAGTTTTGTATTACTTTACTATGTTTATTAGGTGTGATTACATTAATATTTGTACAACAATCACAATTTAAACACAATATCGTGGCATAGACGATCAAGGCTAAAACTGAAATTATCTGCATAAATAATAAACACATACATATTCTAGGATGTGTGTTTTATAGAAAGTTCATCGTCCCGGTTCTTATTGCTAAAGTGTGGACGGAATGACACACTTTGTTAACTTTTATTTGGATTCAATGAACCAAGTTCATCATTCATCAACAATTCAAAGTGTAGAGTAACGTTACTGTCTCCGTTTGATAGATGACTCTCCTCTTGTTATCTGCCAGAGACTCATTTCCCTGGAATTCTGCACTCCTGGTCGGTGGGAATTGTGGACTCCGGGCACGGCACTTGACATATGACAGACTGCATATGTATGAATCTACACAAGCATGCAGCGTTCAGCGGGCCAGCTGTGCCTGCAGGCTGCATCACCTACAGGCTGAGCTGTGCAGGACGTGTCATGAGGAGATGAGGACACCTGGAAGAGTCAGGGAGTCAAGGAAAGGTCTGATGTTGGTCTCGAGATTCAGTCAGTCGAAATTTACTGATTCACTTTTTTTAAAACGTAGTTAAGAAATATTGAAAAACCTTTGGGTGCTTGAACTATACATCGGGTACATCTGACAGCAAGCTTTACAAACAAGAGTGTTCACTTTGATTTATTGGGTGAAGGTTAAAGAAAAAAATCAAATAAAAGAGATCTATTTTTATATTTATGTTCCACAAGCTGTTAAAAACCCGACACACAAATCAACTCGAAGCAAAGACTTTGAGAGTAAAATAAATACAAGTTCCTTCATGTGAGATGAACAGAGCACATATGTCCCTGCTGCCTCTGCTACTCTCTCTGCTTCCATCTGGTCCCTGATATTAACAATACATCAGTGCAATCGGACAAATGGAACGACTCTTCGGACATTTCTACGACTGTATTTTTAGCCGGCTTTTATTTTCACGCGTTATTTACTTCACAGGAGCCGAGCAGCGTGGGCAGCTATTAGAGGAATCTATGGAGCACAACATGCTCTGAGAACACACGTGTGTCTTCCATTTCTAACACACGTGCTTCTCACAACAGGCAGAATGCTTTCTCCTGCCAACGTTGTGTGTATTTTTCCATCTGTTTCTTTTATTTTACTTCTTCGAGTCCAGCCAGCGGGACGGCAGATGGAGGCATCACAACAGACTGTGCATCAATACTTAATACGGTGAAACGTCGCTCGGGCATCCTTTTAAGCGGTTCAAAAGACACTCAAATGGGGCGATTCCGTTTTGTTAGTACGTTGACCCAGTCGGGCCATGAATAGAATATGTCTGCACATATTGCACAGAGAGGCTCACTCTGCCATTGACACATGCTCTGCAGAGACACTTTCTCTTTTATTCTGACTTCTGATGAGTGGAAATCAAAGGGAAAAAAGCATTTGTAGGTGAACCACAGATAGTCTGGAGCTTGTCAATCAGTCTGCGAATAAACACCAGGACAGAGTAAGTGGAAGTAGGACACATCACTTTAACCCAATAGCAGTAGCATCATGGGAACGAGAGCTCTGTGGAAACGACCAGAAAAAACATCCATCTTTGACCATCTGCAGCGCTCAGCGCTGGGAATGACCAGTAGGGATGCTGTTGTCTGCAAAAATCCAACACACACTCAGTAACGTCAATATATTTGTACTGTTATCCAGTCCAATTAGGTGCTAGGCATAGAAAAGGCTCAGAGGGGGACAAACTGCAGTCCCATGCACTCTGAACAACTTAAATAAATCTCTTTAGCCGCTCACTCCTCTGTCTACCTCTTCAGTCCCAGGCCCCGTAATGCCACATCAATACCGCAGTAGGGAGGAGGCACCACAGCAATATAACACGCAGGCCGACCTCGTTTTGCTCCCCGTGGCCGACGCCGGAGAAGAGAATGTAGCACAAAGGAGGGATGATAAAGGTGAGACGTGTCATCCCGATTAGATTTAATAAGAGACAGAGAAAGAAAGAAGAAACAACGGCGGAGGAGAAGGATGGAAAGGCAGTTTACAGAGGATTGCTGGGTGCTGTGCAGATGTCACTAAAACGGCAGCATGGGCATAAGTCAGGCATTAAGAATGGCCACCCTCTGAATGGCTCTTGTATGTTGGGACATGTGAGAGAGCCGAACAGGACCAGCGGGTAGCCGGGTCGGCCTCCCGGGCCTTAATCCTCCACACTCTGAGTGGGAAAGGCAGGAGCGATTGAATTTTTCACAGTTGTTACTCTGGGAACCTGCTGCTGCTCTTTCTGCGAGTCATAAAGTATTCAGTCGGCACTCCTCTGCTGTTTGACACTTTGTTTTTTTCTCCCCTAGTGTACTTTTAGTCTGGACTGAAAGACTGGCTGTTTTTCACAGAATAGAGCAAAGGCCTCCAGCTGTGACGTGCTAAACCCTTTTAAATGGTTCTCCATCACTGGGAACCGTGTAAGGTATAGTGTCATTATGCCAGCCAGTCCAAATGAGGTTTTTAAATCCTCCGGCCGTGTTTGTTACTGCCTCTGTAACAGAATGGTTACGTTTGACTTCATAAAGATAAACACATAAAAACACAACTTGGTTAAAGATGCATTTATACATTTCTGGCCAATTGGGGCAGCAGAACAAGCCGAAAACACACCAAAAACATTGACATATCACAACCTTATGAAGAGTTGGAATGTAAACACAGACTGTGTGTAACAAGTGGACGTAGTCGCTGTGACTACACCCACTGATTTGTGGTCTACGGGGTTGAATCCCCATATTTGGCTCATTGACCGAGGTCATCTTTTCCTTCTTGCAACAAGAAGTGACATGAGTCCAAACTGTTATTTTTTCATAAACTGAAAACACATTCTGAAAGGGTTAAAGTTCTTTGACAAAAACACTCCCAGATCGGCCAACACCGTGGTAGCAACCTGCCAATCACCGTGTAGCCCCGCCCTAAAGCATCCCCTGCTTTATGGTCTGTGTGACTCTAAATGGACCATAATGTACTAAATGAACATCATGCTGTATTGAAGAAGACTTGAAACTAGAGATTGAGACATAAACTCATGTTTACAATGTTTACTGAGGGAATGAATCAAGAGAGAAGTAGAGTCATTTTCTCACTTTAGCCACCAGCAATCCAACAATCAAAATAAATATTGCAGAAATTGCAGAGTTGGTGCTTATTTTTGTCAGTGGGAGTTTGTGTATTTGTGTGTGGTCATGGTCATTTGAAGTATCTGTATACCAAATCATTTTAAGTGGCCGGTGTCTCAATTCAGGAGAACAACAGTGACATTTGAACCAGTATGAATCGACTGCCAGTGGTTATCATGGAGGGCAAACATTTCAGATTTGCTGTGTACATATATGAGCAGGACAATACCAGCGTGTTCTCAAATGTTGTGCCTCTTTTCTCCGTTAATCCTGCTGCTGTCTGCACACAGTCTGAGCTGCTGGAAACACAAGGACTCGTTCTCCTCAGAGCTCCATAATCCATAAGACTAACTATGAATGCTTAAGTTTGTTTTGGCCGCATATTTTCATTGTGCTCGAGTTGAGTTTTTCTTTGTTTGAGTGCTAAATTATGTTACACTCTGCTTCTTGTCAATCACCTGACACCCACAGGGAGAAATGAAGGACAGGGGAAGAATACTGGGAAAAGTTTATTTTTACATCCACATGTGTTTCTCTCCTGTTGTAACATAACACGAGTATTCTGTGAATTCTGTGTAAAAAGAAAAAAGCATGAATCCCAAACTTTGTAGAAGCAGTGTAAACTGTGTAGGACAAACGATAAATAATGATGGATGAAGTGTTCACAGACCCTTTGGTTGCACTTCTTGAGGTTCCCATAGAGAAAAGTAAAAGCGTGATATTGGAAAGCAGAATTTGATATTTTCACATTCAAGGATGTCTCAATTATTTAATTTTTTTTTTTCCCATGTTAATTTTAGAAGGTCAAGTGATGTTTTTGCAATTAAATACGCTCTGGATGTCTGGTTGTCGAATGTGTTTTTGATGTTTGTGGTGCATCCCTCTGGGGTTATTGGAGCCGAGACTTGCAGAGCAGACAGAAACAAAGAGAGAGGTAGCTCCTCACCCCGCTGGCCTCGGTGTCTAGACGCCACCTTGGGGGCTAATCGAAGAGATCAAACAGATTTAACACTTCCCTGTTCCAGATCAAAGACCTAGCAGCCCATATTTGGCATGGGAAGGCTAGAGAAATCAATGTGGTACCCAATTTGGACGGGCACAGGAACAACGAGCTGGTTATAGTTCGATACATCCAAAAGAAAATTAAATTTGACAGTGCAAAGGGAAAGCAGTGATTTTTTGTTTGTCTATTCAGTGAAGTCCTTTGATTTCTGAACGGCGATGAAAGTGGTGTTGAATTGTTATCATGCCAATATATTTGCACTGTTCATCCAGCCCTGAATGCCCCCCTGCTGTGTGTGTGTGCGTGTGTGTGTGTGTGTGTGTGTGTGTGTGTGTGTGTGTGTGTGTGTGTGTGTGATGGTGGTTGGACCTCGTGGCTTCGATGCCAATCAGGATGTCCAACCAGCCATCACCCTTCATCAACCGTTACTGCTCCTGCAATCAACAGGCACATTAAACGTGGATGTTAAAGGAGCAATAACCAATCACTTTATGCCTGTGTGGACTGCAGAAGTGTGTGTGTGTGTGTGTGTGTGTGTGTGTGTGTGTGTTTTGTTATCTGTTGCTTTACAGCATTCAACATTTGGGAGGAGCTCTCGGCTGCTACGTTTGCATTCCACTCGTAAAGTGGAAGCTAGTTAGCCTAGCTTACTAATGTTTTCAATGATTCCCCAAATAAGTAATTTCAGCACATGCAGAGTCCTTTAGTGCATTTCCGCTCACTTGTTTTGATGTGCAACACTGGAAATTAAAAATAAATAAATAAAATGTAACAAAAAAGGTTTTACACTTGGTGGAGTTAGACAACTTGTATCGAAAAACAATAAAAGGACATTGACATAAGGACCACCAAGATTGTAGCAGCCCCTTTCAGCAAGTTGTTACGGTCTGCCAGTATAACGCAATCAATCATATATTTGTTTTGATGAAGTGACTGGAAATGATGGGGGACAAACACAATATCAATGATCATAGTACAGGATTTGACAACCTCTTCGACGTTCTGTGCCAATTTACAACCGTTTTGTCTTTTTTACGATGCGTCTTGATTTATTTATGCTGCTGCGTCTAAATGAACCAATTTGATTTGCCAAGCTAAATGCAACGATACCGATATATAACTTGTAGCCTGTTATATCAAAGGTTTCAAGTCAAAGTCTGTTATGTATGATATTTATCAATGATCAATATCTCTGAGACGCTGCATGCAAGATAATTACTTTTAGCAGAGACACTAACCATTGTGCCGTTTCGATGAGGGCACTGAACGTTCAGACGTTTGTAATCCAGCCTTGGACTGCAGTGTATTATTGGAGACTTTGTGAAATAAGAACAGAGGAATTAATGCTCAGAAATCTTATTTGTTATTCATATCAGCAAAAACCCATTTAGGAAGAGTGGTGGACTGAAATTCTTGTATTTTTTATTATTATTTATTTGCATATATAAAACCTGCATACTGTGAGATCGTCTTGGCAGTGCTAGTGTTAATTCACATGTTCTTTTGACGATATTCTTTAAATTCATTCAAACTAAATTCAGATTAAAATTTGTCAATAGGTACATTGCAGATGACGTCAGACATCTGTGTGCTTTCCAGATGGAGGGCAGGCAGGTGGAAGCAGGTTTAATACTGCAGCAGCAATGCCTATGGTTTGCACTGTTTACGGCTGTTCCAACCAAACAAATCTGGGAAAAAACAAGGGCTACTTTCGAGTCCTGAAAATAGTTGTTCACAAAGGTGACAAGTTTTAAAAAACTCATAAGAAATGGCGACAGACATAGATCAAAAACCTCCGTCTCTGGAGGAGCAGAGTCATTCAGCAAACTACATAGCTAGCTAAACTAATGAAAAACACAGACCATGGTGGTACGCTACGCTAGTTAGCTATCTAGCTGGAGCTTTGTTTTTAGCGATGATAGCTACCCGGGCAAAAATAAGACGGCAGTCGTTAAATACAGTTGTATGTCAGTAGACTCTTGTACGTCTTCATTTGATAAGCCGTGCAGCAGGAGGTCTGGAGGACGAGGTCATTTGTAGTGTTGATCGCCTCCACACCGGATCGAATCGGTCAAGTTGGGGGAAAAATCAATCTTCTTCATTTTGTAGGGATCACATCCAATATGTGTTCCTATTGTCTGGTGATACCTGCTGCGTACAGGTTCAACCAGCCCTTTATGGATTCACTTTTCTCCATTACAAATTCCCACAGTATATAGGTTCTTCACTTCCTGCACTCCATCTGAAGTCACGTGATTGCAAACAAACTATTGTCAAGCTGCTCTACACAGCGGGGAGGGGGCTAGCTGTCTGTCATGAGTCCATCCGTTCATCAGTTGTACTGATGGCAAACGACCAGACAGTCGTTCCATACAGTAATTCCTACGATTACAGGAGTGATGTATGAATGTTGAGGTCATCACTGTAGCTAGCCACTGCTCACACCCTCAGCTTGTACAGACATATTCAGTAGTGTGCTCTAAACTGCCTGTTGAAATTGCGCCCTACCAACCTTGTCAATGGAGCCCAAATGTTGACGTCCTCTGGAGAACATCAGGCACTCTCCCTGCAGAAAAGTACTTTCAGTAAAATGTTCATTTCTTTATTGTTGGTAATTACAGCTTCGACCAAAGAATTATATCAAGCGTTTAACTACTTGTTTCAATGACATACACATTATGTTATGATGTTGGGTGTTTCACGGACCCAAATGCAGACTCAGACAGCAAAGTTCTATTTCAAATACAAGGTTCGTTTATTTCTCTCAGTCAAGGGAAAAAACAGGAAATGGACAAAGTCAATAGGAGGCATCTCCATGCCTCCGCCCGGTTCCAAGCCGGAGAGGGACTAATCCTGTGGAGCGGCAGACGAAGCCGACAGGCAAACTGTCAAACGTCACTACGGAGGCGCGTCCTCGCGCTCTGCTCGAGTCCTTAGCCGGGAAGAGCCCGGTCCGCGGCTGGCAGTAAGGCTGGATCGTCTGTGTGACACCCGAGGCTCGACACTGTACGGCAGGCAGGTTGAAGAAACGAGAGACAACGTTGGTAACGGGTCTTCAGAGAGTGAACAGCGGGACTACTCACGGGTCGGAATACCAGGTAGGTAAACGGACAGACTGACAACTGGGATGAGAGTGACAGGAGTATTTATATCAGCTGGAAGCGATCACCGGAGATGAGGCACAGCTGTGCCTATGGAGAGAGGCGCGACAGTGGGCGGGACTCCTAGGAGGACACTACTGAGGAAAATACAGCAGAGTTAGACACAAATCCTCACAGTGATCTGGTTTAACCCTCGGTAGTCGATGCAAGGACGGAGACTCTTGTCCTTCTTGGCCACGAAGAAAAACCCCGCTCCCACCGGGGAGGATGATGGGCGGATAATTCCAGCAGCGAGGGAGTCTGTGATGTAGGTCTCCATTGCCTCGCGTTCCGGTCGGGAAAGGTTGTATAGTCTGCTGGAGGGTAGGGTGGCGCCGGGGAATAGTTCAATGGCGCAATCGTAGGGTCGGTGGGGTGGCAGGGAAAAGGCTCGTTCCTTGTTGAATGCCTCGCCGAGATCTGCATACTCCACGGGGACCGAGGTGAGATCAGTTCCAGTTGTAGGGGTGTGGAGAGAAGAGGTCTGCCGGGGAATGGCGGACTTGAGGCACCTCGAAAGACATCTAGGGCTCCACCCGATGATTCTGTCTCCTGCCCAGTCTATCTGTGGGTTGTGGTCCCGGAGCCAAGGATGGCCCAGAACCAGAGGTGTCAGGGGCGTAGAGAAGATGTAAAAACGGATCTAGTGTTGATGGTTTCCTGATACAAGCAGGGTAACAGGGCAAGTCCGGTGCGTGACATTGGTCAAACGACTTCCATCCAGGGCGGTCGTCTGAAGAGGGCATTCCAACTCCTCCAAGGGAATCCCATGAGCGAAGGCCAAGGAGGAGTCCAAGAAACTCTGTTCTGCTCCAGAGTCAATGAGGGCCAAGACTGGTAGAGCACCGGACAGCAGGCATAACTTAGCTGGTAGTGTGAGACGGGACTTGGAACGGGGAAGTCGGGTGGAGTCGCTTGCCAGTCCTCCCACTCCTACTGGCGAGCCCTCTCTTTTGGGCGCACCGGACAGACAGGGATACGGTGACCCGGCTCGCCGCAGTAGAGGCAGGCTCCTGAACGGATTCGTCGCTCCCTCTCTCCCTGAGACAGATGGAACCGTCCCACCTGCATGGGTTCCTCCCGATCCTCGGGAGAAGGTGCCGGAGCAGGTGAGTGCTGGTGGCCTGGGCTGCGGTGGCGAGGGGGAGCTGGGACCCAGTGACCGGAAGTGGTTACTGGCTGACGAACCGGAGCCGGGAACCTGTTGTTACGCGCTCTCCGACGTTCCTGCATCAGAGTATCCAGTCGGATGGTGAGAGTGATCAGGTCCTCCAGCGTCCTCGCCTCCTCCAGAACAGCAAGCCTGTCCTTTAATTCCTCTGACAGGCTGCTGAGAAAAACCCGCTGTAGCGCCCTCTCCTCCCAACCGGACTCAGCGGCCAGGATGCGAAAGTCGATGGAATGTTCCGCGGCGCTAGCAGAGCCCTGACGGAGGCGGAGGAGATTCTGAACAGCGTCCTGAGAGTATGTAGGGTGGTCGAAAGCTCTCCGAAAGGCCTCCAGGTACTGTCCAAAAGAAACTGTATCCAACGGGTTCTGGGTGAACCAGGCCTGGGCCCAGTCGAGAGCACGGCCATGTAACAACCCGGTCAGATAGGCAATCCTCGAGCTGTCCGATGCAAACGTGCGGGGCCGCTGGTTAAACACAAACGTCGTCTGGAGCAGGAAACCTCTACATGCCCTCATGTCTCCGTGGAAAGGTTCAGGAGATGGACCAGATGACTCACGGACCAGTTGCACATCCCCCGCCGTAGAATCCAGGGGGGAGGGACGGGGCTGTGCGAGTCCCTGCACCATGCTGCCGATCTCAGCCACCTGAGATCCGATGGCTTGCTGGGATCGCCGCATATCATGGAGCAGATGGTGTTGCTTTCCCAGAAGAACTCCTTGGTTTGTGATCGCCACCTGCAGGGGATCTGCAGGTGGAGATCCTGCTGCGGCTGCTGTATCCATTGTTATGGTCAGTCTGTTCTGTTATGATGTGGGGTGTTTCACGGACCCAAATGCAGACTCAGACAGCAAAGTTCTATTTCAAACCCAAGGTTCGTTTATTTCTCTCAGTCAAGGGAAAAAACAGGAAATGGACAAAGTCAATAAGAGGCGTCTCCACGCCTCCTCCCGGTTCCAAGCCGGAGAGGGACTAATCCTGTGGAGTGGCAGACGAAGCCGACAGGCAAACTGTCAAACGTCACTACGGAGGTACGTCCTCGCGCTCCGCTCGAATCCTTAGCCGGGTAGAGCCCGGTCCGCGTCCGCGGCTGGCAGGCAGGCTCGATCGTCTGTGTGACACCCGAGGCTCGACACAGGAACGCCAAGACTAAACAGTTGATCTCCGAGGAACGAACTGGAAGGTTTCTACGTACAGGTGAAAACCCGAGGCTCGACACTGTACGGCAGGCAGGTTGAAGAAACGAGAGACAACGTCAGTAACGGGTCTTCAGAGAGTGAACAGCGGGACTACTCACGGGTCGGAATACCAGGTAGGTAAACGGACGGACTGACAACTGGGATGAGAGTGACAGGAGTATTTATGTCAGCTGGAAGCGATCACCGGAGATGAGGCACAGCTGTGCCTATGGAGAGAGGCGCGGCAGTGGGCGGGACTCCTAGGAGGACACTACTGAGAGAAATACAGCAGAGTTAGACACAAATCCTCACACATTACATTTTATTACATGGCATAAAAGCTCATCCTGGTTTCTGACACCAGGATAAGATGTTATGTGTAAAGGGCAAATTGGATACTCCAAAAACACGGCCATATCTGGCGTATTAGCGCACATGTAAATGCCTAATGCCCTCATTTAGTTTCACTGCCATCCAGACAGGTAATACATCACAGAACATGAGTAGTGTCCTTATTTTAAAGTGACACAAGCTTTTCATTTACACGACACTTAAAGGGCTCCAGTTGTTTCATGAAGCTGGTCTGGAAGGGAGATTTAGGGAAGAATGACCAAACACTTTCCTCAAAAGTTTACATTCTCAGCCATTTCCATCCCTGTTTTGTCCACATTAAATTGTTGTGATACCATACTTTTTGAAACTCTCAGTTTCGGACGGGTTTTTTTTACGGAATCATTTTAAGAATAGTGCATCCCCAGCACTGGTACAGTGTGGTTTGGTGTTGAGTGAGCATTCTCTTGATGTTTGTGTGTGAGCCTGCATGTGCATGGATGTGTATTTAAAAGGTCCAATGTGTAACATGACCTGCTCCAAACAAATAGGGGGCAGCATTTCACCCACACCACCCGCACTCCTCCAGGCAAAGTCTCCCGTTGGCGAGAAGGACAATATGGAAATCCGAGTCGTTATCTCATCTCTGGCACTTTTGATTTACTCCACTAAGTAAGTGTACACGGACCCTGCACAGTCAAGATGATTGACAAGCCTTCAGATAACTCTTCTTCTTCGTTCCTCCTGTTGGGCTGAGGACAGACTGGACGCTACAGTGACTCACTATCACCTCTCAAGGTAAAAATGGTAATGCACAGACACGTTTGACAAAACATCAACTCTGAAGCTCTTCACAATGTTTTTTTCTCTTGTTAATGTTGCAATATGAAATTCTGACACATTTCACCTTTAAAAGCAGATTTAGCATGTCTAAAGCACTTATATGGACAGATTCTGAGACTATGGGCGCCTGGACACAAATATGTAAATGTCTCCCCACCCTTTCCACATAAGAACAAGACAAACTGACTGAAGCAAACACAAATGGATTACAAATGAAGGCATCCAGGTAGTACAGCGGGTAGAGTGGGCGATCCATGTAAGAGTGCTGAGTCCATAGGGCGTCATGTTGCCTTCCCCTCTTTCCTGGATGTATGGCTCTACTATAATAAAGGCAGAAAAGCTCAAAAGTATGGTTAAAAAAGTGTTTTGTAGTGTGTAGTGTCTCCTCTGGAGTCTTATGAACCTGTACTTCCTTTGCATCTCTTTATAATGCGTCACTTTGTAGTCATTGGATTGACTTTCCAACAAGAACAGTTACTTCAAACAGTCACTTCAAACAGAAGCATAAGCTCTGGGGCCCCCTGACCTCGTTGGCCCCTGGGCCTGTTCGCGGTCGGTCCGATAAGTGATGTATGTGTACCTATATCTGGGCAGATAAATAACTGCAGGCTTCGTATGAAACCCCAAATCTAACATGTTTTACTTTGAACATATTAATTTCAGCCTGCCAGTTCTCCAGCTTATGAACTTAATGAAATGCATGAAGAAAGACAAATGAACACCAACGATTTATAAAATGTATTTAAAGAGGCTTTTCTTATTACATACATTCATTCTCAGTATGTGTCTCTCACTAAACCCTTTGCCTGTATGTCACCAGGTCTTCAAATGATCCAATTACTGCGAGTCTGACACAATTCCACTGTGAAGACCGCAGTACGTAGGTTAATCAGCCCCTCGCTACACTCTCACATCCCAAACACCACCTCCGATCCACTCCTCCACATCTGCTGAGGCAGAAAGGGGCCAGACGAGGCCCGCCGCACCATAGACATTTGGGTTGAAACTGGAATTTCACTCAGTCAGATAAAATAAACTAGGCGAGCCTTAGATGCTGGATAAATAAGCAGTACACTCTGGCGGAAACCAGCGCTCTCCATCTCAATGATGTAACTGATTGTTTCTTTTCCCCACTGATTAAAAGGAGGTTCAAATATACAGGGGTCATTATATTCTACCAGAAAAATACCTCTAATCCCTGAAAATAATCAGCAAAATGATTTCGATTGGCAAGGACCCACACAAATAGGAAGAATTGTAGGGCTCTGCACTTTTTGGTGTGGAAAAACACTGGTCCTGAGGGGCCTGAAATCTGAGATAAGACTTCTAATGTCACTACATTATGGTCCTCTTCATATGGAAATAGTGCTATGTAGACTTATTAAACTGTTATTGAGATCCAGTAACAGCTGTTGTCTGTGTAACTCACTCTGACAATGAATGAAATCATCGATGTTTTACAGAAGTCGACATTTAACAATTCTGCAATTCTGCATGAGGGAGCAGATTATAATTTGTGGAAAGCACTGAACTGATCTCTGTTCTAGATCTATAAGCAAAGCAGTGGAAACATCTTAAAAACTATCATGATATAATGATTATAAAACATTCTCTCTACTAACCAGCAGGGGGCCACTCCTCTGATTGCAAAAAGAAGTCTGATTCTATAGAAGTCTATGAGAAAATGACTACTTCTCTCTTGATTTATTACCTCAGTAAACATTGTAAACATGAGTTTATGGTCTCAATCTCTAGTTTCAAGTCTTCTTCAATACAGCATGATGTTCATTTAGTACATGATGGTCCATTTAGAGTCAAACAGACGAATAACGCGTAAAGAGTGTGCATTAGGGCGGGCTTACTGTGCACGCTACCACTACCAGAGTAGTTGTTTGTTCATGTCGCTATATCCCTCCATAGAGCTTCCACAGAGCCTAACCCTAACCCACAAGCCACATTATAACAGACCAGCTGACAGACCCGTACAGAGACAGTACACATCTCCCCAAACAACACAACATTTTTGTGTGTTCATCAAACAAGACAAAAGGAAGACATTAAACTTCTGTTGACAAACTCAACAGAGTCCTTCTATACGTCACTCCTCCACTGTCTGAATATGGTAACTTCCATTCAATGATTTCAAAATGTCAAGATGGTGGCGGCCAAATCCCAGAACTAGAGGCTTCAAAGTGGCAGTCCACAAACCAATTGGTGACATCACTGTGACTACGTCCACTTCTTATACATGGCACTTTTAATGTATGAGCTTTGTAGTAGCTGGAGAGCATATCTTTGGACAGAGTCCAGCTAGCTGTGTCCCTTTGTTTCCAGTGTTTATGCCGAGCTAAACTCACCAGCTGTGGCTGTTGTGGATAGACATGAGACTGGTATCAATCATGTGCTTCTTGGCCGAAAGCAGAAACAGCATTTCCCAAAACGATCAAAGTATTCCTAAAACCTTGCTGTCGGTTTTCTGCAAATAATCCCTTGATATCATCCGTGAATAAGAACAATTTCAATATGCTATGAGTGGTTATGGTAGGAAAACAATCAAATGTGTTGTCAGTGAACTAAACGTTCAATATTAATGTTTTGCGATCTTTGTATCTAAGTTTAAGTTTCCTCTTTAGGTTGATAAAGAATAGGAACAGGTGGGCTTTGATTTTCTCTCAAAATAAATTTTCTGTTGTAAAATGTTTGCATATGAATGCAATTTTCATAAGACAGGGTTGTTTTGTCCTCTACTTAAGGGGTAGCACGCTAGGATTATTTAAATAAACAGACTGTCTCAAATCTGCTGAGTGACAAATGTAAAGCAATTCTGTCCCTCACATTCACTAACAATCCTCAAATAAAAAACAATGAAAACATGACAACCATGTGCCTTTGTGGCTGCGTGCCTGGTGTAAATTTGGTAGAAGTTGCAACAATCATTGTCCTGTACAAATGTACTGTATTTTCCCCATTTCCAGAAAATAAAGTGGTACCAATAGTTATTTACGCATTGTGTAAAAAATCAATTAAGAAGCGCACCCACACAGATATAATATTATCTTCATGTCTAGTAAAGTTCACAGCCAGTGCCACCTGCCAGTGTCTCCTTTCATCTTCCCCACAGTGAGATGAAGAGAGGAAGAGATGAGAAAGAGCGAGAGATGAAAAGAGCTGCAGAATTGGACTGAAAAGGCACTTAAGAGGTATTCCTCCTCATATTAGGTCTGTCTGGCAGAAAAAAGTTTGGACTCCATACTTGTGTTTGTTCATGTCGCTATATCCCTCCATAGAGCTTCCACAGAGCCTAACCCTAACCCACAAGCCACATTATAACAGACCAGCTGACAGACCCGTACAGAGACAGTACACATCTCCCCAAACACAACACAACATTTCTGTGTGTTCATCAAACAAGACAAAAGGAGGAAATGAAACTGCTGTAGACAAACTCAACAGAAAAACTCTTAATACCTGTATGCAGCTTCCTGCCATTTAAAAGGACAGCGTGTAGGATTTGGCGGCATCTAGTAGTGAGGTTGCCGATAACAACAAACTCAATGGAAGCCAGGCGGTGTCTGGCGGTACCACGATTCTACACTCTGTAGTTCAAGTTGCCGCAGATTCACGAGTGTGTCAGAGAACTAAGGTGGCCTTAATGTACAAACGTGAAAGGCTCTCTCTGGAGACAGTGTTTGCTTTGTCCATTCTGGGATGGCGGAGTAGACTCCGTAAAGAGGAGCTGCTTCCTATGTAGATATGACAGGCTCATTCCAAGCTTAGTTTCAGCTGATTATACACTAAGACCCCCCAAAATGCTACACACTGTGCCTTTAAGTTTATTATGGTCCCTCAATTTACCAAGTCCCGTTGAATTATCTGATTTCAGTCATTGTAAACATAAGGATGATGCCCAATAAAAAGCCACGGAATAACTGTGTCTCTGTGTAGTTCTATTAACTGAGACTCGACAGTCAAGCACACCATCCAAATCAATAAGCAGTTAAGAACAGTGAGTGAGGAGTCAGCAGTCAATCAATGGCAGTATCAAACGAGCAATGAAAGGCGTTTTGAGATGCGAGAGTAACTGCAACCATAAGGTTCTTGAGCATTTAGCAATAAATGAGCACCCAAAATATTATGCAGTTTGGTGCAACATACCGTAATCCCAAAGTAGCCATGGACAGACACAGAGATTCACACATGCACACCCTCACTCTCGCATACATATCTCATTATCTCTTGGCAGGGATAATAATAATACTAATCAATATAGGAAAGATTATGGAGGCTCAAAACAGGATCCAATTGAAGACTCCAGGTTGAGTGTTCTCATTCAAGTTGATTTTGTTGGACAGATACAAGTTGCAGCGCATTACTTTTTGTAGGTGTGGCTACGTGTGTGAGGACAGCCTGGACAAATTATATGAATTTAGCAAAATAAATCGGTTACATTGGTGTTTTCCCAATGGCCAGGTGACCGAGTGGTAAACAAAAGGGCTTAAAGTATTTGATCAACATTACAATACATATCTTTTTGTACTTTTGGGTGTCGTTCTGTTCTCATGGTTTGGACGGTTTCTTATTTAAACATGCTCCCATGCACAAAGACACATAACGAAATGACTGAGATCTCAACCCCCTCCAATACCTTTGAGATGAACTGGAACGCTGACTATGAATCAGGCCTTATCATCCTGCATCAGTGGGGGATCTCACGTGTAGCTGAGTTGGATGACTTCCCTGCAGTCGGGTTTAAAAAATCAATGACTCCAATAATCCTGTGGTTGTATTGAGGTTTGTCTGTGTTTTCACACCCTCTTAATTCCCACAGAACAAACCACAGCCGTCTAGCTGGGGACACATATTCCCATCAAAACTGCCCCCCCCCCCCCCCCTAAACTGTCACTGCATTCTGTCATCATGCCATATTAGCCAATGCCACTTTCTATATTTGGCTATCTCGACTGTCAGCAGGCTATGAAATGTTAATAATTACTTTGTGATGCTAAAGTGAATTAGGTGAGGCTATTAGCATCACTTGCAAATTACACATCCCAAGCCAGTACTGTGTGTGCCTATCTGCAATCTGCCACATACTGATTCGTTCTGCTTTTAGCTTTGAGTGACGCTGACAGTGATTTCACTTGGACAGAATACAGATTGTCCATCTGTGGTGTGTCTAATAAACCTACTTTGGACAGCGAAAGTAGCCCCATGACATATTGTGTGTGTGTGTGTGTGTGTGTGTGTTGGGATATCCATGTGGATATTTAATGTGTGTGTTCAAGACTGTGCATATTTCTCAGCACGTGTGACCTGTTTCTCAATCTGTTCATGTATTTTGTTTTTTTTGTTCCCTACCCACATATGAATACACACACTACTGTACATGCTGAAGACCCGAACCAGCCCTGGAGACCGCAGCATATCTGGTTAACTAGCTTCGTCCTCGGCCGGATCTTCAGGGGTGGGCTGTGGTGTTGGATGAGTCATGCATCATAGCTGAGCTGGGTTCAACCAAGCCCCCCCAATAAACCAGGTCTTGTCACGGCCCAGACAAGGTCCAGGACCAGAGGGAACCACATTACTTCTCTTGATTTGAAAATATGTCTATTGCTTCCCTCACAGGATCTTTGTCTCTGTATATCTGTGATATATATTTTTTCACGTAATTGTTAAAGAAACATGTCTTTACACCCATCATCCACTTCACAAAACACATCATCCATTTGCCACCTGTCTGCACATTATTGACTTCGTCTTCTGAACACAAACTACATGCACTGTCTGCGCTACAAAACAGAATAGACATTTCATTTGCATGCTTATCGCTTAAGCTGCACCCTGTGGCTGGACCCAGGTAATAAAGCTGTTCCTGATATATTCATAAGAAAGGGAGCCACAGGATCTGAAATACAACAGGGAGGAGGAGGGAGGAAATGGGAGGAATAAGAGGGGAGGTTAATGGTGGTCTCTAGGTGTGTGTGTGTGTGTGTGCGTGTAGGTGTGTGTGTGTGTGTGTGTGTGTGTGTGTGTGTGTGTGTGTGTGTGTGTGTGTGTGTGTGTGTGTGTGTGTGTGTGTGTAGGTGTGTGTGTGTGTGAGGGGATTGTTTTGTCAACTGCTGTTTACCAAGCCCCAAGGAAGAGAGCCAGGACAGAACCATGTCATGAGGCAGAAGGTAATGCCTAGTCTATGGGACAATGTTAGTGACTACGTTTTGATCCTACTTGGATATTCCTCAGGTCAAAATGAAAAATACTTTTTCCCATTGACACATATTACCATATGTTGACATATGCTAAATCAATTCCCTGTATGAACTCTTGAATGGCCTCATTCAAATCATTAGGTCCTAAAAGTTGTAAATTAGCCAAATCCAGAGTTCTTTTCTTTCCTCTGTTCATGTGAACAAGGCTGGACCGAGTGCTGGGAGGGCTTAAAGGTAGCTAGTGCATGTGCTCTATGGGCACATGGATGTGGAAGATGGTAGGAGGATCCGGGTCATCTTATCACTCGGCAGTCCAGACATTTTGGCTTCATTTGCCACTGATCAACATATTTTCCTCAGTTATCCAACAAGATCACATGATCAACAGTTTCAGATGTAGAGCTATGATCCCCAATAGGTACAATTGAGGAAACCAATTTTTGACAACAATGATCATTTGGAGATGATCGTTTCTGCACTCCACCTTTCTGTTATCACTCTGTTCAGTCATAACTAGCTATTGCACCACAAAAAAAACTAAAATGCAGCAGAAAAAGTTGCCTAACAGCATCCCTCTGACAGATGCTTTCAGGGCAACACGCATCAGAGGCACATCACGTATGTGAAAACAAACATTGTTTTCTGTGTAGTTTCTATTTGAGGTTTATGCAAATAAAGAAATAAATCCACCTCGAGGCTCTGCAGGGATTTGCTAAAATTGCCAACATCTAGCTACTGTCTTTGCATGCTGAGGAGCATGTTCCTTCAGTTTATTCATGGTGTATAACTTTCAGATAATAGTGTCTTTTTCTTTTTAACGCTCATCTCCCAAGCACCATCATTTTCCTTCTGTTATGGCCTCTCCTTCAGCTCGATGTGTAGAAGACGTGAACTTCAATGTCGGACCGTACCACTGTGAAAGCAGGGAGCTGGTTTGCTCCCCGCTGGTGGACTTGGTTCAGACATGACGGTGTGTGTGGAGGGGCAAAGGCATTATCATAAACACTGCTCATCAAGCTTTCATGTGGAAGGAGTTCATTGGTGATGCTGCTGCTACTAACTACAGGATAACCACATGCAACCATATGTGTGCCTTTGATATCTAATAATCTGAGAATGTGTACGATGTCCACAAAAAGACTCGTGAGTGAAGTGAGTGAAGTGACATGATTTGAATTCTGCCAATGAGATTTACATGCATTTCTATAGTTTTAAAAATAACAGTTTACTAAATCCATCTGTAAAGGTAGTTTGACTTCTGTTAATCATGTTGCATTTGTTCTGTTATAACATAGATACCTGCTCTGTAATTTACATTTGAGAATATATTGTAAATATTCTATTTTTATTTGTTTGTTTTGTTCCATTATTTAGATAATAAAGAATACAATAAACATTTTTTTACAAATTGTTGTTTCAGTTGAACTTTCAAGTAATCATAATTGCTATTAATTCCCATTGTAGTTCTCACACTAATCACCCTCCCCATGAAATGCATTTGTATATTTCTTCCAGTGAATCAATTTAGAATGAACCAGTTACAATGTCTGAAGTGAGAATAAACGTTATTTGTTGGCATATTTGTCTAAATTGATATGGAGCTAAGCTCGTGTTTTTCCAAACCTAACCAAGTTATTTAGTTGGCTAAACCTAACCAACTACTTTTATTGCCTACACTTATTAGTTTTGTAGCTTTTTTGCGTTTCAATTTACAATGTTAAACGCATGTTTCAAACTTTTGAAAACTGCCACCGTAATGTTGGCCAAATGAAGAGTGCAGTTGGTTGTATAGTCGTCGCATTGTTGAGTTGTCTGGTGGCATCATTGTGTAGGAGACAGGGTTGCAATGTGCACAGGCATTAAACTGATGTGAGTCTTCTCGTCTCTTTCTCAAGTAAAAAAATAAATGATTCCTTTAAATATAAAGAGATTTCAAGTGCTTTCTGTTTGTCTTGAGCTCACCTCAGACTCTCCAACAATTGAAGTCCTCCGTTGCCAGCTCTTGCTCAGCAAAATGCTTTTTTGGTGATGGATGGGGGTGGGATAGGTGTGTGTGTGTGTGCGTGGGGGGGGGGGGGGGTGTCTTGAGAGAGCACATAACCTGTTGTAATGGACAAGCACTTGGCACCTTTTCTCCCGGAGAGGCTACAATGGCCCCAGCCCAGTGACTGTCTGCTGAGGCACTGAAGCCTGTTGGCTTGTACCATGAAATACCCCCCCCCCCCCCCCCCCCCGCACGCATGCCTCTCCCACCCTGGTCTGCCAAGTCAAACACTCGCTGATGAAAAACAAATACAACACCGTCAGCCTCACAGACTGCAAATTACTTGGGGAATTTAAACTCGTAACTCATGTGCCTCCCAAGCCCCGTCTCGGACAATCGATGTCACTGTACCGGGTTGAATATATGGGAAGCATATGAATCTCATGTGTAATGTAAACACCGCCCCAGGAGGGCTCCCGTTTAACTGCTCAACAAATGTCACTGATCTGTTTGGGTTACAATTAGCATTGTATTAGCATGCCAGCCATAAGGCCGTCAGGTGTTGGGCGGCCGATACTAAAATAAAACAACTCGTTTCTTTTTGAGTTGGTTTTCCACTTGTGCTCCGCTGTCTTTTATGACAGCCCACGCTGAGCCGATGTGCAGTCTTCATGGCTGCTTCACAGAGAAGGGGATCAATGGCAGAGCCACTGGAGGGTGCATGAGAGGATCCACACCAACTGGGTCCCTGTCTCTGTTCATACTTTATCAAAGGCATCTAATTAGGCATATGGGAAAGAACAATGGTGCACGGGCTGAAGGAGTCGCTTCTGGACGAGAGGCCGAGAGAAACGAGGAGAAGTGCTTCTCAGCACGTCTTCCAGTTGTTGTGCTTCATATTCCATCAGTGAGATAATATCTCCCAAGGTTGATGTGTGGGGGATGAAGGCGTGGCCGATCATTGAAAACAGAGGACACATTTTTAAAAGATGAGTAATAGCTTTTGAACAGAGCCGATCTATGCACAGGTCTACGACCTCCTTACTCCTACAGGGCCCAGTCAGAGGGGTATAAGCTCCTACATCATGAAATATTAAAAAAAAAGTGTTAAACATTGATTAATGTTGGTTAGATTAGCCTCCACATTGCAGCCTGTAACAACAATACACAGCTACAAAATCAAATCCAGATCTAAGAGTAGGCTACATGTTAGTCAGAGCTGTCAGAAGGAGGGAGCACTGACAGCGTGTCATGAGCTCGTTGGCATGCAGCTGCAAGCAGGAGTTGTGTATTTCTGTTTCCAACGTGACGTAAGATGACTCTGCATCGGCATATTCAACCATATCTGCTGCAGTCTTTGCTCACAGACAAAGTATTCTGTAATTCCAAACAAACATAAGTGGCTATGATTTGACTTGTCATTGTTTGTTCGTGCTTGTCCTCATAAGAAGTTGAATGCATTTAATTTGTTCATTCTGAATGCACTGAATTAATTGTGCTTGCATGGTTATACAATTAACCTAAATTACAATTACAAAGCATATTGTTATTATTAACCACTTCACAATAATAGTCAGTTCCCTCCCATTTTTGGAGAGTCCATTGCATAATCAATACAGTGTATGCCAGAGTGGGTGCTACAGCACCCTAAAGGTGTCCTAAAGGTCCCTTCATGGAGTTGGACTATGATCAGACCCTATATGAACCTGCATAAGCCCACCTGACCCCACAGCAGCAGTTTTGGGCCTGGCCTGAGTAAAAAACAGAATTTCCCCTCTAAAGAAAATACTATATCTGGAAAAATGTATTATTAGCTTCAGTCAGCTGAAGACTTGTGTGACCCAATCTCCAACATGCGCTGTCTCCCACCGAATGTTCAGCACTGCTCATAAATATCATATTCCAGCGATTGTTTATCATTTCTCCTCATTAAAGACAAATATTGTCAGTGACAGTGAAAAATCAATGAAATAACAGTCAAACGTTCATATTTAAACTATACATAACAATAAGTTATAGATTAGATCACAATGCTTCCCTTACGGCCTACATAGATCATGGTGGACATTTCTCTTCACATTCATTGGGGAGCTGGACTGGGTTATGCTTTTTAAGTTAACATGCGAACCCAAAAAATCCACAGAGCACTTTTACGAATGAACTCGGTGTTCCGCAACATTTCATCAGTTATTTTTGTACATTTTTAATCATGTTTTACCAAATGAAAAATGTGCCAACATTTACTCAGAACTCCATTGTGTAAATGGTGCCATGTGAGCTCAAGAGACATTTCGAGGCAAATCACATCTTTTAGGATGTTAAAGAGAAGTTGAATACTTAAACGGCCGACAGAGCTTTGTGACAACAGAACATGTGTGTGTCTCATTGGACATGTCTGTCCTTGAAATGTAAGCAGTGTATGAAGTGTTTTTCGTTTGTTCTGTTAAAAACTGATACTGCTGTGGTTTTAGGAACCTTGGTTTTAACATGAAGTGAAATGTAAAACACCTGCAGCGCCAAAAGGTTAATGAATACAAAACAGCTGTAAAATGCTGAAAGACTCAGTCCAGTTCTACTTGCTTCCTCCCTCTCCTCTTCTTTAGCCGTTCTTTCGTGGCTCTGGCAGGAACACAAGCACTAGTTGTCCGGTGCACTTTGATATACAGCCTGATGCAAGACGTACATTAGCAATGAAGCACAGCGACTAACAGATTGATGTGGAAGGCAAACAGTGTCCTGTTGAAAAACACAAAAGGGTCCCTCATCTGGCAGGCGAGCATTGTTTAGTCTCACTTCCCTGAGTCCATTTCACTGAGGAAAATGGATGATCCAACGTCTGCCAGTCGCATCAATTTGGGCCGTGAAAACACCGCCTGTGTT
Organism: Melanostigma gelatinosum; assembly: GCF_949748355.1. Lineage (NCBI taxonomy): Eukaryota > Metazoa > Chordata > Actinopteri > Perciformes > Zoarcidae > Melanostigma > Melanostigma gelatinosum. The sequence continues at coordinate 2,536,980 of NC_136643.1, read as the reverse complement.
TCTAAGGTGGCCAATGTCAGCAAAGTCCCCGAAGCAACAGTTAGCTAAATAAGCCTTGTCGGGTCTCGCTATCAAAGTCGAGGTCTACACAGGGAGATTTATACCCCTGCCATTGTTGTTGCTTGAATGTCCCGAGAGAGCCCCTTCAAGATGTGTGCAGTTAAGGCTGCCGAGGTCCATGCGGAGACTGAACAAACCCGGCGGACAGCAGGCCTGTCAGCGCTGTGTTTGAGGAGGGCTCGATATAGGCCTGTCTGTCACCACAGAGCAAAGGCTTTAATCTGAGAGACAACACCTCTGAGATACACCCGCTGCTCTGTTAACTCCATGTGGACTCAACGGTAAGTGCTCATCAAGTGCTGTTAGCCCCCCCCCCCCCCATACTGGTGTGGAAACGTGTTGGCCGGATTCGACCTCCCCGTGTGCGTGGTTACATCGGGCAGCGTTTTAAAGCAGCATCTGCCGATAATCAGCGTCGCTCAATAAGTCTGCGTGAGTGATGAATCTGTTCTCATCAATGCGGCGCGTTGAACGTTCTTGATGTTGTGCTAATGGTTCACCAATTGGATGCAAGGCCAAATAAGCTTAAGCCTCGAAAACATATTTATCACAACAGCTTATCATCAATCTCCCTCTCTCTTATTATTCACACAGTGCATCCATGCATGCGCTCTCTCCGGCACAACACTGGAAAACAGGCGTGTTTCACAATTTTTGGACAGCTGGGAATTACTTTTCCCCCGAACCGTGGACACGGCACTTTTTGCTAAGTCACCGCTGCCAAGTCACTAAAATGATAGAAGTAATCATTGGTTCCCATGGAAACCACACAGTGAGTTATGATGGCTGTGAACAATGGTGAACGACGTGGCGGGGGCAATTTGCATGAGGCATTGTTCTAGGTGCTGAGTGTGGAGAATAGTCTGGGTGATGATCAAATAAGCCAAGAACAACAAGTGAAAGAATTATTGAAATGGCAAGAATATGCTTTTAATAGCTGTGGATTGTGGATCTAATGGATATTCTGGTGGAGCCGTGAACAGATTTGGAGGACAAAGGTAAAATGTTCCTCCGCAGAGTGTTGTGAATTCACAGCAGCGCCGTGCTGTTTGTGCGTGGAGAGTTGGAGTCGTATCACTTTGTAGCGCTAGAAGCCGGCTCCCCAAAGATTTCACTGGAGATGAAATATCAGCATATGGTGCTGTGGTTATGAAACTACTAATAGCTCATGAGACATCCTCCTCCTCTGAGAAGACAGATGATAACATATTGTTAAACGTCGTGTGAGTTATTTTGTGGTGAAATTAACACGAGAGTCACGACTGAACAAGCGCACGGCTTCTGCAGTAGTCTGAAGGTGATATTTGTGTTGATTATTGGTGAATCAGTAAATATGTAATGTACGTAAAGTTTAGAACACAGCTTCTTTGTTAGCCAAAAGACTTGGGTTGAACTTACTGCATTTAAAACTGCAATAGTTGATCATTTCTGCCACTAAGAGGCAAGGCAAGTTTATTTGTACAGCACATTTCAACAACAAGGTAATTCAAAGTGCTTCACATAAAACTATTAAAAGCATCAAAACACAAGGCAAAAGAAAGAGATTTAAAAACAATTAAGGAAACAATAAAAACAGTCATTAAAACATTAAAAAACAGTGTTAGAAATAAAATGCAGAAATGCAGGAAATTGATGAATATATTAATTGAATCTGGTTCAATTAAAGGCAGCAGCAAACAGAAAAGACATCTCCAACATTATAAAGTGAGTTTTGATATTTATTTTCTTTCCAAATATATTTAAATGTGGTCAGTTATTAAGCAAAAGGAAGAAGAGTGAATCTCTACAGGTATTTATGTAAATAAAACTAAAGGTAATGTAAAAATGCAGACTAATCTACAACATCATTTAAAATATAATTTACAAGCCTTATATACCAACTTAACAAAACCTTCTAAACGTATCAGACACAGACACACATCATTTTGATCCGTCTCTTGAATTCTTAACAGCGTATTATTGCTCAGTTATCAGGGATGCTCACCGCTATCACAGCTATGTGGCCCCGTAGTGAATCATTTACTCGATGTAATATAACACAAACCTGTAATCCATTGTTACTGAGGGCGGCTGATCAATGACAATGAAACCGAAAAAGAATGGTGGCAAAATAAAAGTCTCTTTTCTTTTGGATTGAATGCAATGGGACTGAATGCAATGGGACTGAATGCAATGGGACTGAATGCAATGGGACTCCGGCGAGTGATGCTGATGAAGGCGTGCTGGCGTGGGGTGACAGGGTATGAAAAAACAAACACAATTTAAGTATTAGCTAGTTTGGCCGTCCGGTTTTAACTTCAGGAGAGCTGACAACAACCTGGGGAAGAGTGAAAGGAAGCCTGGGTATATATCCTGCAGCTGATGAGATGATTGGTGATCGGTGTGCTGATTGCAGGCAGGAGTGTGAGCGAGGCGAAGCTGGAATTCAGGGAGTTCAAGACCGGGAACCACGCCCAAGCCAACTGACAAGGACAACACAAAGTCAGGGAGAGAGGCTGACAGGAACAGGAAAGCTTGAGTTATGGCGTGGCCATAACACTAAGGGCCAGCTTGTATAATTAAATCATAAATATACCAGAGCTGCCATGTGCAACATCACAAAATAAGCAATATTAACCTCCAGCACTGCTAACAGCCTCGTAGTTTACATTTCGTCTTACAATGCGTGTTTGCTTCCTTTACAGGATCAATTTAATGTCTGTGCACTAAGTACAGTACTGGAGTCAATATGTGGTTAGCCTAGCTTAGCATTAAGATGGGAGGCAGAGGAAAAGCAACTACCAAAACCTTTAAACGCCACTGATTTAAACTCATCCGATGCAAATGAGTTCTCCATGTTGTTACTTCCCTTGGATGTTTGAGCTTCACAGACAACAGAAGGCTGTTTTCACATTCTTCTGTTGAATGGAACTATTTGTGACATCACAACATTGGAAGACAATCATGGTCCAATATGCAATTTACGCAGGTGTGGTGTGGAAATGTAAAACCTCCAGTACGCTTTGTAATTGTCGGTGAGTCAGCAGTTATTCTTGACTCCACGGTTTATCCACATGCCCAGTACTCGGACGGAGCGTTTCAGGCTGCAGCACACCGAGTCGATGAGCTTTTAGTTCTACTCTTTGGACCGGCACAAATCAAACCTGCCAACCTCACTGTGATGACAAGACTGCAGCAAATAGTGCCATCACCTAACCCCCTGCATTACCACAAATTGTATGTTTTACATTTCTGTTTTTGTACAAGTTATACAAAGAAGATACATCATGTCTATTAGTGAGCGCCGTGGTTGTTGAGAGCCATACACTGCCGTTCAGGAGTTTGGAGTCGCCTGCCATACAGGTTGATTGTGTCCAATCAGATGGCTGAGAGGACTACTCTATATTTCATTCTATTATGCTTTCATTTAGTAGAAAGTCCTCTTTTCAAACATTTATTATTTCTGCCAGGAGAAACATACGATGGTCACATGTTTGGCCGTGAGTGAGTGCGTCTGTGTCCGTCTTGCATTCTGCTGCAATATTTAGCGTGACCAGCTATGGCTGCATGCTGGAGGACCTCTCTGGGTAGCCCTAACTTCTAACTCTCAAAGACTTTTTATTACTTGTTGTAAACTGCCACTGACTGCCTGCTGACTCCTCAGTCACTACTCTGAACCAGCCCACGGCCTGTAGGGGCCACGAGTGATTACCCAGCTGAGTGCATCTCCGAGTGTTTGAAGCTATCACTTCACGGAAAGCACAGTGTGTCTGGATTACAGTTATTGGAACTACCAGTACACATGCTGCTGTACCTCCCCACAGCTCATTTTTTGGCAAGATTTCATGACGTCATATATGACGAGTACCTGCATACATCACCGCTTGTTTCTGAGTTTGAATGAAGTGTGTTTTGCGACGCTCCACAGTCCATAAGTGTCTAGACGGGGATTACTGTGGGTTGTACAATCACACAATACAGCTGTGGTTGCTGAAGACATACCTGGCAGAGATCTGCAGTCTATTGACTGCAACTTTCTAGTTGTTTGAGTTGAGGGTTTGTTGTATACATGGAGAACAAAACTCTGTGCAAGGGCTGAACCAACCCAAAAGGCACAAAGAGACAAGGAACCAGGATCTGTTTGGTAAACTGTGTCCAATAAGGTTTCCGTCACTGTTGCTGAGGTATGTTGTTTTGTTAGAAGGGGCTGTAGGGTTGTATTTTGATCCTTTTTCTATAGATATGTCAATAAAGTCTTGTAATATTTCCTGCTCCGCTACAGACATATTGTACCTGAGCAGTTTGTGACCTTTGTAAAACGTTTGAGTTTTTTTGGAGCATACTTTGACATGACAACACAGGACAGTCTGTAGCTGTGGACAATGACAACAAGCACTATGATCTCTTGAGCATAAATCTGAAGAATCATGCTGCACTGAGGAACCTTGCACACAATGGAAATGTGCTGGTAATATTATGTTCCTCATGAATTAAACTGCAATGCTTATTCTTGGCAGACCAACTGTAAAATGTGCAAATCGTATGTAGTGTTAATAAGTGAGCTCGACACTGAGCTCCGTGTGTGTGTGTGTGTGCGTGTGTGTGTGTGTGTGTGTGTGCGTGTGTGTGTGTGTGTGTTCCCATGCTGCTTGCATTCTGTCCTCTGCCCTCGTTTTATTTCAAACTGTGTTGGTTTGTCTGAATGCAAGATAAGGCTGACATCCGTACACTGCATTATGGATTCATATCGTATTCAGCTGGCCGTGCATGCAGAATATAACTCCGTAATGAAGCGGAGGGCAGAAGTTGTGCTTTGTAAATTTCACAATTTCTTCTAATCTGCAAATTTAGCCTTTTCCTCCACACTGTTCTGTGGGGATGGACCACACTAAATAAGTGCACCAGTAGAGCGAGTTTTTCTTTCTCATTTTCTATGAAGCCATCCATCTTCAACTCTATTTGATTGTGCTTCATCTTCATTCTATTAAAATACTTGATCCCAGCCTCCGTGAGGCCTCTAGCTCGCTCTCACATCTGATCATCTTTCATCCCGCAGCAAACATTACGTCATTGTTCACGGTTTCCAATGGCAACCGCCGTTTACAGCTCCTTTATGGAGGACAAACAAACAAACATAATACAAATATATCAACAGTGCACAAGCAGCCTCTAAATGGACTCTGAAGTGGCAGCAGATGGAGGAACCGGCTCGCTGGTATATATGACAGGATGAGTCACATATCGGGCCGTGGATGGAGAAACAGAACGTTTGTGTACCACAGGACACAAACATGTGCCCAGCAACTCTGAGCTTGGTAGGAGATTTAGGTTCAGAAGTGTTTTTCAGTGGGATTTATAGCACCCCTAGAGGTGGATAGTAAAATGTTAGCAAGTACTTTGGAATGCCATATATGCTTGTAAAATCTGTCAAAGTCTTTGTAATGTTGCAAATACTTATCGAATGTACAGTATGTTTACAGTATGTTTACCGTAGAAGTGTTAAGCCATAAAAGACTATCATTGAATAAATTAAACTGTGAAGAATAGCCAAGGGACAGACAGGGATCTTTAGACAGGCATTTCAGGGAAGAAGGAACATCAGACCCGCGCCAAGCGTCCTCCAGCTGGCTGGTGCGAGAAGGAGGAGCCAGCTGGATTTAAGCCAATTGTAACAAAGACGGACATTTTGTGAACTTTTACGAACTATGAAAGGAAATTCAGAGAGAGAATTCGTTCAGTTCATCTCATTTCATCCAGCGGGTAACAAGCTTCCTGGCTGTGGTGTGTATGGCTGCTTTTCCGTGCGGATCACATTTCTACATTGATACTGTAAATATATCTACAGATTCTGTAAATAGTGTACTTCACTTTGCAATTGTTTTAGCTTCTGTATTATTAAATACCTTTTGATTATAATTGGAACCGGCTGACTTTTTGGCACGGCTGGACGACATGCGGTTCTCCCACAGTTTCGAGAAGTTCTCGAACCGAACAGCTTAGTTTACTTACTTACTTAGTGAAGAAGAGACATTGTGTGTCTGGAGTCATGGAGGGGGATTGAGGGATTACATGTCATGGGATTCTGGTAATCTGATGACAACAAAAGTACAGATTATATGCATTTGTGTGATAGAAACAATTAATTAGTATATTCAAAAGAAAAACTCCAATTTATTACAACTTGGGTCTTATTCTCTTAGCTTTGCTCATCAAGGCCGTCGTGTTTAACTGGGCAGAACATACATGAGGTCACATGATCAGACACATTGTCAACAAGACAGAAATCTGTCAGATTAACTAAAAACATAATTATGACACAGAAATACGCCCATGTTGCAATGTCGATATCATTATACCTTATTGCATAGGAAGACTCACGGGGAGAAACAGGAAGTGATGTTTACAACAACCCGTTTGGTGAATGATTTTGCAAGTTACTTTAGTTTCCTCTTTCAAATACATGTGGCTAACTTCAGCCCCAGTTTGTCATGTAGCTACACCTTTTAAGAAAGGATTTAGGAAATCTCTTCAGAACAATGCTAAGTGTAGTTAAATGATGAAAAGCGTCGGATAAAACGATGAGTCAAATGCTATAATATTCATAAAGTACAAACCTGTGAATGTGTCGGGGATAACCTCTGTCTTGGTTGAAAGATGTCAAATGGGACCAACATTCTATGTTCCGGCCCATCAAACCTGAGCTCGTTCAGTTGGTGACTGAGAGGGCGAGATGAGGTTGAGGAGAGTGGACTGAGAGAAGAATGAACCTCTCTGCTTAAGATGCAAGCTGTAATGAACCGACATGAACCTATTGAAGTTATTTCAGGTTCCTGATCTTCTGTCTACTTTTGGCATACAAATGGATACCAATGTTTTTCTATCGCCACTTGTAGAGATATACTGTAAGTTTCTAAACGAAGACAAGCGCTGTGCTCTATTGACATGTGATCTACATGTCCAGGGAAGAAATCCAGCCTCAAGGGACTCTTTCCAATTACGAGAATGACTCCTATGATGTACATTTATTTAAAAACACACTTGGATTTGAGTTCCCTGCCCTAAATTTGAGTTGTTCAGGGACAAAATCTATTGGTGTGGAAGCACTGAAAAGCAAAATCGTGTAATTACAGTAAAGTGCAGTTGCTGACAGAGAGCTGTAATGTGCTGTAAGTAGTGTGTGTTCCAACTGATGGTTATGAAACACAGTGCAGCAAGTGAATGCAAACTGTTAATTCAAATGGAAATAGAGACATATATGGACTAAGTCTAGAAGGACTTGAGGATGAGGTACCTTCTATGTTTTCAGAGGTGGAGGTTCAGGGTTTGAAATGGCAGCATCTATGACGCATTTCTGGACCATTCTTATCAGACCCTTAAATATCGCTGTTCACCCACAACTATAATTATGAATTCCTGTCACAAACATACTGAAGGAGCTTTTTCTTTTCTGATCTTTGTCGTTGCTGACTTTAGTCTCCTTCAATTGACAATTAACTGAGACATTTATCTGATTGTTTCATCAACGCAGCAGGGTTCCCTCAAGACTGATACCACGTCCAATATCTGCTGTTCCTCCTGTGAAGGCCTGCTGATTCAACTTCTGAATAATGACGCTTGAGACCACATGCCAGTGAGAATCCCAGAGACGCTTGTTTCCTGCAGGGATCTAATCAGAAGGCAGCATCAGTGGTGCATCGCTCTCCCTCGACTCAATGCTTCAACAGATGTGCAGGAAGTTGACGCCGGAGTAATTATGCCCTCTTTGTGTGTATTCAGCGTGTCCATATGCTATTTGTATTGAAACACGCAGTTGCCCTGCTTCACCCGTTGGCATTTCACCTGCGGCTTCCAGTCGACTTCCTGCCAAAACCAGGAGGAAGAGTAGTGATGAAGAAGTGCAAGAATACATGAGCAGTATCTGCTTTCTGCATGGTGGAGGTAATTAAACACAAAGAACAAGACGGACGGAGGTCACACCTGCAGAATAAGCCTGCCATGTATACTTTATCATTGCTGATGCAGTGATAATTAGAAATGAGACACGCACATCAGCAGAATTAATTGAGTTTGGCCTTTTATATTGTGGAGCCCTGTTTGATTTCTCCCTTTGTCGTCTGCTCTTACAGGGCTTCTTTTATATTCTATTTTTTAACAATGGGATTTTACATAATACGCTTTGGAAACATGATTGCTGAACTGTAGTGTTTCTGTAGTTTAACTTCTAATATAGTAAAGAGCAACTTCACAGTTTTATTGTTGCGTCCCAAACACCAATTACATTTCCTGGCAACACATGGTTGAGTTCAGGGAGTGCTGTGGGAGTGGATGGCGGTCCCTGTCCTGTGTCGTTAGGCATAGGGTGGTGTGATAAATCAATTGGGGTGAAGGCTCGGGAAGGATCTTCTATATGTTCTAAATTGAAATGCAGCAATAATAATAACACATGTAAAGCCACGCGGCGCAACTGTTAGCACGGCACTGACATATTAGCACATTGTACCCGACGTGTTAGCAAACGGCCGACCTTTGACACATGCAACATATACGGAACAGCATCCTGTAGCATTCATCTGGCGATTTGTTTGTGTCCACCTGACGAATGTAAAGTCCAACAGTCACTGTCCCTTTAACTCTGATATGTTTTCTACCAACCCCTCTGAAAGATATCTGTCTCTTCAGCTGCTACATGTTGAGCATGTACAGACCGTTGGCCTCACTTTCTAAAGCACTGGGTAGCCCGACGCGTACCGCCCATACAGCCATGATGCTCCACTACAGTCCCAGTAAACACATGGTCAACGTTGGGAATTAAAACAAAGACGTTTGGTTATGTTTAGGCAACAAAACTACCTGGTTAGTTTTAGGAAAAGGTTGATTTGGGCCGCCAAAATCAACACTAAATAAAAGTTTCCCATAGTAGCTTTAAGTTGTTACTATTTTACTAAAATGTATTAAATAAATGGTGACTTTGCAAATATTCTTATTAAATAATGCAATTGTGCAGTAAAATCCATCCAGCTAGCAATGTGTTTCTCTGTGAATATATTAAACATAACAACATCATTTCTCTTGCAAATCAGTCATTTATAAATGTTTTTAGGAAGCAAGAAAGTTGCCCAACCAAGACAAGTTAATGTTCAATGAGAGGAGACATGGTTTGCTGAGCATTGCACAGAAACAAGAAGAAAATAGTGGTGTTTAGCTTGTCATTCACAATAGTTTTCTTTACCTTCTACATGTGCTCCCTGCTGCATGCAGATGGAAAGTTTTGCAAGAACTGCTGAAGGGACATTGTTTTGACATTGCATATTTCCAGGTGACATCTCCTCCAAACCCCGGAGGCTACAGATTTATGCCAATGACGGCTTCCGCGCTGTTGTTTTATGATTCTGAGACCCTGAATATCTCACACCTCATTCTGTTCAATGTGTCACTCCTCCAACGCAAACAACATCTCCATTCCTCAGAGTTTCACTCCGCTCATCACCACTTCCTGGTACAAAGGTAGTGTGATGTATCTGCACATCTCCGTGTTTCGACAAGGGCGTACAGCCAATGGGCAAAACAATTATTGTATGGGGAAGCACATACACACACACACCATACGTACGTTGAGAAGACAAAGGACAATGGGACAAGAGCGACTGAACACCAAAACGACTCCTTCATCTGCTTTCACCGAGACGTTCTCTTCAGTCAATTTGTACATGCAGATCTATTTTTCCTCATTAGGTTTGATTCTGTCACTTCAAAACCCAGGAAGATGAGTCGTTCCATCTGACGTGCAGAGAGAAGCGAATTCCATTTCACATCCCAGCACGCCTTTGCTTTCACACGCAGAAACGACACAACATTGTCAGCTGCTCGGTCTGTAAGTTGTCAGCAGGAGCTCGGCCCCTGGCTCCCATATGCTGCACGGTGATCTTCGCAAAGAGGGGCGAGAGATTGTAGCCGACTCAGCAGACAGAGGAGTGAGCAGGAGTGACGCTCCCTCAAGCTGTCCGCCATCCATCAGCGGCTCACTGACATCCTCCAGCCCGCTGTGCTCCATGTTTTCCCTCAACAGCTGATGAGCGGCGTTGGCAGGAACGTGTGAAGTGCACGAGACTCCGCCGTCACTCGGCAGGGAGAGCGATCCGTCTCCGCACAGACACACCAGTTCATTCTGGGATGGTGGGACAAGATGTGGGAGGGAGGGAGGTGGGCAGAGGTGAGGTGTGATATCATCCTCTCAGAGTTGCCTTTTGCAGACAACATGCTACTCCTCCCAACAATGCGCTGGCTCTTGTTAAATGCCTTCCCATCCTGACCTGCTTCCTATTTCGTTTAGCATCCCTCTTGTGATTTTTTGAGTGTCTTTCTTTGCCTCTGCTCTCTCCTTCCATTTCACGAGTGACAATGCGTCCTCCATTAAGGCTTTATAGGTTGATGGAGAGGTCATAAGGGCATTGAGACGGCCATACCTCCCCTCCATTCACTCCTTCCTTCTGCTGAGCTTTCATTTTTCCTTCCCTACTCTGTCACGATGCAGAGCCAGATCACTGTCTGCTCAAAATGATCACGTTACCCAACTGCATATAACAAACCGCCCGCCTCGTTAATGCCTACATGCTCAGATATGAAAACTGCCATAATCTAAACTACCACAAAAGCACAGCTGCTCTAGGTCTGCATGTAAGTGAAGCGTTCCCACTCTGATGCAGCGATGCGCGCTCCCTCAGAATCCACACGCCTTGAGGGAGATCCAGGCTGCTGGAGGCGTATCAGTCCTAAAGCAGCAAGCCAACATCAGCTGCAGGGATTTACAGGACGAGCTGCTTATTTTGGAGCGATTTTGATAACCGGGAAGAATAAGAATAATCCATTTCCCCATTTCCTGTCACTGTAGCGCCGTCACCTTGGAGGCTGTGGAGGTGTGGGTGTAATAGGAAACAGGAAGAGTGTCAGCTGATGAAATGAGCGTGTGTCGGCAGCGCTGAGCACCTGCTGGTTCCCTGTTCTCCACCCTGTCCCCTTATCACATTACAGCTCCGATAGATGGTACAAGAGCCCAGAGGTAAGGGATTAATCGGTTTAAAGCTCTGCAGACTGCTTTCACTGACCTTGGTTGGGCAGACAGAAAGAATATATTTTTCTCTAACGTTCCTGCCTTGCACACTGGCCTGGAGGGAGAGGGGGAAGATTAAAGGAACGAGGGAGGCCATATCTCTCCTTTCACAAACTAGAATCACAAAGTCATTTAGCCACAGGGCTGAGGCAAACAATAGGCTGCGACTTGTTTGCAAAATGATCACGCTGACCTCACGATGTCACCGCTACCAAACCGCTGAGCGAGTCTGGTTCTCGCTGTTTAATTTTCTTCCCAAAGATGACTGCATCAAATACACGGGGTTACCTTCCGTCTCCCCCGGAGTGAGCATGAACCAGATGTGCGTGTGAACGGTCATGTAAGAGTGTGTTTCACACTTTTGAGAATTCTTTGTTTTGAGAAAGTTGTCACCACTCTCCAAACTGTTGTATGCTGCGATTCAACATGACGTCATGTCTGCTGCAAGCTTTGCAGTTACAGATGGGAATCAGAAAAAACACACCAAGGCAATAAAATAAACCCAGAAATGCAAGCTACATCATCATCATCAGCTGTTTGTTAATATCTAGTTTGTATTCATTCTGGGAACTGTAGTTTTGAGGTTATTTTACTCAAATGAGAGGAAATGGTGCGTTTGTTGTAGACTAGGAGCAGTGATAAGCTCACAAACACATACATGATGTGTGTGTGATGTCTTCACAGGGCAAATCTATTCACTTCATGAAAGTCACCGTAGAATAAAAAACACAACTCTGTTTAATCAAAGCTGCATGTTGCTTAACTCTGTTTAGTTTTTATTGGTAAGATTACATAAACAGATCAAATGTGTATATATATATATATTCATAGCATAATAAAAAGTACTTTGACAGATATTAGTAATGTTATTAATAATAGTACATATTTAGTAAATATAAATAATAACAACAATAATACAAATAATCAACAATTTGTTATCGATTAATCTGCTGACCATTCGTGGTTTTGGCCACAAGCCACTACATCCAGCTGTTATTACACACGTATGCACAAGTAATCACAGAAGACTGCTCTCTAACATATAACAGAGTTCTTGAGAGGCAAACGTTTCCTTGGGGACCTCCTGACACCAAGTGAGCTTGGCCGGAAAGGGGAGATTTGAAACTCGCGCTTGGTTTCATCTGATGTCTGTCCTCCGGTCATAAAACCGGTGGGGGGTCCCTTTTGGCCAATGAGGGGCCAGCATTTTAGTTTGGCTGGAGCTGTTAGGTGTGGTCACCTTCCTTGGAGCCTCGCCTTATCAGCACCCACATCAGACCTTTTGTTGAAAGAAGGGTCTTTGTCTGAAAGCATGAGGTCAGAGTCAGACCCCAACAACTAACAATGTTGTGCGCTCAAGTACCCAGATGCAGCTGAAATGAATTCTATAAAGTGATAACCAGAGACCTTAACTGAAGATATGGTCTGAATTACATGGTAATAATATTTCAGAGGAAATATGCATGTACATTAAGGCTTTACGTGCAAACACACGTGTAGTGTGCACAAAAATACGTTTCACACACCCACGTTAAATTCCCATCACTCTTCCATTCATTAGTCGTGTCGCAGACGAGCCAGAAGGTGTGGCTGTCAACATCAATAAGGGCTTTCCAGTGTGAGGGGCCATTAATACCAAAGTAGCCACTCCGCATGTTGTCAGATATGAATCATGGTTTGCATAACAAATCATTTCGCTGTCTGACAGGTATCCTGGCGTCTGCATGGAGCCGGGGCTCCGGTTGCAGCACTTTGCTCCCATCAGCACCCCCGCTGCTTGATCAAAGCTGAAGCTGAGGGGACAGAGGACAGCCAATCGGCAAAAACTGAATTTTTCCGCGAGGATGACACCTTGTTCTCCGGCCACAGAGAAGATAATCCAGGGAGAGGTTACGCACCGCGGTGACGGAATGAATCACCGGCCGTCACAAACAGTTAGCGTCCCGCCTCTGGGATGTAATGATGTTTTCTAATCATCCTCGGAGGTCGCTGCACCTCATCTCCCGCTGTTGACATCTTTGTGGCAAATGCAATTTGACCAGAAGACGACAACGTGTATCTTCTGTCAGCGAGTAACTTTACGTGTCGCCCTTGCCACAAAACGCTGAGCGGTTCATCCGCTCTCATTAACAGGACAGCCGGACAACATCTGGGCTATTTCTAACATTTCTAAATGAAATGTTCTGCTGCCTCTGTGCCAAGGAACATAAACTAGAATATATGACTGTACAGGATCAGTGTTCCAACACAAGGACATCCTCTCTTGTGTTTCTGTCTGTGTGGCTGGTGGAGGAACTGTCTCAGCATGCACACACCAGCTTTAGGACACAGCAGCAAGCCGTGCAAGGACGGGACAGCTTGCATCTGCTGAAGGGAGAGAACTGGCAGAGGAATGGAGGAGCAGTCACAGAGAAAGCAGGTTATACGCTGCACTGCGTGCCTGTACTGTCACGCCAATGAATCGGGTCGCTACTGGCCCGAGTGTCTGGAAAGAATAAAAAAATCGATTTGAAGTTTTGGTGCAGAGAGAAAATGCACAGGTGAACATAAAGCTTTTCCATTTCACAAGTCGGTTCCATTTCATATTCATGCATTACTGGGTTCCTCTTTGGATTCATTGTAGTGAGTGAGCTGTCGTCTCCTCAACTTCTCCAAAAACTCTCAACCAGCTGAAATATATATTTTGAATGGAAGGGCTGTGAATGTTCCACTGTTGGTCGCTGATTAGCTGTCGGAAGTCACAAACAACAATACATTTAATAAGCTTCACGCAGTCTTATCAACATTGGTGATAATAATACATTGGAAGCTTCTAAAATGGTTTGATGTTCTTAGTTGAATCTAAGTTAAATATTAAAAGCGTAATGTTTTGGTAGCAGTTGTTGGCTCCTGATCAGAGGGGATTGAGGTACTAACATTCACTCAAAGAGTCAACGTTAGACTCAAACTAAAGGAGTCAAAGGGAGCGTCTATGTCCCCAGCGTTCTTAATATTATACAGTAAAGAGACCTTTCAAAGGGTTTTATGTTCTCAGCAATGTATTATGTTGAAAGGGGGGTTTGCTCTCAAATTCGTGGTCTACTTGACTTCAGACAATGTCGTCTCCACAGTGACTGGTTTTGAACTCTACGAACTGCATTTGACGTCGCTCTACCTTCGTTCTCTTGCAGTTTGAACTGTGCAGATAGCCCTCACCAATCTCTTATGATGAGGACCTATGAACATAGGATCGATAACCATAAAGAGCTCCTATGAAAGATAAGATATGTGTCTTAGTGTTAAGGGAACATGTATCGGACATTGGACGGTGAGCTTTGTTTTCACTTGTAGCTATTTTGCTTGCAGTGTGTTGGCTGCTTGCTTTTGGCCATGCTAACAGAATTCATGTGCCCCTCAGGATGAACTGTAATAACTGTGGTGATCCTCTGACTTTTATCTAATTTCTCAAACACACTTAGATGGCATACACGGGAAAAATGATACCCACTTAGCATTGGCATGTTAGCATTTAGCTCAAAGCATTTGTAGCAGAAGGGAGCATTACCATCCGCAGGGCCTCTGTGTCCCTTTAATTACCAGGCCAATCGCAGTGGGCGGGCATCGCATAAATGCGCCAGCGATCCCCTCTGCTCCCTCCTGACGTCAAACGCGTGTCCCGCTTCCGGTTGGCCAGACATCCGCCGCTGTGCAGGTATGCAGGAATGCAGCAGCATTGTTTCTCCCAGTCATACTGGTCTGGCGTTATATTGGCTTTCATTCTTTTTTTAGACTATCTCTGGGGCTCCCCTCGTCCTGAACAGGTGATTCACCTGCGGAGCTGTCGGTGAGTCTCGATTGGGTCCTGATTTAAATATACTCTAGTGTTCTGTTAGTGACCGTGTCTTGCTTGTCTAGCTGCCGGTAGCTACGCTACATGCCCTCCTCCCCCCTTCTGGAGCCGACGCACATTGCCTGATCGGGGACTTTTGTTGGGTTCAAGCGGAACGCCGGCAGAGCTGCGGCTACAGCTAACTCTGCGTAAATTAAGGACGCTGCTGTTTTGTGTACCGGTGTTTTGTCTATGGCCTTTGTCCAACTAACTGCATTGGCCTACGGGATTTGTGTACTTTGACCGGCGCTGTGTCGCCTACAGAGTCTGACGCTGCTGTTACCAGCACTGCGCCCCTGTCTTGTGCTGTTGTTAGCAGCACCCTTGTTTTAATGAAAACTACCTCTTTTTAGCCTGAGCCATTCACTTCGTGTATTCTGACCAACGGATGTGAAGGCCCACTCTGGCTTTTAGTGTGTATAGATTGGGTTACTGATCACCCCCCGTGGCTGATCAGCCAACCCGAGCTATTGTTGTTGTTTTCCTTTTTGCTTATTTTTGTTTTATTTCCTTTCCTGAGAACCAGAGCCTTTTTATAATTGTGTTCTTTGTCTCTGTAGGAGCTGCTAAGCCAAGGTGGTGGGGTTGGTGCTTCCAGGTGGTGGTGTCTCCCTTTGTGTGCTGTGTCGTTTGGTGTGCCCCGGGTTGAGACCCTCACGTGTGGTTGTGTGTGTGAGTGTTGTGTACACGGGTGATCGGGGTGCCTCCTCTTTCGGGATCCTCACCTGCACTGGTCCACCTCGCCACTGGTAAGCCGCAGTCCTCCTCTTTTTAAACCTATAACGGCTCTTTTAGGATTTCGTGTATGAACTGTAAACGGTGCATTGTTTAGTATAATAAAGATCATTTTGTATTGGAACCACGTCTCCTGCTCATTGTATAATGAACCTGAGTGTCTTTTGGAACCTGATACAGATCAGGGGAAAGTGAATCTTTAGGTGCAACTCCTAGGGTGGCGTTGTTGTGCGCTCTAAGACAGTTCGACCACGATTCGCCACACATTGCTCTGCCTTCGGAGAGCGTCACAGAGCTGTTAGCTCTCGCCACCTGTCGGCAGCAGTGGACAGCAGCTGGCTAACCTGTCCTCACCAGGCTCACTGACGGATGAGATGTTCTGAACCAAAGGAGTTTTTATGTCAGCTCCATGGAAGGGAATCAACAGTAGCATGTATTGATTCACTGATTGTATTTCCCCGTCCACCGTAGTGATTCAAAAGATTCTCACAGACAGAATGGGAGCCTCGATCAATCACCATTTTTATGTTCAGGATATTTTGAAATCATGGCTCGATGACACACTGACGCCATCCTTATCATAACCCCTCCCCTAACACCAGACTAACTAGAGCAAGTAGCATCAGTGGTTCTTCCGCCTAATCTATCTGCTGCTATTTTACCCTGGATATAGTTTCAACAACTTCCTTGGGATTCAGTGACAATCCGCAGGTGAATGGGGATGAATCGACGATCTCCATTACCGGCCTACATCCTTCATCTGGCGCCATCATCAGCAGCACGTTCCCACCAATGAGTGTAACTAGCCATGTGCTTGTGTTATAATTACAGTAAGTCGTCCACAGCAGCTACTGTGTAGGAGGTGCGACTTCCAAACCTGATTTTACCAGGGGCAGAGAGCCGGGCTGAGAGCAGGCGCATAGATCAGATCTGAGAATATATTATTTATTAGTACTTCTTTTTTCACAATGTTGAAACAAATTGTATATACTTGGCAATTTTTTTGAATCATTCAAATTTGTCTGGGGGGTTAGAAACACTTTTCTGGAGTGTGACAAACTTAGACCACACAATTATTTTAGCTTTTCCCATATTTGTGAGCGTAGAACAGCTGTTTATGCAGATTGTGCTTCACTAGATGTGACAGAATTGGACTTGAAGCATAAAAAATGTGGGATGGAAATGGAAGCGTATTGATTCCATTAAAGGTGCGAGTGATTCACATCCGAAACATTTCTAAAATCGCTCTCCGTGGGGATCGGCCATCCGTCTTGTTGGCCTGAAACTGTGCTTGTGTTCTGCTCAGACCACCTCCTGCTGGAAGCACATCAGCAATTCTTCAGTTGGTCGAGTTGCAACACACAGACCTCTCCAAAATCACAAACGCCTATCATGCTTGCTGTTCTATGTATTTCTTTGCATATATGCATATCTGTGGTGCCATTTAATTGGGTTTTCAAAGAGGTTGACCAGAGTTGTGCTAACGCCAATGGTCACAGAAATTTAAAAAAAAAAAAAAAGCTTCAAGAAAAACAGCAGCATACGATAGAAACAACCAGACTGACCTTCTGCCACAAAACACAGGAAGAGTATAGATGTTTTCTGTATGAGAAGAATAAGCTGTGACTCAGGAGGTCAAAGTGAACTCAACCTTCAATTACATGCTCATCGCTCCAACATGACTTCAGGACATCCAGGCCAAGGTGGAGGGTTGAGAAGTGCTTTCACTCTGTTTCGCCGTGTCAGCAAATGTCACAGTCATATTCTCCCTGCTCTCTCCCAGCCTTCAGCCATCCTCGCTTTGCTGCAGTGTACGTCTGTCCTGACATTTACGAAATTGGCCTCTGTGAGGTAAAACTCCTGCGACAAAAGTTTGGAAAGTGGACTGCACCTCACACCCGTGTGCCTGGATGAGAGAGAAGATCCGAAGCTACTTGGAATGGCTCTGGCAACGTGCATCAATCAAGTGCGGATTGGTTCGTCTTCAGCTTCCTGTTGTGAGCCTGAGACGATCGAATGGGAAGATTTTGTTTCTGCGTGGTTGCATCAGCTCTGCTTTAATGAGACAGAGAGAAGTTTGCAGGTGCACGCCGGCCAGAGAACTGATATTGAAGTCCTCATCAGACCTGGGAGTCAGGAGTCGCTGACTTGGAGGCTTTTTGTTTGTCTATTATGCTGAAGCGGCGTTATTGCATTTCCCTCTGCAAGCCATATTATGGATGGGCAGTACCCCCCCCCCCCTCTCTCTCTCTCTCTCTCCCCCAAGGTGTCAGTTGAGCTCTCTCCCTCTTCCTCTGCTGGTGGATGAGATCACAGGTGCTCTCGCTGTTGCTGATGTAGCAGCATGGGCAGAGGACTGAGGGGAGAACACAGACACTAAGAGCTCATTGGGAGCAGCGGAGATATTTTCTTTATATAATAGAGGTTGGAGCAGCAATGGTCAAGATGGTTTATTTGATGGTTACTAAGGTGAGAAATAGTTGACACTCACCTAGAGTATCTTTACTGTAACCTGATACCTGATATTAATATGTCTCCAGTGTCCAAATTTACATCCGACTGAGATTCGATCATCTGGGAAAAGTTAAAACTATCAAACCGAAGGCTTAATGTTATCGTATTTTGCGGAAAATGTTGTGACGTGTGTCATAACCACAAAAACAAATAGCCGTAAATGCTAAACGACTTTTTGACAGGCCTCAAATCTACCCACTAGCTCTCTCTGCATGGAACGTCGCCATCAGTCTGACAACTTTTGTAATAACCTACTATTACAAAATCATATTGTTCATATTTTGCAGATAATAACAGTTACCACCATAAGCTAAGCTAATTAAATATATATATTGGCTTGAAGCTATCGTGCAATCTCTCTTCAAATAAGTGTCAAGCAGCTAAAGGGAGAGAACAGCTGCGCTCACCAGTTACGTTCAGCTACATCATAGCCATCAGCAACACGATTGGCTGGAAAGAGGTCCGGTGGGAAGAGATGCGCAAACACAAACGTAGGATCCATATGTCGTTATCCAGAAATGAATTGAAATCACTAAAAGTACATCATTGTACTTTTGGCATTATTGACAGTAGGGGTGTAACGGATCACAAACCTCACGGTTCGGATCACGGTTCAGGAGTCACGGTTCGGATCATTTTTCGGATCAAGAAAGAAAAGGGGAGGAGACAAATATAACTTTGCTTTCCATGTATTAATTAAAGAACTTCGGGCTATAGTCTTACATGAAAACAAAAATATTGAAGATGTCCAATTTGAAACAAAATGAAAAAAATAAATAAAAATAATACATTCAAGAATTCTGTTAAGTTTAAGTGCAACATGAGGTATGTTGATATCCTCGTCCTTTCATCAATGTTGAAAGAAAGAAACAGCCAGTGAGCTAGCTTCCACTGTTTACACTGAACTGAACTGCTCAGCAACAACTTGGGTCTGTGTTTACTTCCTGTCAGGTTATGCCATTCAAATACACAATAATGTTTACCATTACTGTGACATTATTTTCAAAAAGATGAGAATATCTCCATTGTCTAGGGAGAGGGTCGACCTTTCTGTGGTGACTGGAATATTATTGGGCCTCTCTAGCTTCCACTCTGATACTTCTGTCAGGACCTGAACCAGGTGTGTGTGTGTGTGTGTGTGACTCTCACAGAGGGGGCGTGTCTACAGAACCGGATTATGAATCACTCCGACGTGGTGAAAGCAGTCTCTACAGCAGGGCTCTCAAACTCATTTTCACTCTGAGGGCCACATCAGCATCATGGTCGCCCACAAAGGGCCGGTTGTAAATGTCACTACTCGTAACATATTGTTAAATAACTCTCTGCATTCACAGTTTAAAGTAGTCTTCAATGTGCTCACAATACATTTCCATGTTAAATGTACAGTAACCAGTCAAAGAGCTGCTTCTATGACTGTTTAAGTATCTCATAATTTTGACTTTCAATCTCATCATTTTGACTTTCTAATCTCATACTTTTGACTTTCAATCTCAGAATTTTTACTTTCTATCTCATAATTTCGACTATGGGGATATTTTTATTATCAAGTCTAACTTTAAAAAAAAAAAAAAAAAAAAAAAAATTTACTTTTTTTTTTTTTTTTGCTGGCGGATTCGCGGGCCACATAAAATGACGTAGCGGGCCGGGAGTTTGAGACCCCTGCTCTACAGTCTTGTCCTTCTCATAGAGGCCTGGAACAGCTTCACACTGAAGTGGGTGCGTGAGTGGATTTCGTAGCGTGGCTCAAGCATTTTAACCAGATTTAGAAATCCTTTGTTTTCTACACCGGAGTGTCCCCGTCGCAGACAGACGGGATGGTGGCTCTCCATATGTGTGGACATGCCGATGTTTTGTCGTTGTCGTGTGTCTTTCTCTTTAAATAACGCCTACATACCGTAACGCTTTGTCCACCACCCTCATCCGTCATTATACACGGAAGACAAAATGTTCCCAAACATGCGACTTAAATGACGCCGCGACCTTCTGACGTTCCTCCGCTCGCCATGACTTCACCGTTAAATGCTTCTAACCTGCTCCGTTCACGTGAACACACTACTGCTTTATATCTGTTCACTGACACTCTGCATTGATATTCGGGGACTTGTTACTTGAAAAGGAACAGCAGCAACAATGTGGTTTAAATATGGGGATAAGAGTCTTTCTCTCTCTAAGTCTCTCCTGGAAGACAAAGTGTTGTTCACATGAAAAGAGACAGAGAGAGCTACCAATGAAAAAGAGAGCTGAAACTCAAGTTCAATCCCTGGCTCCTCTTTCACCTCTGCACAGCTGGCCAGTCACCGCCAAGAAGTTGGATCGTGAGTTATGGAAAGGCTTCCAAAGCTTCGACTGTCTGACGTTTACTTCTGATGGAGTTTATCAGACGAAGTCCTTTGTGAAACTGCGATACAGAAATAAAAATATAGATTTGACTATTGCTTTCACATTAACAAATAAATTACTACAAACAACACAAATACACGTGACAATTGTTGAGATTATTATCAACAGACAACTGACTTAACAATTAGCATGAATGCTAATGAAGAAGCCAAAGGGATTAGCATCGACCATTATCTAAAACTAAATGTCACACAAAAGCACATTACAGGTAAGAATGTAACTGATTACTTCCTGAAATATGTTCTTTGGGGTTCAACAGAGAAAAAAAAGAATCATAAAAGAAAAGTCATAACTTCACACTTTATTGATTTTAGGAGTTTGCTCATGCAGTTTGCTGTTATTACAATATGTCTGACCACCCATGTTAGATGAGCTTGTAATACAATAGATGTGTAGTGTGGGAACTTGTGTATGTTTAATCTTTGATGCACACTTTCTCAGTGTGATCTGAGCATAGGGGAAGAAAATGATTTGTTAAGATGGAAGATATTAAATTCTGCTAAACTGAAGGAGAAAAATAAAAAAGATGGATAACCACAAGTGGGAATTAACAGTGGCCAGTGAAATAAATCGCAGGGGGAGTGTCGTGGCTGGTGTCAGGAAATAGTCACGGGGAGAAAGGAGTAATCTGATTGCAATAGGACATTACTCTCTGCCCGTGTCCTGGAGGGAGAGCAGAGAGCGGCTGTGCCCTCTCTTAAGTCCTCTTCCCATTAGGCCTTGCATCGTTTGGGAGATTAATAGATGCTCACGCGTGAACACTGCCACATTCGTCAGCCGCCTCATCCGATAATATGGGGCTGCGGGCGTGCCTCCTCCTACCTCCACTTTAAAAAGACCTCAAAAGGTCACAGCGGGAGATGCTGCAAAGAAAAGGTGCCAGAGAAGACATGCAACCTGCAAATAGAACACAAAATGAAGGCAGCGTTTGCATTCAGGAAGCTGAATACAGACAAATATGTTTGTTCGTCTGAAATAAAAAAATAAAAAAGTCAGTAATGAAACATCATTACGAGGATAATCTGTTTGTTCAAGAGAGACATCGCTGCACAACAAAGCCCATCTGTCTCATCTGTGGCTTTATCTGCGGTCATTAAGAACGGCACAGAGTTTGTTTGATCATGCCAATGTGCTTCAACACATGCTGGATCACAACATTCCTTTGAGGAAGACAGAGAGAGAGAGAGAGAGAGAGAGAGAGAGAGAGAGAGACCAACAGATATCAAAAGAAACAGAGACACAGAAAGCAGATGAAAGTCTGAAAAACCTCTCTTGGAATGGACCATAACTCATGCTTGACTGGGCTCGCCCATAACTAATGCCAGTATTTATTTCTCTACACGCCGTTGAGTTCTGGTATCATAGTGGATGGCTGGTGGTGTTGCCTCCACCTCAGGAGGAGGACGGCCATGTTTGTCCAGTCTCGCATACAATCAGAACGCTTGGCCAGCAGCTCAGGCCGCCTCGGAGCTCTCCAAAAAAGAGTACACGCCAATTATGCTCTTTCCTCCAAAGACACAGAAAAACAACATGTTTGCTGAGATATTTAGGGACACAGTGAGGTGGCATGAAGTTGGGATGAGGTTTCCGTTTACCTCCGCCCTGGGGGCCACAAAGACCCCTGTCAGCGTCTGCCACAGCGCCGGGAAACAGGGCGACGCAGGGAGGAGAAATTCCCATTAACTGAGGAAATTGTTACAAGATGTGCTGCCACACAATCCAATGACCTTTCTTATTTTACTGAGCGCCCAGCCCGACTCACGCTAGCATTTCGGGGGTACTCTGCTCTCGGATCCACCATTCCCCATCCCCACCACAGGTTTCAGCCAGTTCCTTCCACTTCCTCAATACTTCCTCTGCTGTGACTACTGCATTCGTCTTCTGTCCTTCAAAACAAACCAGCAGCTGGTAATGTCACGACGTTCCCTGGTTAGTGATTGGTCGAATCTCTGTTTTTGTTACAAATCGGCAAGAAAATGTATTTAAAAAAAGGACATTTTAGGAAATTAGTATTGCTTGAAAATGTTCTTGAACTTCTGGCTATTTAAAGGAATATATCTATTGTATGTTTGATGATACTTTTGATATGATCAGAGGAGATTATTTTCAAGAATGTGCCCTTATGGACCTGGAGCCAGGAAGGCTGTGGTTAGTCTAGTTTACTGCTACTAGGGGAAGTGAACTAGACGCTGGCTTCGAACAAAGTAAAAACTAAATAAATACACCTGTACAAACTGTGTGAAGGGTTCAACAAACAAGATACTTGTATACAATGAAAGTACTTCATACCATCTGTGTCTTTAGCAAGATAAAAAAAACACAGTCTCTGCATTAGCCATAATGTAAAAACACACTAAAAAGCACTTAATATGCCAGCAGGTTAGTTGTTTTTCAAGTATCTCTTCATGTCTTCATAATTGTTTTTCTTGAGTATTAATGTTAATGCCATAATATTAACAGATTGTAAATTCCAGTGGTGGGCCGTCAGGGCCAGCAAGTCCTTCTCTGCTGGCCGAAACAGAATCACAAAGTTATAGCTATTTTATCATTTAATCATTTTTCATAAATACACAACATGTATTCTAAATATTTTCCCATTATCTTATTTTCTCATTGCACAGCTACTGTCTTCCTCAGTTGCTCTGCTTCCAGTGCAGCTTGTTTTAAGTAGAGCTTTTAACCAATCAGATCTCACCTCTGTGTCTCTAGGTCTAGGTAGAACAGAGGCCCGAGGCCTGCAGACTCTGCAGACTCTCACCTGCAGCCATGTGCACTTCAACTGAATGGGGACGATATTGTTGATTGTCATCGTGTTCAACCAATCAGATCTTTAGTTTGACATGTTGGGCGTATTCTTTGACGTGCCAGTGGTACCCAGGTAGCCTGCTAAGTACGTCTGCATTAACGTGCGCCGTGATTGGTCAGTGGGCCAGCGTGACTTTTGTCAAGCAGAAAGCTAGCTAGCAGATCTT